>NW_028318071.1:1278214-1597142 GCF_062004578.1 Staurois parvus
GGTTATTTATGAAATCAGTGAGTCAATGAGGCCCAGCATATGATCTTGCATAGTTTTATAAATAAAAAAGTGGTGTGCTCAGTATGCCAAGAGTGGGCAAGGTTTTCATTGTTCCAGGGGCATTGGTAGGATTGTAAAAGACCTGGGGCCACTTTGGGCGCACAAAGTACTGTGGAAGAGAAATGCGAGCAGTGAATGTGGCCAAATTGGGTTAATGGTGGGAGGGGCTTAAGGGGCATGGTTGAATAAAACAACCCCCTCAATATAATCCCCCTGCTCAGTCTGCCCCCAATAAAATCCTTTCTATCTAGGTCAATCTGTCCTCCAGTATAACCCAGCTCAGTCTTTCCCCCAGTGTAATTTCCCCTTCCCCCCCGAAATGAAATTTTCATTATTCAGAGATTTGGATGTATATTTAGGTAACACTACCCCATTAGGGATTGCTGTTGAATTTGGGTGCCCCTATAGACCTGCACAGCCAGTCCATTCAGCATTTTCCACACAAACTTTCATGAAAGTGCATGAAAACATATGCATCGCGTGTAGGGTTTCCAATTTTTCTTCAAGCCAAACCTGAATACTGTAGTGTGGCACACTGCAAAATTTTTTTGTAATATACAAAACAAATGAAAAATAAAATATAGTACAAAAAGATGTAAAACCTGTATAACCTTTTAAAAGATTGTGCTGCACCAAAACACATGGTATTTTGTTACCATATGTTTGCTGCAGGTGAATAAGTGCAAAAGCAAGGTGTGTGGCTGTGCCATCAAGACTTAATTACACCACTGCACACCTGCAAAGGGGCTGTTTGTTTTTGTGCTTTGTAGGAACACAGACAATTTTGCACACAATCTTGCAATGCAAAAATGGCCACCTAGGGTAGGGGTAATAAATTAAAATTCAAGGAGGTCCAGTTGCTAAAATTTTTTTCCAGCCAAGGTCCGAATTGCTCTCTAATATAACATAAAAGTAGGCCAATCACATACATATTTCAAGTAAAAGAAAATATAACCACCTTACATAAGGTATCCCCAACAGTGTGCGTCCTTACATCAGGTGTCCCAATCTGCATGTCCCATTACATCTGGTGTCCTTATAAGAGTCCCCCTATACATCAGGTGCCCCCAGTAGAGTCCCCCCTTACATAAGGTGTTCCCAGTAGAGTCCCCCCTTACATCAGGTGTCCCCATCAGTGTACAATCCAAATGCACACGTTCCTGCATTAAAAATGGCTGTGTGTATAAGTGGTTGCTGAAGCGACTCTTGGGTGGAACCGAACAGGATCAGCAAGGGAGAATGTCACAAGCACACAGAGGATCACCAATATGGCTCCAAACGTTTTAATGAATGATCACATAGGTACAGCAAGGCAATGTTTCAGAGTCTGGCAGGACCTCTTCATCAGGCATGTGACATGCCTGATGAAAGGGTCCGGCCAGACTCCAAAACGTTGCCTTGCTGTAAATATGTGACCCGTCCACACATTACAGTCCCCCCTTACATCAAGTGCCCCCACACATTAGAGTTGTTCCCACACCCCCCGCCTCTTTCACCCTGTACTCACAGATCACAAACTGCAATGAAGACACCTCTTCCTTCCTCTCTCCAGTCATATGATAAGTCACATGACAAGGGGAGAGTGGAAGGAGGACAGACTGTCTTCACTCCCCTGCAGGGCCATGCTGAGACTGAGGTGCGTTCTCAGTACCAGCTCTCTAACACCCCCTGCAGGCTGTAGGGAGGAGAACACCTAATCCTCCAGCTATCTTAGGGAGCTACAGTCCAGTCTCATTAGGATACATTAGAGGAGTTAGGAATTTTGCATTGGCACAAAAAAAAATTTTCTTACCCCTCACGGTCAAGACGTTCTACATCAGGCACTCTCATGCCAAATATGAAAAGGTTTTCTTCTCCTGCTTCTTCAGCCATCTCTACATTAGCTCCATCCATGGTGCCAATTGTAAGAGCCCCATTCAGCATGAACTTCATGTTTCCTGTACCAGATGCCTCAGTTCCAGCAGTGGAAATCTGCTCAGACAGATCAGCAGCAGGAATTACTGAGGAAAATAAAAGGAGCAAGTCATAATTTCAAGTGAAGCATATTTTCTATCAAATACAAGTGTAAATAAGAACTAAAAGGAAGCATCTCACTGTGCTTATGTGATCGTCATCATTATCATGATGATGATCGCACAGTACAGAAGGTGATGTATGTCTCTATACAGTCTATGGCTGTATCTCTGTACCTCAGAAAACAGAAATTGTAAGCTAACCTGTGCAACGGGTTCCCTCTTTGTTGAATGCCCTCCCACTTCCGGGATACAGCCTCTCCTTCCAACCTCCTCAGTGAAGGAAGGGCTAATCACTCTGCCAGTGAAAGAATCACTCTGCCATTCAAAGGCTGTGAGCAGCCACAGCAGGCCGCCACTGATCAGCATTGCAAAACACAGTGCTGCTTTAACCACCTGAAATAAAAAAGAGTCCCTCTCTGCTCTTCACCTCCTGGCCCCTCTGGTGAACTGATGGGGCCCAGGAAAAATATAATTAATGTTACAGCAGGGCCAGACATACTACGGTATCAGTGGCCCTGGCCATGACTGCTCCCTAGGTGGCAGTGCGCCTTGAGCAGCTGCCTAGTTCGCCTAGTGGTAGTGCTGGCCCTGGTATGGGCACTTCAAAAATCCATTCCTATCTACTGTACTTTCATCAACAGCTATGGTTAAGATTGCACCAAGAGTGGAAAAAGTGAAAAAGGGGGAATTAACCACTTCCAATACAGACACTTTTACCCCCTTCCTGTCCAGGCCAATTTTCAGCTTTCAGTGCTATCACAATTTGAATGACAATTGCGCGGTCATGCAACACTGTACCCATAAGAATTTTTTAGCATTTTTTGAGCCAGATAAAGCTTTATTTTGGTGGTATTTTTTCACCGCTGGGATTTTTATTTTTTTTGCTATGTAAATGAAATGGTCCAAAAATTTAGAAAAAAAGTGTTTTTCTTATAAAAGTTTGCAAATAAATACTATTTCATCATAAATCTTGGCCAAAATGTATTCCGTTTTCTTTTTAGTAAAAAAAAAAAGAACCAAAATTAGTTTAACCAAAAATTATAATTTGTAAACATTTTTTTACATTTTTTATATTATTATTTATGTGTTTTTTTTTTTACATACTGTCACCCTAGCAGTACAGTGCCACCATGTTGACACGGTACTACTTGTGGGGGGTGATGAAGATTTTTTTTTTTACACTGATTGCTTTTACACCCATAAAGGCTGTAAAAACTGTTGGCGCTATATAAATCCTGTATAATATTAAAAGCAATAATTTCTCCTTCTCTCGAGCTGCATTCTTGCAGCCACTGAGAACTACTGTGTGAGCTGTGATTGGTCATATCTTGTCACATGGTACAAGGCTGTTGTGAATAGCCTTGTACCATGTGACCTCTGTGATCATTCATAGATTTCACACGTAGTAAGCAATGATGTCAGAAGTGACATCTTGCTTACTACTCTGCCTGTGATCACTGATTGGCCAATCAGTGATCACATGATCGGGACCTCGCATAGAGGTCCTGTCAGACGATCTGTGTTCCACTGTGTCCGGAGGACACAGCGGGCACCGGATCGCGGTGCTGCCGGGGAGCGCGCACAAGCAGCAAACGGCCCCCCGACCCTGCACTGCCACCGTCCAGCCGTTTATATACAACGGGCGGACGGGAAGTGGTTAAAGGCACTGTGGGTATTCAGTCCATTGTCTGACTGGAGTGGCCTGGGAGGCCAATAACACAGAAGGCAGATAGAAAATCACAATGCATTGATTCCTTTACAGCTGAGAAATTTGCCATATGCTCCACTTTTGGTTAAAAAAATTATTTTTCTAAGGGACTGATTTTTGTCAATTTTCACAAGGACTGCATGCACTGCAAAATGAGGAACATTGATGCAAAATCTGTATTAATGTTAAAAATGTCCCTGTATTGCTGAATTTAGTCTGGTAACATTGATAAAAGCCAAATTAGTGGCTGCAGATGTCTCTCATCAAACAGAGTAGTGGTATTTTGTGTACATGGGGATACTAAAGAGTATCCTTGGTCACCAGTGTCTTTTGGGAACTCCTTAGGTACCATGTGTCATCAAGTGGGTGTTTCCCACCTGCCACAAGCTGCCATTGTGGAAAGGGATTTTGCACAATTACACATGAATTGAAATCATGATGAAATTTTCATTATTCAGAGATTTGGATGTATATTTATGTAACACTACCCCATTAGGGATTGCTGTTGAATTTGGGTGCCCCTATAGACCTGCACAGCCAGTCATTCAGCATTTTCCGCACAAGCTTTCATACGGAGACAGAAACCAGTCCTTGAATGTTGGTTTTGGCATTTATTGAGGGGATTATAACTTGTATAGGGTAAGGGGGTATAGGATGCCCAAAGGAACTGAAATCTGAGGACAACTTCCTGAACTATTCACAAGCTCCTTCTCTGATGCAGTCTCTGTTGGAGTGCTAGCCAGCAGCTCCTAGTTGTACCACCCCAGACCCTAGATGAACTCCTCTTCACCCAGCAATCTGGAGACTTTCTTCCTGAGCAGGGGCTCTGGCTCTTGTTCCTTTAACTGAGGTGAACAGTCAGCAGCAGGGGGCTAATCTGGTTTCCCACCACAGTGTTCCTTCCTCTATCTTCCCAGGGGTGCAGGTGTACTCACTCAGATCCTCTCTTGTACCGCTTGTGGGATGGCTGCTGCTACCAGGCCTATCAGCTGGACTGCTCCTTCCCTGCTATACAGGTGAACTTTCAAGGTAGTCCCAGCCCCTTGCCAAGCCTTCTGTTGGGGACTGGCTGTGGTCCCTCAAGAGTGCAGCCAGCTACTCCTCAGATCCACCCACTGCCTCCAAGACATTCCCCCCGAAAACCTCAGAGAAGGGGGAAATTCTACAGGGGCTGGCCTGCAGAGTCTCTCAGTCCTGACCACAATGTGACCCCTCTGGATATCACACCTGAGCTGCTAACCAGCAAATGGATAACCGTTGGGGTCTAGCTCCCCCTAGCTGCACTAAGACGGTGCTCCATATATTATATACTGTACAATGTACAGTATATATATTTATACAATAGTAACAAATTTAAACAGATTTGAAATACAATATAACGAAAAAACAAATTCATTCATATTCATTTGTTTCATTCAGATGACATGAAATTAATTTTGTTCCATTCATTCTTTCGGTTCCATTTTGTTTTTATTTTGCATTAACATTTTTCATTATTATAAAAAATACACTACATATGAAATGGAAACATATTGCAATAAATACAGTACATGAGCAGTGTAAGCTCCAGGCGCCCACCATCCATGTGTGTAACCCTGTTCTGATTTTCCCCGATGACTGTCCAGAGCCCTGTTCTACCTGGGGACTGGGCGGGTGTGGCACTGGACGCCGTGGCAGCTCCGAGTCCAGGCATCCTCGTGGTGGTCCTGTTGGCCGCTGGGGGCGACGTCAGTGGAGCCCATGTCTGTGTCCCTGGGAGCAGGAGGCAGTGGCACTGGAGGAGGAGACGGTGAGAGTGTCCCTGTGACCACTCATGTGACTACCCAGGTGATAGCCCATGTGATTGTGGGCGTCAATTTTGAAAGTGACAAGCTGTCCCACAGGAAATGGGTGTGGCTTCATTGCTGAAGAAGAGGCAGTGTGTTAAAGGTGATTTATTCTGCACTGAAACAGCAGTCTTGGGAGACCCTGAGACACTCAAGGTTGACTGATACACAGAGACCCCTCACTAACTCATTTGATCTTACTTGGAATCGGGCTCAGAGGCAACAGCTGGAACTGAATATGCTCTCAGATAGAAAGATCCTAATCGGTCGGTGATGAGTTGCCGTGAGTAACGGCGGGACATTTTTAATCTTGGGATACATCTGATGTTATTGCTGCAGTCTAAACGCACTCCTGAGTACTGGGGGGGATGGAGGACTATATTTGCTGGGGTTCTCAGTGGTTTTAAGCAGTTGGTGGAACTGGTTAGACCGCTCCTACTCCTGAAATAACATAATAGAAGAGGTTAAAGTTATCAGAGGAAAACGTCTTCATTGGGTACGGATAATACAGCAGTTGTGAATTGATAGCAAACACAGCGCCAAAGTTTAAAGAGATGAAGAGCAGATCAGCCAAAGGGGGGGGGGGGGAGTAAACCCCCCCCCTCATCCTAGTGCGAATACTAGCACAATAAAGGAAATATCTACCTCTGCAGGAGAAAAGCCTGTAGAATTTAACCCCTGATAAACAACAGGAGAGAACTAGAAAAGGTCATGGGAGACCAATCAAGAATGTCACTAGGGACACAAGAAGCGAACCAGACCAATGATCTGATAAATGTGGATAGTATAACAGACTAAAGTGTTGCAGAACAACAGGGAGCTACGTTACAAATGCCTACAAAAGCTGATATGGCGGAAATGTTTGCAAAATTGGAGATGTCTATGAAAAATTAAATGATGGCAATACGTAATGATCTTGGCCAAATACTGACATGAGTGGAAGAAACACAGGTGAAACTCGAAAAATTTGAATATCGTGCAAAAGTTCATTTATTTCAGTAATGCAACTTAAAAGGTGAAACTAATATGAGATAGACTCATTACATGCAATGCAAGATAGTTTAAACCGTGATTTGTCATAATTGTGATGATTTTGGCTTACAGCTCATGAAAACCCCAAATCCACAATCTCAGAAAATTAGAATATTGTGAAAAGGTGCGATATTCTTGGCTCAAAGTGTCCCACTCTAATCAGCTAATTAGGCCAATGTTTTGCATTGTATTGGTATTGTTCTGTCACATGTTCTGTCCCCCTTTGTAATGTACAGCGCTGAGCGAACTATTGGCGCTTTATAAATACTGTATAATAATAAATAATAACACCTGCAAAGGGTTCCTGAGCCTTTAAATGGTCTCTAAGTCTGGTTCAGTAGGAATTACAATCATGGGAAAGACTGCTGACCTAACAGTTATGGAGGGTGTCAATGATGGTTTTCTGCACAAGGAAGGAAAGCCTCAAAATGTAATTGCAAAAGAAGTTGAATGTTCCCAAAGTGCTGTATCAAAGCACATTAATAGAAAGTTATGTGGAAGGGAAAGGTGTGGAAGAAAAAGGTGCACAAGCAGCAGAAATGACTGCAGCCTGGAGAGGATTGTAAGGAAAAGGCCATTCAAAAGTGTTGGGGACTTTCACAAGGAGTGGACTGAGGCTGGAGTCAGTGCATCAAGAGCCACCACACACAGACGGATCCTGGACATGGGCTTCAAATGTCGTATTCCTCTTGTCAAGCCGCTCCTGAACAACAAATGTCAGAAGCGTCTCACCTGGGCAAAGAAAAAACAGACCTGGTCTGTGTTGATTTGAGGAGCCATGTCATCTGCTAGTGTTGGTCTACCAGGAGATTTTGGAGCACTTCATGCTTCCTTCTGCAAACTAGCTTTATGGGGATGCTGACTTCATTTTCCAACAGGACTTGGCACCTGCCCACACTGCCAAAAGCACCAAAACCTGGTTCAATGACCGTGGGATTACTGTGCTTGATTGGCCAGCAAACTCGCCTGACCTGAACCCCATAGAGAATCTATGGGGCATTGCCAAGAGAAGGATGAGAGACATGAGACTGAACAATGCAGAAGAGCTGAAGGCCGATATTGAAGCATCCTGGTCTTCCATAACACCTAAGCAGTGCCGCAGGCTGATAGCTTCCATGCCACGCCGCATTGAGGCAGTAATTGCTGCAAAAGGGGCCCAAAGCAAGTACTGAGTACATATGCATGCTTATACTTTTCAGAGGTCCAATATTGTTCTATGTACAATCCTTGTTTTATTGACTGCATGTAATATTCTAATTTTCTGAGATTGTGAATTTGGGGTTTTCATTAGCTGTAAGCCATAATCATCACAATCATGACAAATCACGGCTTGAACTATCTTGCTTTGCATGTAATGAGTCTATCTCATATATTAGTTTCACCTTTTAAGTTGCATTACTGAAATAAATGAACTTTTGCACAATATTCAAATTTTTCAAGTTTTACCTGTAGAGGAAAAAATGGAGAAAGAGGCGCTTTTGATTACTAAACTAGAGACACAGGTCGAAGAGGTGCAAAGAGAACAGAGAAAGCTCACATTCAAATTAGAAGATCAAGAGAACAGAGAAAGAAGAAACAATCTATGGATTCACAGTTTACTAGAAGAGTCCTAAGGGGAAGACTTGCGGAACAAAATAAAGAATTAAAGAATGTGCTTAATCCATTGATGGGCAGACCCATAACAGAGCATTTAAAAATGGAGAGTACACAGGATAAGGTGACCGCAAGGAGTGTCAACAGATATGCCCAGAGATGTGATTGTTCGATTCCATCATTACAAGGACAGAGAAAAAATATGGAAAAAGCTCAGAGAGAACCATTACTGGAACAGATGAGGGAGAAAAAAATCCGATAGACAGGCAGGGAAACCTCAGTTATGATTGGGTGGAAAGATGGGAATTTGGAAAGACTGAGATTCCCAGAAGAATTAAGTGACTTTTGTGGAACATTAGATTTACAGGGCATGGACATTGTGGGGTGGTCAGAGGGGTCTACTGAGCGCGCAGGGCCAGGAAAAGAAAAGTTGCAGAAGGTAAATAAAAGGAGAAGGTAAATCGGTGTGGGATGGAGAGGGGGTGACCCCGTTTTTCTTCTCTCTCCCCACTCTCTCTTTCCATACTGAGATTGTAGTTTCTATGTATTGAGAAATTAGGAGGGCCAGATGGGCAGTAGGAATCAAGCAGAAGGTACAGGCGTGTTGTCTGAAGGCTGAATGTGCTGCCAAACTCTAGATTTCCTATGTCGCAAGAAGGAAAGGTGGAATGGGCGTGCATGTTTAGAGCCCCCCCAATATAGGAATCACTAGTGGGAATGTCCCATGACAGATTATAGGCAAAACTTAGGCCCAAGGTTATTGGGGAGGGAGGGGTGGGGGAGATTCTTGAGAGGGAGGGAGAGGGGGATTAGATCTTCTAGCAAATATCTCCTTGCTACAAGAAGGGAAGGAGGGAGGGAAGGGGAGGGAGAATTATACAGGAGATTGCTCCTTACAAAAGTCGATGGCACCATGGGTAGAAGGACAAGAGAGAGTAAGAGAAGAAAAAAAAATAACATATATACTATACAAGAGAGATGGAGGAGGTCAATTTTATGACATAATGTTAAGGGACTGAATATACTGGGGAAAAAAGGCATAAGATCCTCAGAAAATTACAACAATGATCTATTGAAATAGCATTTTTACAAGAAACACATTTATTACAGGAAACAAATGTAAAATTATATCCTAGATATTACTCAACCTGGTATTATGCTATCACCTACTAAGCGGGCTAAAGGAGTGGCAACTAGTATAGCTAAGAATTTGAGATTTAAGTTGGAGGAGAGGCTGGAGGATCCTGAGGGGTGTTTTTTCTTTCTGAAGGGGAGATTACAAGTAATTGAGTGTACATTGGCAAATATTTACTGCCCCAACAGAAACCCGGAGGCCTAACTCAACAATATACTGGGAAGACTTCTGGATTTCAAAATGGGCACATTGATTGTGGCAGGGGATTTTAACATGAATCCTCAGATTGACACAATGTCGCATGTGCAGAGAGAGGGAAGAATAAGTCAGAAAGCAATACAAAGAATGCTATATTAGTGTCAACTAGTAGTAGTAAATCTGGAAGATTAAACATCCCAGACATAGAGACTATACATTCTACTCTCCGGCCCATGCAACATATTCAAAACTAGATTATATTTCTATGGAACATAGACTACTGGAGTCATTGGTTAAAGTCAATATAGTGGTCACAATAATATCAGATCATGCACCAGTTGCAACAAAATTATTATGGGGTAGGGAGCAGGATAAGATAAATACTGTAGGTGGAAGTTAAATGAGACATTCCTTCAGGATCAGGACACGCAAGAGAGAATAAAAAAAAGACAGAGCAGTACTTTGAAAGAAATTAAACCGAAGGAATGTCAGTGGCCACAGTCTGGGAAGCCCATAAGGCATATATCAGGGGAATTCTGATAGCGATTG
Source organism: Staurois parvus (assembly GCF_062004578.1). Classification (NCBI taxonomy): domain Eukaryota; kingdom Metazoa; phylum Chordata; class Amphibia; order Anura; family Ranidae; genus Staurois; species Staurois parvus. Next base: position 1,288,331 of record NW_028318071.1, read on the forward strand.
GGGTAAGAAAAAAAAAAAAGGAATAGCAAAGGAAAATGAATACGCTATTAAGGGAATTACACATGCTGGAACAATCTCATAAAAAGAGAATAACAGTTGACATACAGCAGCAAATAATAAAAAAGAGAGAGGAATTAGGCAATTAAATGGAGGAAGAAGTGAGAAAAACTTTTAATTTGATGGCAAGAGAGAGATATCAGTGGGGGAATAAACAGGGTAAATACTTAATGAGACTACAAAGAAAGAAGAAATCTAGGAATTACATTGAGAAAATTAAGGACGACAATGGAGAACCGGCTTATTCGACCACTAATATTGTGAAGGTATTCAAAAAATGTTATAGTAAATTATATGACATAAACCGGAAACAGTTAAAAGCAGGGGAAGAGGAGAGAACAAGACAGAGGCAAAGGTATTTAAAGGAGGCAAATTTACAGATTTTAGTAGAAGAATGATTAAAACTTCTAGAAAACCCGATAACGCAGGAGGAAATCAAAAGGGCATTGAAGGAGACAGCTGCTAAGAAGAGCCCGGGGCCTGATTGGTATACAGTGCGATATTACAAAAAATTTCAAGAAAAATTAGTCCCCAAATTGAGGGTATACATGAATGCATTAGGAGATGAGGGAGGAGTCATTGCAAGCATATATTAAAAGAGGGGAAAGATGGGACCCAATGTGCTAGTTATCGGCCTATCTCACTGTTAAATGCAGATACTAAATTATTCGCAAAAGTCCTAGCAACTAGATTGAAAGATTTAATGCCAGAGTGGATTAATTTGGACCAAGTGGGATTTGTCCCCGGGAGGGAGGGAAGAGATAATGGGTTAAGGTCATTGCTCCTTATACAGAAAAGTAAGAGAGGAAAACCCCCTGTATTGGTCTTGTCAGTTGATACAGAGAAGACTTTTGATAGGGTAGATTGGGGCTTTATGCTAGACACGTTGGAGATCCTTGGAATTGGGCCAAAGATGAGAGAGTGGATGGGAAAGCCTTACAGCCAACCTTCAGCTGCAGTAAAGGTCAATGGTTTGCTATTAGAGTTTTTTTAGGATGTATAACGGGACAAGACAAGGGTGTCCGCTCTCACCTCTGTTGTTTGTTCTATCCTTAGAACCCCTCTTAGCAGCAGTAATAAACAGTATAGATATAAAAGGGGTCTAGATAGGGGAGATAGAACACAAAGTGGCAGAGTATGCGGATGATATGCTGTTCAATGTGGCTATTCTTAGGTTGACATTACCTAACTTAGTGAAAATAATTAATTACTATGGAGAGATGTCAAACCTAAAAATTAACCCGGTAAAAAAAAAAACTTATATAAAATAAATTATATCCCACTAATAAACGAGATAAAGGAGGAACTGAGAAGATTAGCGGTAGGACTTGGATAGGACGAATAAACTTGATAAAAATTATAATTGTCCCAAAACATCCTATATAAATTCCATTTGTTGCCAGGAGCCTATTTTAAAATAATTAAAAAAATGATATTGAGATATATTTGGGGAAATAAAAAAACAAGAATAAGCTATGAAATGTTATGTAGGGACAAGGATAAGGGGGGTTTAAGTGTGCCTGATTTTAAGAGATACTATCATGCAGTGTTACTTTCACGTATTTTTGATTGGACATATAATGCACTAAGAAAAAGTTGGGTGAATATAGAAAACACATTAAGTGGGACGCAATTGGATAAGATAGTTTGGATTCCACATCAATACAGTATATTAGGAGAAAGTACAAGCACTAATACACAAATTGCTATTGGGGTATGGGATACGATTCATAAACAAATGGGATGAGAGTTTAACTCTATGTTTATGCCGTTGGTAGACACAGATTTCTTTCCTCCAGGGAGGGAAGATATCTCAGGTAAATGGATAAGAAAAGGGAACGCACAGTTAAAGAATATCACCTATTGATATATGTATCAATTCTGTATCATAAGTAATTATAAAGTTATAGACTCATGAATAGACATAGTGCAAATGTGAAAATATGGTCTGGTCCATAGCGGATAAGTAGGTGTGAGAGCCGAAGCAGAAGCCTCTTGCATCAATCTCTCCCTTAGGTGGTTTCTGATTGTTTTCCCCAGGAGAGTCTCTGTCCTTTAAATCTTGGATGACTGATAGAGACACCAGCTGCCTTAACTTTATTCAGAATGAGAGACTATGCCCATTGGGGGAACTTAGGGAGATATATAGTAAGTTTCCATTGCATGCCTGAAGATATCAGCATCTACAACATTTTTGTATCGCCCACCTAAAGGGCATCAGAGCGGCAGATTCTCTTACTGGCTTTGGATCTCTATGGCTCAAGCAGCCCATTGATAGAGGTCTGTTATCTATCTCTTATAAATCAGTGAACAAACATGATGTCACTACAGGCTTCAGATTCCTTAGGGAAAAAGCAAGAGTTAGATTGCCCCTTCACAAATTTACAGACACGTAATATGCTAAGACTGGCACATACCTCCTCTATTTGTACCAAAATACAAGAGACTAATAATAAGCTTATGTCAAGATGGTATAGGGTCCCGAAGATGTTGACTGTTGAATATGCTTCAATCTCGGACAGGTGCTGGCGGGGCTGCAGTTTACAGGTATCTCATACCCATATTTGGTTGGACTGCCCTAAGATTAGGTTGTTTTGGGCCTAGATCAGGAATTTAACATCTGAAATCACTGCTATTTTAATTCAGGACAAACCTGTACAGTACCTTCTTTATGGCACTCGAAACTCCATCAGGGCATATAGGAAGAGCATAATCCCCCATCTGTTATATGTTGCTAAGGGGATAATCCTGTTTTTTTTTTTGGAAAAAAAATGTATGCAAAGGAGCATGGAAGAGCTGTTGCCCATAATGGGCATGGTATTAACACAGCCCCAGATGATCCACATTGGCTTACAATTGATATGATCCAGAAATATTTAGAATAAAGGTGAATAAAGCACCTGGACCAGATGGCATACACCCACAGGTCCTTAACCACCTCCCGCCCGCCGTATAAGGTAATGACGGGCGCAGGGCAGTTCTCTTGTTCTGGGAGGACGTCATATTATGTCCTCCCACTCTAACCGCGCATGCACGGCGATCGGTGGTGTGCTGTGTCCCTCGGACACAGCGGATCACCGATCAATGGAAAGAGCCGAAGATGTCAGCTTGGTCATGTGACCAGCTGTGTCAAATCACAGCTGATCGCATGTAAATAGCGAAATGCCAGTTATCGGCATTTCTCTCCTCACGAGCTGTCATGCTGACAGCTCGTGAGGAGTGGAGAGCCGGTAATCGGCATCCCTCAGAGGGGACATGTACACTGATCATCAGGGCACTGATGGTCAGTGTGCCCTGATGATCAGTGTAGCCCCAGCAATGCCACCTGTCAGTGTCCATCAATGCCAGCTGTCAGTGCTCATCTACTCCACCTGCCAGTGCCCATACGTGCCACATCAATGCCATATATCAGTGCCTACCAGTGCACATCGATGCCACATCAGTGCCCATCTGAGCTGCTTTTCAGTGTCACCCATCAGTGCCATCCATCAATGCCAGTCAGTGCCACCTGTGTGCATCAGTGCTGCCTATCAGAGCCCGTTAGTGCTGCCTATCAGTGCCTCCTATCAGTGCCTCCTATCAGTGCCAGTCAGTGCCTCCTATCAGTGCCGTTCAGTGCCGCCTGAGTGCCAGTCAGTGCTGCCTATCTGTGCCACCAGTCAGTGCTGCCTATCAGTGCTGCCTTTCAGTGCCCATCATGCATCACGCCTGTCAATGCCCATCAGTGCCACCTACCAGTGCCTCCTTATCAGTGCCCATCAGTGCCACCTATCAGTGACCATCACTGAAGCCTCATTAGCGCACATCAGTGAAGGAGAAAAATCACTTATTTACAAAACCTTTTTTTTTTCAAAATTTCCAGTTGTTTTTGGTTTGTTTAGCAAAAAAAAAAAGGTGATTAAAAATCACCAAAATAGAGATTGGGGGTGGAGCCTGAACATGGCGGCACGGGAGAGTGTGCTGTAAGCACTCCTCGATAGCCTCCCCCGAATATCCTCCCTAAGTGTCTCCCTCAGAGAGACCAGCTGCACCGGAGGGTGAGCTGAGACTCACCCGGTTGAAGAGGGAAGCTTTGGTGGCGAGCCTGGCGGGATCCCGGAGAGAGACGACCGGGAAGTTCCCTGGGAATCCTCACGGCGGCTGCAGAGAAGAAGCAGGAGCAGGGTTGCCAGGGAGACGGACGGAGCGGCGCAGCGGTGAAGACACGTGGGCAGCAGCAAAGGAGCTCTGGGAGCTTCAGGAGAAGGAGAGGAGAGACTGCTTGTCAGCTTGACGCTCCAACACTCGGCGTCTGGGTGAGCTGGTGGACTGGTGGAAGGGGGAAATGCAGCCACACTACCTCCAAACTACACCATCCCCAACTTCAAATCCCCTCAAATCCTCCAATTGACATATCAGCAGGATAAACATACATATATAAAAGAGACCCATAGGAATCCCCCTAAGAGAGCACGGCTACAGGAGAGGACTGCACTGAGAAAGACACTCCAACGTAGATGGTGAGTGATAACTGTGATAACTGTGGGGTTTTTTGCAACTCTTTATGCATTATTTATAAACTGGATTTATGTTCTTGAACCTGATTTAAATTGGATCTCCTGGTGCCTCTAAAAAAGACATTTTACCAAGCATTGAGTCTGAAATAAGGATATAGGGGATTCCTAGGGAGGGTCTGAAGACCTGGAGGAGTGAAAGAGGAGTTCCGAAAGTAAAAAGTAAAGCATTAAAGATCAACATGAAAGGGAAAAATACTAAAGGGAGTGGGTCCAAGAGTTCCCAATCTAGTACGATTAAAAAGTATGTAACACAGGGAAATTTGACCCCAGAAAGAACGTTGGGAGTGAATGAAAAAAGTGAGTTGGAAATAAGTCTGGATAACAGCCCGAGACTATCCCTGGGACCGGTATATAATAGTCAACAATTAAAGGAAGGGTTTGAATCAAGAGATTTTGAAAGAGACCTGCAAATACCTAATAAAAAGGAAATGGCGGAGATGTTCAAAAATCTGGAAAAATCAATAAAGCAAGAGATGGGGACAATTCAGGAAGAATTGCAGCAAATGTTAACTAGGGTGGAGGAAATGGAGGAAAAGGTTCAAATTCATTCCCAAGTTGTCCCAAAATTAGAGAAATGGATAAAAGAAGATAGAAAAGAACAGAAAAGACTGCTTTTTATGATGGAAGAACAAGAAAACAGAGAAAGGAGAAATAATCTTAGAGTAAGAGGAGTCCCAGAGTTGACAAAGGGGGAAGATTTAAAAGAACTGATTGACAAAATCTTGAGTTCCATAATGGAAAAACCAGACGTGGAGACGTTTAAATTGGATGGAGTCTATAGGATAGGAAAATATCAACAAGAAAAAAGATTTGAAAGACCAAGAGATATAATTGTTAAATTCCATGACTTTGTAGATAAAGAAGAGATATGGAAAAAGATCAAAGGAAGAACAAGTATCGTATATGGTGGGAAAGATATTCAAATTTTTGCAGATCTAACAGCAGAGACTCTGAGAAGAAAGAGATCACTGAAACCCCTATTAGAACTGATGAAAAAGCATAATGTGAAATACAGATGGGGTCGTGCAGTGAGTTTAATCGGTTGGAGAGACGGAATCACAGCAATATTAAGATTCCCAGAAGACATGGAAGATTTTTGTGATAAACTTGGTCTGCAGAGACTAGTGATACCGGGTTGGGAAGTGGAGGAGGGAGAGTTATGTACTTTTGGTGAAGGAGAGTGGCAGCTGGTAAGAAGAGGAAACAGAGAGTCAATAGACAAGGAGACACTGGGGAGGAGGGGGGGAAGGTGAGCGGTCATGGGTGGAGCCGAACCCCTAGGGAGGGATCAGTGGAGGATCATGATCCAAAGGCAAAGGAGGCCTGGGGGGAGGGTATGGGGAGGGAGATGGAGGGGGGGGGGTGGAGGGGAGGGAGAGAATTGGGGTGGGAGTGGGGATAGAGGTTTTTAAAACTGACATCTTGTATGAAAGGAGAGGCATGGGGAAGGGGAAGAGGAAAGGAAAGGGTAAAATAGGAAGAGGACAAATAAAATATGGAGGAAATACGCTTTGCAACCCATATTGTAAATGGATTAAATTGCCCAGGTAAAAGATTTAGACTATATAGAGAACTACAACATAGAGAGGCCTCAGTTGTCTTTTTGCAGGAAACACATCTAGAGTTAAAAAAAAATATCAAGTTAAACTCTAGACAACACCCGACATGGTATTACGCAGATTCCCCAGTTAAGAGAGCTAAAGGTGTAGCTATAGGATTTGCAAGAAACATTAGATTTGAACTGGAAGATAGAAAGACGGACCCGGAGGGGAGGTTTCTGTTCTTGAAAGGTAAACTACAGGACATAGAATGCACACTTGTAAACATATATTGCCCTAATAGGAAGCCAGAGAAGTTTTTGAAAGGGGTTATGAGAAGATTGATGGACTTTGGAAAGGGATATCTAATAGTGGCGGGAGACTTTAACATATGTATGGATCCACAAATAGATACAACATCTAGAGCACAGAGAGGGGAAAATAGGTCCATAGGATTATTGAAAACGGTGATGAAAGAGTGCCAATTGGTGGATAGCTGGAGAATTGTTAACATGAGAGATAGAGATTATACTTTTTTCTCTAGTGTACATAGGACATACTCTAGATTGGACTATATTTTGGTGGACCATCGACTTGTTGAGGATCTGGTTAAAGTAAAAATAGAAGCAATAACTTTCTCGGACCATGCACCCGTAGTATTGGAATTAAGATGGGGAGGGAAGGTGTCAGGAGGCCTATCATGGAAGTTGAATGAGACACTCCTCATGGATCCAGATATTGACCGGAAGATCAGGGCAGAAATAGAGAGGTTCTTTGAGGAAAATGAAACAGGGGATGTATCACTAGCTACAGTGTGGGAGGCACATAAAGCATATGTAAGAGGAATCCTTATAGCAATTGGGGCAAAGAAGAAAAGGGAAAGACGAGAGAAGATCAGTGGGCTTTTGAAAGAAATAGCTGAGATGGAACTCCTACATAAAAATAACATAAGAAAAGATATAGAGCAAAGAGTGATAAAAAAGAGGGAAGAATTAGAGAAGGTAATGGAGGAAGAAAAAATGAGAACTTTTAATAAGATCAATGGTGAAAGATATAGATGGGGAGACAGATCAGGAAAATATCTGATGAGAGCCCTGAGGAGAAAGAAGAATAGGAACTATATAGATAAAATAAAAAACTCCAAGGGAGAGTTAGTCCATTAAACCAAAGACATTGCAAAGGTATTTAAAGATTACTACAGTAAATTATATAATATTGCCCCCAAGGATGATATAAATAAAGATAAAATGATAAATACTGAAAAAAGAAGGGATTATTTAAGAAATGCAGGATTACCAAAATTAAGTGAAGAACTATTAAACTCTTTAGAATCCGAAATCACACAGGAAGAACTAAACATAGCATTAAAAAGCTTTAAGACGGGAAAAAGCCCAGGCCCAGATGGATATACCGTGAGATATTATAAAAAATATGGTGATTTACTGATACCCAAGCTCAAGAGATATATGGAAGCGTTGGGGGGAGAGATGGAGATAAGACAGGAATCCCTTCTGGCACAGGTGGTCTTAATATATAAGGAAGGTAAAGACATCACCCACTGTTCAAGTTATAGACCGATATCACTATTGAACGTAGACACGAAGTTGTATGCAAAAGTATTGGCGAATAGGTTAAGAGATCTGATGCCAGATTGGATACATGGAGATCAGGTGGGCTTTGTTAGAGGAAGGGAGGGTCGAGATAATGGGCTGAGATCCCTGATGCTTATACAGAAAAGTAAAACGGAAAAAAAACCAGTAGTGCTGCTCTCGATAGATGCGGAGAAGGCGTTCGACAGGGTTAACTGGAGCTTTATGTTAGACACACTGGAGATCCTGGGATTGGGTAGTAGGATGAGAAAGTGGATTGGAAAGTTGTATGAAGGACCGGCCGCGATGGTAATGGTAAATGGAGAGAGATCAGAGACCTTTTCTATGTCAAATGGAACCAGACAGGGATGCCCACTTTCCCCACTGTTGTTTGTTCTATCATTGGAACCCCTGTTACACTGTTCAACAAATTTTTATTTTTTGCCAGTTTTGGAAACAAAAGGATCCATTTCTTAATGAATTTCACATTCTGAGTTCAAATATAACAATGAAATTTGTCAATTGGCTCTAGTTTTTCTGTAAACGGAAAGTTTTCTACTATAGGCGTAATGACTACATAATGCACAATAATTATATAGATAGATGTCTTTCCACAAATATAAAGCAAGTGATATTGACTACATAACAAAGCCTAAATGGCATAATATATTGCATAGGATTACCAAGAAAAATTATAGCCATAAGCTAAGTTGAATCATTTTAATACTTAGGATTCTCACTAGTTTTGTCTTCAGTTTGTGTCGGTTTTGCTTCTCTTGGCTTTTCTCTTGTATTCGAGGAAAGGGCTATCTCTTACAACTGCACGTGACTACACGCTTCAGGTTCTTCCTCACTTGACTCAACCACGAAGGATTCTGGTGCTTTAGGAATTGGTAGCCCCTCTCCATGAGGAACTGGATGTATTGCCGATGGAATATTTGTATAGTGCACAGATAACTTTTTCTTCTTATTTAGCCCTTTTACAATTGGAGGCACCATACAAAAGTAACAATTACTAACATTATCTGTTGGCTCTCTCCAAATCATTGGCACAGCGAAAGGCATAGATGCCTTTTTTCCATTCAACCATTGCTCCAGTGCCGTCCCACAAGAATTGCAGCATATATGTGGTGCCCAGCTCTTGTCCTGGTCTCCTATCTTGCAGCCAAAATACAAGTTGTAGGCTTTCTTAATCATTCCTGTTATCCTCCTTTTTTGTGAGATAAAAGTTATTTCATCGCAGATATAGCAGAAATTATCTGCTTTATTCACACAAGTTCGAGGCATTACTGAGTAGCCTATATAAGCATAAAACGAAATGTAAAGACGCTGTCGAACTACAATCAGCTACAGATACTGCAGCTTTTATGCAGTGAAGTGATGCAATTAAAGGCTAATATTGCATCATCTCAGTATACATGCAATTTTCTATTGGTCACCAGTATCAATTGCGCAATATGCAGCTGAAGTTGCATCATAATTTTGAATGGCTTACGTCATTAGATGGGTGAATATATCATGGAAACTAGAGCCAATCAACATTTTTTAGGGTCATTTTCGTTTTCAGCACCCCAAAATTATGTAAGATTAGCTAAATTTATGCCCAAAACTTTTTACCTGTTGAACAGTGTTATCAACAATTAGGAAAAATATAGATATAAGCGGAATAAATATTGGAAAGACAGAACATAAGATAGCCGCCTTCGCGGATGATTTATAATTCTATGTTGGAAACCCGAGGATAACAGTTCCAAACCTAATGAAAACACTGAAGGAATATGGGGAAATGTCAAATCTAAAAATTAACCCGAGCAAAACAGAGATATTAAATATAAATCTTCCAAAGAGTGAAAAAGAAAATATACAGAGAGAATTTCCCTTTATATGGAAAGATAGAGAAATAAAGTACCTGCGAGTAAAACTCACTCCCTCACAGAAAAATCTTTATACAGCTAATTATATCCCAATGTTAAACGAAATCAGAGAGGAATTGAGGAAAATGGGTAGTGGAAATCCTTCCTGGCTGGGTCGTATTAACCTGATAAAAATGGTAATTCTCCCGAAGATACTGTATACATTTCAGATGATTCCCATTAATCTTCCAGAGGCATATTTTAGGACAATTAAGCGAATGGTAACTAAATATATATGGAAAAATAAAAAACCTAGGATATCATATGAAGTGCTAAGCAGAAATAAAGAAAAGGGGGGGTTGGGAGTACCGGACTTTAAAAGATACCACAGGGCAGTCATTTAAGCAAGAATTTTTGACTGGACATATAATTCAAAGAGTAAACATTGGGTCACAATTGAAAATACACTTAGCAGAAAGGAGTTGGGTAGGAGTGTATGGGTGCCACCACAGTTTAGAGAATTAGAGGAGAGCACAAGTATATACACAAGAATTGTAATAAGGGAGTGGGATAAAATGCACAAACAGAGGAAATGGGATTTTAATTCACTATTAATGTCACTAAGAAATTCAGAGTTTTTCCCCCCAGGTAAAGAGGAAATTTCAGGTAGATGGATTATGAAGGAAGACGCTCAGCTGAGAGATGTAATGGAGGGGGTAAACTTAAGAACACTGGAGGATTTGAAAAGGGAAGAGGGAATGATTTTCACTAGGATAGATATATGGAGATATAATCAATTGAAACAATTTGTGGAGAAATTGACGAAGCCCCTTAGAACTAGGAAAGAGTGGAATGAATTTGAGAAATACTTGAGAAGACCGAGGTGATGGGAAACACAGCACTGCTAAAGCATATAAAGCTCTCACGGATTTAGATAGTAAGTTTAAATTAAAATATATATGGGAAAAGGATTTAGGAGTGGAGTGGGAAGAACATACACAGAGGAAAATATATAGAATGGTACACGAAAATATTAGCATGCGTGAGGTGGAAATGAATTTTAAATGTTTGACAAGGTGGTATTTTACACCGGTGATAGAGCACAAGTTGAGTGAGGAGAACCAACCCTGGTGTTGGCGAGGGTGTGGAGGGTTGGGCACGATGTATCACATATGGTGGGAATGTTCAAAAATACAAGTATATTGGGAAAAAATTAGAAATCAAATCACGATTATCACTGGAATAGAGATAGGACTGGACCCTGAAACCTGTCTTTTTCATAACTCAATATTACCTGGAAATAAATATAAAGAACTGGGTATAATGTGCTATTTAAATGCAGCAAAAAGTCTGATTCCTAGGTTTTGGCGTAAAGTTGAGGTACCGAGGGAAGAGGATTGGATGAATAGAGTGGACCAGATTGCTAGAATGGAAAAACTTTATTATATGCAGGAAGATAGGATGGGGACATATCATATGAAATGGGGGAAATGGGAGGAGTTCAAAGTAAAGGTAAAGGAAGGTACTGAGTAAGTAAGCATAAAGAAAAGGGAAAGAGAGGATAAGAAGAAAGGAAGAGAAAAGAGGAAAGGCCAAGGAAAAGGAGAAAATATAGCAACTAGCCTGTCTTTCTTTCTTCTTTTTTTCCAAGCCACGGTATCCAGAGGATGTGAGATACAAGTCGATCAGATAGATGTCAGGGGTATATTGAAGTGGGGTGGGAGGTGGGAGGGTTGAAAGGAAGGGAGTAAGGGGGAGAAAATGATATGAAATTAGTGTTTTATGAGATTTTGTAATGTTATATTTTTACATTATGGAAATGTGTATTGCTTTATTTGAAAAATAAATAAATATTTAAATTTAAAAAAAAAAAAAAATAATCACCAAAATAAAGCTCTGTCACAAAAAAATGATAACAATTTCATATGGGTACAGTATTGTATGACCGCGCAATTGTCATTCAAAGTGTGACAGCGCTGAAATCTGACAATTGGCCTGGGCAGGAAGGGAGTGTAAGTGCCCAGTAGGCAAGTGGTTAAAGAACTGAGCTCTGCCATAGTATCTAATTTTTAGGGACTCTTTAATGACTGGCACAGTACCACTGGATTGGCGTAGTGTGGTGTCTATATTTAACCAATTCAATACCGGGCAATTTTACACCTTTCTGCCCAGGCCATTTTTCGGGTTTCAGCACTCTCACACTTTGAATGACAATTGCGCGGTCATACAACATTGTACCCAAACTAAAATTTTATCATTTTCTTCACACAACTAGAGCTTTCTTTTGGTGGTATTTAATCACCGCCGGGGTTTTTATTTTTTGCTAAATTAACAAAAAAAGACCAACAATTTTGAAAAAAAAAACAAAAACATTTTTCTTTGTTTCTGTTATAAAAGTTTACAAATAAATAATTGTTCTTCATAAATTTAGGCCAAGATGTATTCTGCTACATGTCTTTGGTGAAAATAACCCAAATTAGGATGTATTTTTTAGTTTGTAGGAAAGTTATAGAGTTCACAAACTATGGTATAGATCTGAATATTGATCAATCCTGAAGTACTGACAGCCAATCTAATTTCTTGAGGTCCATGAATGTCAGAATAGTACAGATATCCCCCAAATGACCCCTTTTCATATTTCACTATGTCCAAAGTAGTACAATGTTACCATAGTAACATTGTACTACTTTGGGGAAGTGATCAGTATTTTTTTTTTTTTTTTTACACAATTTGCTTATACTTTAAGAATTACTTTGCTATAAGCAAGCATTTACCTGAATGACATCGATTCATTCAGGGTTTTTTTTTTTTGTGCTTAGCTGTGATTTGGCCACAGCTAATCACATGACATGTGCATGTGATTAGCTGTGATCATTCACAGCTAGACACTAGTATACAATGGATGGCATGAATGAAGCGATCCATTGTATACAACTGTCATGTGACCTGCTGTGATTGGTCACAGCAGGTCACATGGTACCGGCAACGGGGCCGATACTCAGATCTGTCATCGGCCGTGTCCGAGGTACATGGCCGGTGACAGATCGCGCCGCTGTGCGGCTCTGCAAGTGCGAGAACTGCGCATTTGCGGGAGTACGCCATATGGCGGCCTCCCAGAAAGCTAGTGTATTTTTCCGGACTCCATACGGCTATTGGCCGGGCATCAAATGGTTAAAAAGGATCAAAATCTTTACCAATTAATTATAGACCTATTAGTTTAACTTCTATAGTTGGGATGATACTGGAGAGTTTAATAAAAGACCACATAGCTGAGGTACTGCTTGAAAAAAATATTTTAAGCAACAGACAGCATGGATTTATGAAAGACAGAAGTTGTCAAACAAATTGGAAGGCTTGGAAAAATCAGTATGTAGGGGGAGGGGCCTGAACATGGCGCCATGAGAAGCAGGAGCTCCAGACACTCACCACGCATGAGACACATGGTTCTTGATCTGCCTGAGGTCCTGGCTGTAGTGGTGTTGGACACACCGGGGCTTCTGTGAGGTGGCCGGTGGTGGCGGGACATCCCTGCCAAAGTTGAGCCCCTGGGAGAGGTAGACGGTCGGTGGTGGCCAGGGAAGTGCACTGGAGCCCCGGGATACCAATTGATCGGGAGCAGGAGGCGGCAGCTTTAGAGGAGAGGGGGACGGTGAGAGCATCCCGGTGATTGCCCATGTGGCTGTGACAGTGACTGTGATGGGATGTCCCAAAGGTCCGGGAGAGCAGTGAGGCTCCGTGGATGAAGAGGAGGCAGTGTACTGGAGGAGATCCCTCTGTATCGAGACAGACTGGCCCTAAAGGTTATTATAGGTAAGGGAACGGGACTGACCAGGAATTGTGAATTCAATCAGATTAGTGGTGAGATACAATCAGGAATCTTATAATAATGCAAGATCTGAGCTGTAGGTGATAGGAAATAAGACACATTAACTTGATCAGTAAATAAATAATTAAATAAAAAGAGTGGGGTGGTGATACATAGATTTGCAGATGGAACAGGTGATGACAGGGGGGGTGGGGGAGGGGGTCAAGTTGTATAAGGAGAGAGGTTTAAGGGCTCGTTCACACTTGACTTTATTTCTAACTCTTGCCGAACGGCCCTATAGCATTTGACAGGTGTTTGGGAAGCATTTTTAAACGCTCCTCAAATGCTCCCCAAACGCCCTATGCACGGTTTTGAGGCATGTGATAAGCGATTGCCAAGCGTTAAAACTGCACCACAAATGCAGTTAAATAGTATTAATGCTCCGAAAACCGCTCGCAACCGTGTCGCAACCGCACCGCAAACGTCTGCCAGGCGTTTGAGGAGCGGCACCATATACTTGAATGGGAGGCTTCAACTCCTCCTGACTCGACATGAGTTGCCAGTTTTGCTGTGACGTAATGCTAACGCTTCAGTGTGAACAGCACTGTGTGCTGCCAGGTGCAGAATTTTCATGGGCATTTGGGAAGCGTTTTTTATGCTTCTCAAACGCCTGTCTGACGCCTGCTGACAAAGCTAGTGTGAACGTAGCCTTAGAGAAGATAAACAAAGTTGTAATGAAATATAAACAGAAGGAAAATTGAAAGTTTCAAACTTGTCAGAAGAACAGGACGCAGGTAAGATTCACTCCCTTTCTACTTAGTAGCCAAAATCTTAATTGATTAATCAATATTCCTGGCACTGACAGAACCCTGGAAATTGATCTCCATATTTTGGGCATTCACAAATGCAAAGGAGCTTGCAATCTAAGACCAGAAACTCAGACATATACTAGGCCCAATTACCTAACAGCATGTCTTTGGAGTGTTGGCAGAAACACACCCGTGCAGAGAAAGCATGCAAACTGGGATGCAGACAGGTGCAGCCATGACTGGGATTAGAACCCATGACCCAAGTGCTGTAAGTTCTGAGTTCTAACCACTAAAGCCACTGTAGGAGACAGAGTTTGAGCTGCAATGTAGAATAGTTACATTGTTTAAAAATAATGATAAAGCGAGCGCTGGTAAAATTATATAGACTACTAAAATGGTATTACACGATAAATATAGGCATAGATATGAAGGTAGCAGCTAGCGCTCAGCCACAGGAGCCAGAATGGTGCTTAATAGTGTAGTACTTTATTATAATGGTCATGAGTAACAATTTAAAATATCCACGTGAAGTAATAAAAATAATAGCAAAGTGAGTACCAAGATGGCCACCGATCCTCAATGGCGGTGGCGTGGCTTCAGCAATAGGGCTCCACCCAATGCGTTTTGTGTACCAACACGTCCTATTGGTGTGCCCCTGAGGACATGTTGGTACACGAAACGCATTGGGTGGAGCCCTACTGTTGACACCACACTGCAGCCATTGAGGAGTGGCGGCCATCTTGGTACTCACTTTGCTATTATTTTTATTACTCCACGTGGATATTTTAAATTGTTACTCGTGACCATTATAATAAAGTACTACACTATTAAGCACCTTTCTGGCTCCTGTGGCTGAGCTAATTCCTCCCCAGGACCATTTTGGCACTCACCCTGATGGATGGAGCTGGATGACTAACCCATAGCTGCCAGCATACGGCTGCACCCCCAGATGTGTGATGTGTACAACCCATGCGCATTAATACTTTTGTTCTGGTGAGTGTAGACCCGTCCCAAGGGTGGATTACCTTTCACAAGTTCATGCACTACTGTTCATCACCGATAAACCACCCATGCCATTCATAGGTACTCTCTGAGTTGGTACTCTCACATTCAGGAATGTTTATATGAACTTTTATTAGCACCATTTACCAGTTTACATCATTATTGCACTTATTATGCACTTGGTTGACTTTACATGCGTTTATGATTGTTAACATGCATTTATAGCGCTGCACTATTACTTTAACATAGAATAGTTATATGATTAAAGATATATAATTATATCAGGAAATTAGAACTAGCCATTCCCAATTATTTGAGATAAAAGTGTGAAAATGTTTGACATTTGAAAATAGAATGTATGACATTCATTAGGAAATGCATTAGTTGTCCGATCATTTTTGGAGAAACCGCAAAAAAAAAAAAAAATTATAATATAGATGTGCTTTTTATTTTAAATTATAAGTATTCTCACATGCAAACAGAAAACTGTCAACGGGACAAAGCCCGCGGTTGTGCGCCACTTAGCGAACATATCCGGTACTGCATCTAGAAATGTGCCTCACGGGATTCTGGATTTACTAACAGGAATCAATGAACTTGCTAGATGCCTTTCTGATGACTGACAGGTCTAGATTGATTGAATTGAGTCTGCCTGTATGTTAAGCGTCTGCTGGTAGACTAAATTCTTAGTAAATCAGGGCCAATGTGTTTTTTTGTAATTGAAAAGAAAAAAACATAATAAAAGATAAAATAAAACAAAAAAAAAATCAGTATGTAAATTGATAGAAAACTGGCTAAAAGATTGTATGCAGAGAGTAGTGGTAATGATTCATACTCTGAATGGTCTAGGGTTGTTAGTGGTGTTCCCAAAGGTTCAGTGTTGGGACCCTTTCTTTTTAATATATTTATAAATTATATATGGTCTGGGATTAAAAATAGTGTTTCAGTGTTTGCAGATGACACCAAGCTTTGCAGTGGAATAACGTCCTTAAAGGATGTCTTCAACTTACAAGCCGACCTCAATGTACTGTTTAATAGGGCAACTACAGTCAGGTCCATAAATATTGGGACATCGGCACAATTATAACATTTTTGGCTCTATACACCACCACAATGGATTTGTCATGAAATGAACAAGATGTGCTTTAACTGCAGACTGTCAGCTTTAATTTGAGGGTATTTACATCCAAATCAGGTGAACGGTGTAGGAATTACAACAGTTTGCATATGTGCCTCCCACTTGTTAAGGGACCAAAAGTAATGGGACAATTGGCTTGTCAGCTGTTCCATGGCCAGGTGTGTGTTATTCCCTCATTATCCCAATTACAATGAGCAGATAAAAGGTCCAGAGTTAATTTCAAGTGTGTTATTTGCATTTGGAATCTGTTGCTGTCAACTCTCAAGATGAGATCCAAAGAGCTGTCACTATCAGTGAAGCAAGCCATCATTAAGCTGAAAAAACAAAACAAACCCATCAGAGAGATAGCAAAAACATTAGGCGTGGCCATAACAACTGTTTGGAACATTCTTAAAAAGAAGGAACGCACCGGTGAGCTCAGCAACACCAAAAGACCCGGAAGACCACGGAAAACAACTGTGGTGGATGAGCGAAGAATTCTTTCCCTGGTGAAGAAAACACCCTTCACAACAGTTGGCCAGATCAAGAACACTCTCCAGGAGGTAGGTGTATGTGTGTCAAAGTCAACAATCAAGAGAAGACTTCACCAGAATGAATACAGAGGGATCACCACAAGATGTAAACCATTGGTGAGCCTCAAAAACAGGAAGGCCAGATTAGAGTTTGCCAAACGACATCTAAAAAAGCCTTCACAGTTCTGGAACAGCATCCTATGGACAGATGAGACCGAGATCAACTTGTACCAGAGTGATGGGAAGAGAAGAGTATGGAGAAGGAAAGGAACTGCTCATGATCCTAAGCATACCACCTCATCAGTGAAGCATGGTGGTGGTAGTGTCATGGCGTGGGCATGTATGGCTGCCAATGGAACTGGTTCTCTTGTATTTATTGATGATGTGACTGCTGACAAAAGCAGCAGGATGAATTCTGAAGTGTTTCGGGCAATATTATCTGCTCATATTCAGCCAAATGCTTCACAACTCATTGGACGCCGCTTCACAGTGCAGATGGACAATGACCCAAAGCAGACTGCAAAAGCAACCAAAGAGTTTTTTTAAGGGAAAGAAGTGGAATGTTATGCAATGGCCAAGTCAATCACCTGACCTGAATCCGATTGAGCATGTATTTCACTTGCTGAAGACAAAACTGAAGGGAAAATGCCCCAAGAACAAGCAGGAACTGAAGACAGTTGCAGTAGAGGCCTGGCAGAGCATCACCAGGGATGAAACCCAGCGTCTGGTGATGTCTATGCGATCCAGACTTCAGGCTGTAATTGACTGCAAAGGATTTGCAACCAAGTATTAAAAAGTGAAAGTTTGATTTATGATTATTATTCTGTCCCATTACTTTTAGTTCCTTAACAAGTGGGAGGCACATATGCAAACTGTTGTAATTCCTACACCATTCACCTGATTTGGATGTAAATACCCTCAAATTAAAGCTGGCAGTCTGCAGTTAAAGCACATCTTGTTCGTTTCCTTTCAAATCCATTGTGGTGGTGTATAGAGCCAAAAAATGTTAGAATTGTGTCGATGTCCCAATATTTATGGACCTGACTGTATGTGGCAAATGAGGTTAATCTTGATAAATGTTATGTACTTGGGGGCTAAGAATATGCATGCATCATACATACTAGGGGGACTACAACTAGCGGAATCAGTGGTGGAGAAGGATCTGGGAGTTCTGGTAGATCACAAGCTTAATAATGGCATGCAATGCCAAGCTGCAGTTTCTAAAGCAAACAAAATCCTCTCTTGTATTAAAAGAGGTAGAGACTCCAGAGAGAGAGATATAATTTTACCCCTGTACAAATCATTAGTAAGACCTCATCTGGAATATGCAGTTAAGCTTTGGGCACCAAGTCACAAAAAGAATTTGGGGAACTTGTAATGACTTTTGGGACTGTCTATTAAAAATTGTATATTATCCCAAATTTGGGAATCCCAGCTGACTCTTAGGGGTTAACATTCTAGAGTGAATTTCAAGGGATATTTCAAGAGGTTACCACACACACACAATGAGTGGAAGAGACTTGTTTAAGAGACAAACACCACTATTTAAGTCTTTGCAGGTGAGCATATACACCTGGACCCAAAGGGACAATCGTGAGACTGAAATCCTCATTGTCTTATCTCTCACAAAAACCTTGGGAAGTGTGAATTACCAAACAAATCTTCTTGAGATGTCACAATAGCTATTGAATACTGAGGTTTAACTTCAGTCCAGTCTGTTTTCCCTAATTACCCAACAATGGATGAAATTTCCTATGTCACATCGCCTTGAACTGTGTATGCAGCAGAAGGTGAAACCTGGGTCATTTCAGATACAAAGAAAAATGTGGTTTATATCAATGGAAATTTTATAAAGGGTATATTTCTACACACCAAAATATATTCAACAAAGTTGGGTATTGTATCCCACTCAACTGAGTTGACGTGATGAAGAAGAAGATGATGTGTGAATTGGGGTAAATTTTATATTTCCAAAAGAAATCCGCTATTCCAACACAGTTAAATATCAGGAAAATGAGAAACCAAATGTATTTACATCTTTCTATGTTCCTTAGCCAAGAGTTAGTAGTGAAATCAACTATACTTGAATAGGACATATATTTGATACATAAAGACATTTTGTTTCTATCAAAGGATGAGTCCTCATTAAGACCACCAATTCATTTGTGATACCGGACTGTCCCCAGTGGACAGGTGAGGAATATCTCTAGGTACGCACACTTCTCAACCGGCCAATCAACAAGCCTGTTGGGAGGTCCCTTGAAACAAAGGATTGTATGGTATAAAAATGCCATACACCTCAGAAAAAAAAGACACTACACTCAAGACTACACTTCACTTAACTGAACTTTACTTAACTAAACTTCACTTGATCTGGACTTGATTTAACTTCACTTGCCTTCTGAAAAATCTTCAAGACTTTCAGATCTGCTTAAACTTCTGCAACAGCTTCTAAGACTGTTATAACTTCTAAACTATCTCTTATCTACCCTGTTGCTACTATACTGCACTATACCTCACTTGCTACCTGCGGCCATTTTGCTGAGAACTTCCAGCTGCCATTTTGAAGGAAAAGATTTCCACCAGAGACACTGATGCTCAGTTAAATTCTGGGAGTGGTGAGACTGTGCTAGAATATTGTAATTTTCTCTGACATTTCAAACTTTCTAAAGATTTATAACCTTGTATTTTGTGGTTAGGAATATATTAAGGTCATATATATATATATATATATATATATATATATATATATATATATTTATCACTATACTGTTTGAAATTGGTATTAGATTATATATTGCATATTAATTAACTTGTATTGTTGTGGTGGTGCAATTTATCAGAGAGACTTTCTTATTTTTCTATGGCCACGAAAAATGAGAAATAATATCTGAAGCACTATAGTTATAACTAATCCCTCAAAATTATCTTTCCTTTAAATTGAAATCATACATTGTATGATCCCATATTGAGATTAGCATATTATATTTTTGATTGTGTGTACGGGTATGTATTCATCACCAGTATTTTGCGTTTGTATTAATATATATATAAATTTTGTACATAAATAAATTTATTTATTTATCAAAAAGGCAACTTTTGTGTATATGGTACGAAATCATACTGGTAAAAGGAAGGACTCAAGGTAAATTATTAAGTGGTGAACAAATTATTAAGGTGTCCAAATTATTGGTTCATTAAATATTTGCCGTATTTTAACAGCTGGAGGCACTGCAATATTTTGTTTAAGGGAGAGGACATCGCCCTACATATTTAGAATAAATTATTACATAAACCACGACAAACTGGAGAAAGTGCAGAGAAGGGCAACCAAGCTGATAAGAGGCATGGAGGAGCTCAGCTATGAGGAAAAATTAAAATAATTGAATTTATTCTCTCTTACGAAGAGGAGATTAATCAGTGGTTCATATAGTGAACTCTGTGTAGAGTTATTCACCCTGAGGTCATCACAGAGGACAAGGGGGCGCTCTTTACGTCTGGAGGAAAAGAGATTCAGTCTCCAAATACGGAAAGGTTTCTTCACAGTAAGAGCTGTGAAAATGTGGAATAGACTCCCTCAAGAGTTGGTTCTGGCCAGCTCAGTAGATTGCTTTAAAAAAGGCCTGAATTCTTTCCTAGATAGACATAATATAACTGGATACGAACATTTATAGGTAAAGTCGATCCAGAGTATATCTGATTGCCTCTCGGGGAATCAGGAAGGAATTTTTTCAACCACAGGAGCAAATTTGACCATGTTTTGCTGTGGGTTTTTGCCTTCCTGTATGGTTGAAGTAGATGGACTTTTGTCTTTTTTCAGCCAGAATAACTATTTAAGTCACAGACGTCTTTTATAGAATAGGGGGTATAGGGGGTATCTTCTGTTTACTACTTTGTTTGGAAATTTAAATTCTACTGTGTCAGAAATTTAGAGACCATTCCACCTCCCCTCCTTTATTTTCCCTTTTTTTCTTTCTGGTTGTATCTTATTATTGTTTAATAGTTATATGTTGTGTGATCTAGTTTAAAGTCTGTATTTTTGTATTTTTTCATAGTCTTTCCAGTTTGCACATTTATTAAAGAGAAATAAAGATTATACAAGAGTAAAAATGAACTCTACGGAGCACATCTTGGGAGCTGTCAGTCATCCTACCCCTGGATTCAAAGAACTTTTAAAGAACTATGTTTAACCACTTGACCTCCAGAGGATTTACCCCCCTTAATGACCAGGCCTCTTTTTGCTACTTGGCGCTGCACTAATTCATCTGATAATTGCGCGGTCATGCAATGCTACACCCAAACGAAATTTACGTCCTTTTTTTCACACAAATAGAGCTTTCTTTTGGTGGTATTTGATCACCTGTGCGCTTTTTATTTTTCACGCTATAAACAAAAAAAGGCCAAAAATTTTGAAGAAAAACAATATTTTTTACTTTCAGCTATAAAAAATGTATAGTAAACTCAAAGTTGGTTATAAATTTAGGCCAAAATGTATTCTGCTACATGTTTTTGATAAAAAAAATCCCAATAAGTGTATATTGATTGCTTTGTGTGAAAGTTATAGCGTCTACAAACTATGGTATAGATCAGCAATGGGCAAACTACGGCCCGGCAGACCTTTTAATCCGGCCCGCGGATGTGGCTCTCAGGATGTGTGTAGGCGGGGCAGCGTGATGAACGTGAGGGGAGGGGAGCTAGGCTCCTCTCACAGTCAGCCCTGAAGACCGAACGGCGCGGGAACACGGCGAGAGGAACGCGTGGAGCAAAGGTAAGTGAATTGACACGGGGGACTTGGCTTACTACTTGGGGGGGAATAGTACTGTGGGGGATTAATTAATATGGGGAATGAATTACTATAGGGGGGATGAATTACTATATGGGGGATGAATTACTATGGGGGATGAATTACTATATGGGGGATGAATTACTATATGGGGGATGAATTACTATATGGGGGATGAATTACTATATGGGGGATGAATTACTATGGGGGATGAATTACTATATGGGGGATGAATTACTATGCTTACTATGGGGGAATATTACTATACTTACTATGGATGACACATACACATCATTCATCTACTCTTGGTCCGGCCCCCGTGTCCAATATATGAACCCATTGCGGCCCTCAAGTCAAAAAGTTTGCCCACCCCTGGTATAGATACTGCAATTTACGCCATTTTTTTGTTATACAGCGCTGCGCTAGTTTAATGGACAATTGCACGGTCATGCAATACGGTACATAAATGAAATTTACATCCTTTTTTTCCCCACAAATTGAGCTTTCTTTCGGTGGTATTTGATCGCCTGTGCGTTTTTTATTTTTTGCGCTATAAAAAAAAAGGCTGACAATTTTGAGGAAAAAAAAACAATATTTTGGACTTTTTGCTATAAAACATGTCCAGTAAAAAAAAAATTTAAAAATCAAATTTAGTCATAAATTTCTGCCAAAATGCATTTTGCGACATGTCTTTGCTAAAAAAAAAAAACCCAATACGTGTAAATTAATTGGTTTACGTGAAAGTTATAGCGTTTACACATGGCGGGAAAGATACAGGGATTTTTAGTTTTTTTTTATACTAATAATAGCGGCGATCAGCGACTTATGGCGGCGATCAGTGACTTATGGCGGCGATCAGTGACTTATGGCGGGACTGCGGCGGACATTCTGACATTGGGGGGTACTGACTTGGGGTCACTGACATCCCCAGTGAAACCAAAACAGTGATCAGTGCAAAAAAAAAAAAACACTGACACTGACACTGTACTAAAGGCACTGGGGAGAAAGGGGTTAACTTTATTTTTCAGGGAAGGGTTATCTGTGTGAGGGGGGAGTGTTTTACTAGGGGGCAGGGGTGTGTGCTGAATGGGGACAGGCTGATCGGGAGAGAGAAACTGTCCCGATCAGCTTGTCCTCGAGCTGTCAGGGAAGGGACAGAAAGCACAGCTACTGCAGCTGTGCTCTCTGTCACTGATTGCCGGGAGATAGCCAGTAAGGACCGGCTGTGACCCTGCGACTGACATCTGTGGCTGTTATCAGCAGGACAGGTAGGGCGGCGGCGCACCTCGCGCACGCCCCCTACCTGTTTACAAAACACACGTTTTAAAACGATGTTTTGCCTGCCCGTGCCGCCCTGCCGCCATATTTATACAGTGGCTAGGCGGCATGTGGTTAAGATAGTTTTGATCTTGTTCAGACAGTGCTGCTGTGCTTGAGGAGGGTCACAACACCTCTGAGCCCTCAGAACTCACTGAAAAGGTAGGCGCCAGCAGAGCAGAAGTGGGGATCAAAGATAATAGAGGATGCTGACAATTGGGAGGCTGAAGGTGTCCCTTATAAGAGTAGTTTCTTAGAGGATAAAACGCCTTACCTGCCACCTTCACCATATTGAGTGGACCTGCTAATGATCTGGAGGATGCATGTGTTGGGAAGTAACTGAGTAAGTTTTCTTGGTGAAGGGGCCTAGGTGGTCACTACTGTATACTGTTGCTACCTCAAAGCTCTTTCACATTCGTCTACTCTACTCCATACCTAGCAATACCCTAAAAGCTACGTTTTAATATTTGACCATTTTTCTTATTTTGAGCTAATTAACTATGCAGTCTTATTTTCCATTACAAGGTACCTATAATTAAATAAAAAATGTGTCTATGTATGAGCATATGCATATTTAATACTCTGTATAGGTGTACATACTGTTAGGGTTCCCATGATTCCCCATTGGGGAGCAAATGCAAACTGTTTAAGAGTTGCAGTACATGTAAATATTTGAATAAAACAACTCTGAACACTCCCTTTTAAGCTCACACCAGTCCACATACACCAGATCCATCGTCATACATTATCACATACATTTACGTTTTGTCCCTCCAGGTCTACATTCTGCACAGATCAGTTCTACAAAATTATAATCTTTCTACAATGTTGTAATGTATACCCAGGGGTGGTGCAAGGATTTTTTTCTACACAGGTGAAGGTGCATTTTGATAGGGAAGTCAGGAGAACTGCAGGGGGGGGGGCAAATGGGGGGCTCGTGCAGCCGCAGGTTAGAAAATGGTGCACAGAGAGTGTGATCCATGGGGTGGGGGGAGTTGCAGGAACTGATCCCTTGTGTGTCCTTCCCTGCAGCAACTGAGAGTCGGCAGGAGGGAGAGAAGGAGAAATTGGCTTTGAGCTGTTGCAGAGAGAGACACAAAGGGGATCGGTTCCTGTACTTGCCCCACACTGCACCAATCACCCCCTCTTCTGCTCAAATCAGGAGAAGCCCGGTCCAGGTACAGGAGGATTGGTGTTACACCCTTGTCAGTGGCCCTGTCTGAATCCCCAGCAAGTGGCTGGGTACTGGGGATTTGGATGTTACACCCCCCCACCCCCGCCATCCCAGCACCCTATGGTGGCTGCCTAGGCTGGCGCTGACCCTGGATATATCTAGAAGAAATACCTTGCATTATTAAGGCAGTGATGTGTTAAAGTATCTACATATACACAAATAATAGCTGAATTATAGCGTTTCCTTGTCTAATTTGCAATTTGTTAATGAATGACCTATTTACTGCCTGATCGAATATACATTATGTAAAGTGCTACATAAATTGTTGGTGCTTTAAAAATACATGTAATTAATAAACATACAGTATAATTGTGTAGCATGCTGAAACAGACTACAGTCATCCAGTAAGGTTGTTTCTATTACTGTGGAACATTTTCTGGAATCACTTGGATTTCTTTGGAATATAGCCAAATGTTTCAAGGTTATAAATGTCTTCTTTCAAACAAAAGTGGTCTGAAAGCATTTCTTATTTGGTAGGATACCAAGTGCTTACTTAATTTAAACATGCATTGTAAGAAGACAAGTACATGTAGGGCCCATTCAAATAGTCCAGTTATGGTAATGTGCAGTAAATGCGCATTTTGTCACACATTGCGGCAATGTACAACAATGCACACACCAAGGGTTTGGAGTGTTGTGGTATCATTTACTTTGAATGGCACCCCAACACTCTTCAGAGTAGCTGCCAACACAAAGCACCTATGGAGAGTGTTGCCATGCACTTAACATCATGGAAATTCTACAAGCCCCATTGTTTAAGGTGTGCTCCCAGCCCTTTAAAAATAAAAAGGTTGCTTTATGGCTGTATACCCTAGCTCACAGTAACATGTTACAATAGCATAATCCCTGGTCTGAATAGATCTTCTTAGACACCAAATGGTAATACGCTATATTGCCAAAAGTATTGGAATGCCTGCCTTTACATGCACATAAACTTTAATGGAATCCCATTCTTGGTCTGTAGGGTTCAGTATTGAGGTGGCCCAACCTTTGCAGGTATAACAGCTTCAACTCTTCTGGGAAGGCTGTCCACAAGGTTTAGGGGTGTGTCTATGGGAATGTTTGGCCATTGTTCCAGAATCACATTTGAAGGTCAGGCACTGATGTCGGACAAGAAAGCCTGACTCGCAGTCTCTGCTCTAATTCATCCCAAAGGTGTTCTATTGGGTTAAGGTTAGGACTCTCTGCTGGCCAGTCAAGTTCTTCCACCCCAAACTCGCTCATCCATGTCTTTATGGAGCTTACTTTGTGTACTGTCCTCACAAAGTTGGGAGTTGTCCAAAATGTCTTGGTATGCTGACACCTTACGAGTTTCCTTCACTGGAACTAAGGGGCCAAGCCCAACCCCTGTAAAACAACCCCACACCATAATCTCCCCTCCACCAAACTTTACACTTGGCACAGTGCAGTCAGGCAAGTACCAGTCTCCTGGCACCTGCCAAACCCAGACACGTCCATTGGGTTGCCAGACAGAGAAGCATGATTTGTCACTCCAGAGAACACATTTCCACTGCTATAGAGTCCAGTGGCTGCATGCTTTATGCCACTGCATCGGACTCTTTGCATTGCACTTGGTGATGTAAGGCTTGGATGCAGCTGCTCGGCCATGGAAACCCATTCCATGAAGCTTTCTACACACTGTTGTGCTAATATGAAGGCCACATGAAGTTTGGAGGTCTTTAGCTATTGACTCTGCACATGGCCTACCACTCCTTGCTACTAAATATTCCACAGTCAACTGTTAGTGGTATAACAAAGTGCAAGCAACTGGGAAAACAATAGTTTTCCCAGTTGCTTGCACTTTGTTATAATACCACTAACAGTTGACCGTGGAATATTTTGTAGCAAGGAAATTTCACGGATGAACTTAGGTTGCCACCTGTGCAATGTCACAGTACCACGCTTGAATTCACTGAGCTCCTGAGAGCGACCCATTCATTCACAAATGTTTGTAGAAGCAGTCTGCATGCCTAGGTGCTTGATTTTATACACCTGTGGCCATGGAGGTGATTGAAACACCTGAATCCAATGATTTGGAGGGGTATCCCAATACTTTTGGCAATATAGTGTAAATGAATGGATGAGTAAATAGATACACATGTTTAATGTGCTTCATTAACTGTTGCCTTTGACCTTTCACAGATAACCAATTATGTAAATAGCAGACCTTTCTCTGCCAGAGAAACACGGTAGTTCTCAAGGAATATGAATTTAAGCCTGTCTCCAACAGCAGGATCATTGTTGATAACATCACCCACAGAAGTGACTAATTTGATGATCATCTTGGCCATGTGGTACCCAGGAGCCGCCTATCAATGAGACAAAGACAATGAAAACTACAAGAATGAAAAGGGAAAGTAAAGAATAAAGGGAGAAACAACACATAACAGCAATAAAAATGTACTTATCTATACTGTACCCACCCCTGCATTATCATATGTCAGTATTACTGATGCAATAAAGTTACATACACTGCGGTAAACTTACATAAACTAACATACACTGTTTAAGATGCACAATCAGAATGATTTATGGTACACAAAAGGGTTTAGGCTGCAAATTCAGCTTATGTGCAAATCAAACTTCTTATCCCAGAATGCATTATGAAACAAAACAGAACTATCCTTAACACAGAATAATTGCCCACTCTTGCGTTGTCATAGACTTATTGCAAGCTTGCTAACCATTTTTCCCACCAATGCAAACAATAATTTGGAGTCAACAAAGGAGCAATATCAAGTATTGTAGTTAGATTTAATTCTGCCTCATGGATTACAGAAATCTTAAAGTATGCTTGAAATGGAAACATTAATTCTCCCCTTTGCCTAATATGTTTACAATGAATTAAACATCTTTTTATGTATGGACAATGTTACTATGGTAATCTCTTTGCTCACCTTTCCTCCAATCATCACTGTTCTGGGTACATATTGCTTGCTGGGATCTCTCTTTATACCTGAAAAAGATGGTAATTTACAATTAGACCTCAGTTAGACCTTGTTTATTGCATTACATTTTATGTATCTTATTAATTGACAGATAACCGCTTCAGCTTGATAATTTTGAGTATGTTCAATTAGTTTCTCACTTTTGTACAGTATGTGATATCCATAAGTGATGTGACAGTTTTGCACATCATTAGGAATTAAATTTAAATCAGTGGTTTGTGTGTCAATTGCATTAGCTTTGGCCAGAGAGGGTTTCCAGACATATTTCTCAAGGATTGTTCTTGCCACTCCCTAATCAAACACATGGTCAAACACAAACTATATCACTGGATTTAGTAGTTATTCCCATTTCATAAATCATATTATGATTTTGACCACCTTAGTCCATTTCCCAACAATGACTTACAGCAACTAATCAGAATTCACTGAAGCTAGTCAAACACAACTTTCTAGATTTTTATATGCACTTTACGCTTGGTGCTTTTCCTAATGAACTGTGTTAACCACCTCAATACCGGGCAATTTTACGTCCTTCCTACCTATAGCAATTCTCAGCTTTCAGTGCTCTCACACTTTGAATAGCAATTACTTATGCTGCATTTTACCAAAATGAAATGTTTATAATTTTTTTTTTGGTTGTATTTAAGTATTTCAGTACTGGGTTTTTTATTTTTCGTGATCCAAGTGAAAAAAAGAGTGAACATTTAAAAAAAACAAAACAATATTTTCTCATTTCTGTCATAAAAAAATATCCAATAAAATTACATTTTGTCATAAATTTAGGCTAGAATGTATTCTGGTAAATGTCTCTGGTAAAAAAAATCCCAATAAGTGTATATTAATTGGTTTGTGTGAAAGTTATAGTGTATACTAGCTATGCTAAAGTAGCACTACCTCCTTAGAAGTCACTGAGTTATTTTCAGGCTCCCTGTCACTCTGGATCCCACCCTGAAAGCCCAACCCCTGCTGACATTACAGTACTCTCCTGACCAGAGAAAATTGTCACCAGAAAATATACTTGTACACAGATTAGAGTGAACTGATATGTTGTTTATATTAAACTTGGCTGTAAGCTCTGGAAAAAAATATAAAGTGATGTGTGTATATAATGGCAATTATCACTCTTAGCAACTCTAAGCAGAGGAAACTACACATACAACAAAATCTCAATCAGTGCTGGCAGGCCTACAATTCAGAAGTTAACCCAGAACCTCAAGCCTGAGGTGTGTCTAGTCCCCAGTGAGAAAAGGAAACTATCAAAGGGTGAACTCCGTATCTGATGGCATGGTTTCAATCTAGGATAGGAAAAGAGGAAAGGATAGGAAAATTAGGGTAGTCAACGTCCTTTCAAATGCAGTGAGGAATCTTCTGCATGCTCACTGGGGCCCAGTTGGTGTACTACAATGATACATACCTTTTAAGTTGGAAGAGATGAAGGAGACAGTCCCTCAAATGATTAATACAAAGAGAAAAAAAGAAAGAACAAGTTCTATCCCTTTAAGTGGCACTTGACTTGGGTAATATCCCTTTGATGCACTAAGTAGGATGAAAAGTTTAGGCAAAAAGGTGTCAGAAGTTACCAGAAACACTTGCTGGCAAAGTGCAACTCCTGCTGCAGTAGCCAATGGCAATGGTGATAAATGAGGGTAAGAGGGTAGGCCGATGGCTAAAGGAACAATGAAGTGGTTTGGCCTGCAGAGGGTGTGCGCTGCGGTCAGCTCTGATGATTGAAATATGCTGCAAATGTGTTCAGTTATAGTGACTGGGGGAACTAGGCCGCAACATGTGTTAACTATATGCAATGTCTGCAACTGTGTGCAGGACATTGGCAGATTTGAAAGGAATGTCAGTGTTTACTTGTTTGGCTGGTGTATGGGACTCTCTCACCCAATCTGTGGCATCACTTTTTTTGGGTGGTCTCTCATTCTCTGTACATGAGAGCCCTCCACAGGTTCTCCAGTCCCACCTGCAGCATTCAGTCTGGACAGACACTGGCGCTCTAGGTTGCCTGCTGGCAGAAATGTCTCCCTGAACAGGTTGGCAAGGCTAGCGGTCAGCGTTTCCTCTATGCTTCTCTCCTCTCTAGCTCTGCAGCCTGGTCTGGTACTCTGGAAGTCTGCACAACCCTCTCCTCACTCCAGCTCTCCCTCCCCTCACTTCCTGTCCAGTCTGCCCTCGCCAGCTGGAAATGTAGTCCTCTGATTAACTGCTCCCTAATAAGTCCTTCAGTTCAGCATACAAAGTCCATGGGGCTGTTCTACAGAGTGTGAGTGCCACTGAATTGCAGGACACTGCCATCTTGTGTTTCTCTTAACATCCTGAAAATTGCATTATAGCAGGGTGTCACACTACGTATCTTCGAAAATGTATCAATCCTAATGTACTGACTTCCGTTTCTTGAGGCCCTACAATGTCAGGACAGTGCAAATACCCCCACAATGACCCCTTTTTGGAAAGTAGACAGTCCAAGGTATTTAGTAAGAGGCATGGTGAGCTTTTTGCCGTTGTAATTTTTTTCCCACAATTGTTTGGAAAATTAATTTTTTTCCCACAAAATTGTCATATTAACAAGTAATTTCTCACACACGCCATAGGCATATTTGCAGTTACACCCCAAAATATATTCTGCTACTCCTCATGACTATGGTGATACCACATTTGTGAGACTTTTCCACAGCTTGGCAACATACAGAGGCCCAACATCCAAGTATCACCTTCAGGCGCTCTAGAGACATTACACATCTAATTTCCTGACTACCTATCACATTTTTTAAGGTCCCTAAGCACCAGAACAATGGATTTATCCATGTAATTACACATTACAAAACACCCCAATGTATATTCTATGAGACATAATGGGGTTTATTTACTAAAGCTGGAGAGTCCAAAATCAGACTCACTTCTGCATAGAAACCAATCAGCTTCCAGGTTTCATTGCCAAAGCTTCATTGAACAAGCTGAGGTTAGAAGCTGATTGGTTTCTATGCAGAAGGGAGTCTGATTTTGGACTCTCCAGCTTTAGTAAATAAACCCCAATGAGTCTTTTGAACATGTCATTTTTTTCCACAACTTTTTGGAAAATGTTGAAAGAAAATGAAAAGTTATTTTTTTACACAGTTAGCAATTTCTAAGATATTTCCAAAATACAACATATACAGTACATACCAAGAATTAAACCCAAACTACATTCTTCTACTCCTCCTGAATATTGTGATACCACATCTGTTAGACTTTTCCACAGCCTGGCAAAATACAGAGGCCATGCGACCAAGTAGCATAAATTACACATCTAATTTCCTGACTACCTATCACATTTGTGAAGTCACTGGAGCACCAGGACAATGGAATTACCCACAAAATGACCACATTTTGGAAAGCAAACACCCCAATGTATATTCTGTGATGCATAATGAGTCTTTGAACATATTTTTTTCCACAAGTATTTGGAAAACACATAGCATGTACATACCAAGAATTACAACCCAAAATACATTCTGTTTAGCAAAGGGTAAACAAAAGGTTACATGTGGTTTTATTAGTGCAGTTGTCTACAGAGGAGAGCATTGGACCAGGCAGCAGGCAGAGACATGTCCAGCAACAGCGAAAGAAATCATCTAGGCAGCAGGCAGAAATACTGTCCATAGTCAGTACAGGCAGCAGGCAGGGATATAGCTAGCACAGCCAAAGCATTCGTCCAGACAGCAGGCAGATATGTGGTCAGCAACAGCCAAAAGAATTGTCCAGGCAGCAGGCAGAGATGTGGTCAGCACAGCCAAAGTATTGATCCTGGTAATAGGCAGGAACATGGTCCATAAGAAGGCAGTACAGGTAGCAGGCAGAGGTGTGGTCTGTTCAGGTGGGAGGCAGAGGCATGGTTGATTAACAGGAAAGGGTCAGATGGCAACAGGCAGAGGCGGTATCAGTTTAGGTGGCAGGTAGAGGCATGGTTGATTAACAGGCCAGGGTCATATGGCAGCAAGCAGAAACATTAGACTTAGGGACTCAGTCATGTAAGACCTGGACACAGGGTAGATGCATCTTCCAACCCAAATCTCTTTGAAGCCTCCGGTCTGCGGAGCCTAATACGAGAATTACAAAACCCATAGAAAACCAAAAACTTAGTTTTCTTCACTCAAAAAAACTATTGTGAAGCCCTCACATACATGAGACCCGTGTTATCTCAAATCCCACTAATACAGGGGCAGGGCAAATGATCAGTTCAGGTGGCAGGCAAAAAGCATGGTCAATTAACAAGCCAAGGTCAGTTCACATGAAAGGCAGAAATGCGGTTGGTAGTTCAAGTGGAAGGCTAAGACATCATCAACAGTCTAGGGTCAGTTGAGGCGACAGGCAGAGGCATTGTCCATAAACCGTCCATGTCATACAGGGAAATAGCAAATAGCGGGCACTGAAAAATATCTTCACTTCACTTATAGTGAAGTACTCTCCAATACAGAGGCCTGGCTGAGAGGGACAGTGGGGATGGTAGTATTGGGTGTCACAGTGAATTCTGTTACTGTGTAAGCCGTGTTCCCGGGGTGGGCTCCCCAGGATACAGTGAAGTCCCGAACGAGGAAAGCAACCCCAACACCAGCTTTTGTCACAACAGAATTTTACTTAGATGGGGCAAATAAACAAAACCACAAATGCTGGAATATACAATAAATTTACATACGCCCAGCCCAAAGGCTGAGACCCCTGTGCTGCACAGTGCGGCGCCTTCTGATGGATGGAGGTAGAAAGTGTAGTAATTTACCTATTGGCGGGCACAACTAAGCTGCCACACCTTACCCGTTATTACCCTAAAAGAACAAGAATCAGTGTATGGGTGTATGGTATGGGCTAGCCTGCGGTGCAGCAAAACAGCTTACAATCTTACACAAATCTACAGTATTCCCTCTCCCATAACTGGTCCTGTAGCATGTGCCTGAGTATTCCTTCTGAGCAAAACTCCAGTCTGGCTTGAGTTTTTAGGATTTAATCAGCTCTCCAATGTGAAATGTCACTTTAAGTTGTGGAGTCCTTCCAATGATCAGTAACAACACTTGTGACCTGACACAGAGACACTAACTAACTATAGGCCTGGTCTCAGTCTCTGGAGGCGCTAACACTGAAATGAGGTGCGTGCATAATCTTACCGACCCGGGTCTGCCTTGCATTCGCTGGTGACTCAGAACAGAAAAGATGTCTCTCCAACAAGCATGCGATCTCATCAGCCTTCCTGGCAGCAATCTTCCTTTCTTTGAACAGGATCAGCGTCTTGAACACCATCAGCTTCACTCAACTGAATTTCTGATTATGGAGGGCTGTCCTCACATCTGGATGGCATCGGATTCTCAGATCACACAGCCCCCCTTCTCTCTCTCAAGCATGGCTGCTCTCCTCTCCTTTTCCTGTTCACTCTCCAAGTGTAAAAACCCCACCTCTTCATGAATATAGAAATCTCTAAGCAGTCTGAGGCTGTGTTAGAAAAAACAGTGACATCTTGTGGCTAAACTGCAGAATGACAGTCAGAACGTTTTTAATTTACTTCAATCAATGTTCAATGAAAGCTGTTTCCCCATCTCACAACTGGAACATACATTACATTTTCTTTGGGCTTTTTGGCCTGTTTGGGTAAGAAGGAGGATATCGGGGAAATGCCTTTCATGGAGTCTGGTCACTTAATCAGAGAAAACTTGTTCATGGCCATGCGGATAGAAAAGGGCTGTAACAATGTCCTCTTTGTATTTCAGGTAGGATAGGGATCTTTGTGTGCACTTAGAAAAAATGACATAAGCATTTTATAGGGCTAAGTGAAGTAAGTAGATGGTGATCTTTTTATACCAATAGACTGATCTCCTCATGGCTAAGTACAAAGTTACATAGTCAGTCTGACTGAAAAAAGACAAAAGTCCATCCAGTTCAAGCATAAAAAAAAAAAAAAAAGAAAAAAAAAAGTTATAATCCTACATCCACAGCTGATCCAGAGGAAGGCAAAAAACCCAGCAAAGCATAATCCAGTTTGCTCCTGCAGGTGAAAAATTCCTTCCTGATCCCCTGAGAGGCAATAGGACATTTCCTGGATCAACTTTACCTATACAAAGTAACCAGTTATATTCTGTGCATCCAAATAGGACTGTATCTGGTCAATCATATCCACCCCCCTTCATGAACTGGTTATAGTCATGTATGCATTTTGGTTTCTAGATGGGACCTTGTCTAATTTGAAGTTCCACTGAGGTGTCATCATGGATTGAGGAAAGGATAAAGACATCTCTTTTATCTCTGCACTTTAGGGCTAGTATCTCTTCATTCCTCAAACTGGCTGCTTCCCCGCATTTTAGTTTTGTGGTGACCAATCTATGGGGGAAGCTCTTGCAGTTGACCCACACTGTCCCACAGGCCACAGCTTCCTTTATATAGAGATGGTGGAATAGTGGGAGACTTGTGTAGAAATTATCTACATACAGATGGTAACTCTTCTCCAGCAGTGGTTCTTTAAGTTGTCAAACAATTTTGCCACTTGTCCCTATATAGGTAGGGCATCCCGGGGGGTCTAGCTGGCTGTCCTTTCCCTCAGAAATTTTTAAGTTATAGGTATATCCCATGTCCTTGTCACATACCTTTTTACCACATATTTGGCCTGTTTACTAGGGATATGCTGTTTAATGCCAAGCCTTCCGGTGAAGTGGATGAGGGATTTATCCACACACATTTTCATCGGGAGAAAACATTTCCTTGAACTAATGCAAAAAAAATTGATTAGTGGCCACATTTTGAACAGTTTGCCATAATCAGGATGATTTCAAGGAGGGCACTGAGTATTATTATTAAACTATAAAAACCTCATTATCATCTCATAGCACGTTCTGGGCGTACGAGAAGAATAGACTGGCATATCATGTATAGGTTCGGTAGACCAGTAGTCATGGACTTAATTTTTTTTGTCAGTCTTACATTCAATGTGAGTCCAAGAAAAATTTGAAATTCCTTCACGGCGAGGGGTTGCCACACAAATGGGCGGGCATACGATGAATTAGAATTGCCGTCAATATATTGATTGGCATACAGATTACACTGCTCTACAATGTAATTTAGCAAATCATCAGTAAACCATAATGTAAAAATACATTGTGGTAACATTTTCTATTTGTATCTGAGGGTCTGGCTGAGCTGTAAAATGGGGAATTGTAGAGTCTGCTGAATTAGCAGGCAGCCATGTGGCATATAAAAGTAAGTTTGGGAGGCTAGTATGGGCCCTACTTCATTGTGAATGGGGCACCCAGTTACTAGTGCCTGGCCTATCATCTGGGAGTGCTGCACTGCTTGTACTAGCCACTGCACCAGGATTTACAGTGCTCCTCCTCAGATCTCCTGAATCTCTTTGTATAGACTCTCTCCTCAGAATTTATTGCTGACCCACTGCTTTCAAAGGGCTCATACTCAGAATTTGAGTCTGACAGAGAGCTCCCCGCTACTCTCATCTGTCATACTAAGTATCTAAAAAGCCTCCTCCCTGCTGTATAATTTATTAGACATGTTGATGCTGCACTGCTGATATTTCTGATGTTAATTACTGGTACACTGTGACAGATGATGATTACTGGTACACTGTGACAGATGTTGAAGATTACTGGTACACTGTGACAGATGTGAATTAGATACTGGTACACTGTGACAGTTGTTGATTTGACACTGGTACACTGATAGATGCTGATGATCACTGGTACACTGACAGATGTGGATTTGACACTGGTACACTGTGACAGATGTTGATGATCCCTGGTACACTGTGATAGATGTTGATCACTGGTACACTGTGACATATGTTGATGATCACCAGTACACTGTGATAGATGTGGATTGGACGGTATTACACTGTGACAGATGTTGATGTTCACTAGTACACTGACAGATGTTGATCACTGGTACACTGTGACCGATAAGAATTTGTCACTGATTTGTCACTGGTACACTGTGACAGGTGCTGATGCTCACTGGTACATTGTGACAGATGTTCATGATTACTGGTACACTGTGACAGATATGGATTTGATACTGGTACACTATAACAGATTTTGATACTCACTGGTATACTGTGACAGATGTGGATTTGACACTAGTACAGTGTGACAAATGTTGCTGATCACTGGTACACTTTGACAGATGTTGATCATTGGTACACAATGACAGATGTTGATGTTCACAGGTACACTGTGAGATGTGGATTTGAACTAGTACACTGTGATAGATGTTGATGATCACTGGTATACTGTGACAGATGTTGATCACTGGTATACTATGACTGATGTTGATGTTTACTGGTACACTGTGACAGATGTTGATCACTGGTATACTGTGACAGATGTTTCTGATTACTAGTACACTATGACAGATATGGATTTGATACTGGTACACTGTGACAGATATGGATTTGATACTGGTGCATTGTGACAGATGATGATTACTGGTACACTAGATTAAAGGCAACAAAATCCTCCTGCGCTAATAAAGGCAGGGAACCCTAATAAATAGCTGCTAACACTCTGACCAGTGTATAAATAATATAAAAAAAAGTGTAGCACTTCTAAATAATATAAATGTAAACACTTAAATAAAACACTCAATAACATTTAAAAAAACAAAGTGCCTCAGTCACCTATGTGACTAGTGAAAGTGATGAAAATATTAAAAATGAACATATAATCATGTGACAAATGAATATCGTGCTAAGGTCACCTAAGTTACCTATACAAGTGACGTAAATAAACAGAAATAATAAGGACCCTTAAATATGGGAATACAAACAAAAACAAGATAGTGCTACTTCAAATCACATAAAAACACTCTGATAGTCCATATATGAATTGATAGGTGTTTCATATATACATGCAACGTGCAAATAGTGCTTAATCTGTGAAAGTGTCAGCATACTTCTTCCACTTCAGCTGCAGTGCCTCCTCACCTCCTTTCTGTGACCCCAAAGGGCCAGAAAGCCTTCAGGATCACCTTGGATCCTTCTCAATACCGGCTGATATCACTCCACCTCCAGTATCTCTCCACTATAACCTCCAGGTCCCTCTGATAAGGTATTCTGATAGGTGCTCTGTGGGACAAGGAAGATTCCTACTCCACCTCCCTTCTTTCCACTGGGTTGGTGTTCTTTCTCTCTCAGCCCTCACTCCCTCTGCTCCTGGTTTCTGGTTGGATTTGATACTGGGGCACTGTGACAGATGTTGATGATCACTGGCACACTGTGACAGATTTTGATGTTCACTGGTACACTGTGACAGATGTGGATTTGACAGTAGTACACTGTGACAGATGTTGATCATTGGTATACTGTGACATATGTGGATTTTACACTGGTACACTGAGACAGATGCTGATGATCACTAATACACTGTGACAGATGTGGATTTCACACTGGTACACTGTGACAGATGTTTATGAATACTAGTAGACTGTGACAGTTGTGGATTTGACACCCTTACACTGTGACAGATGTTGATGGTCACAGGTACACTGGGTAAATGGATGCACATAAAAGCTGCTTGCATAAAAGGTAAACCTCTGGAACCTCTTCATAAATATATAGACAAAAAACTATGCAGCGCTAAAAGCAACAATAGATGCAATAAATAATATAAATCGTAGCCATATATAGTGAACAGTATAGAATGAACCAAATGTGAAGAAAGCACTCAATGACGCTAATATCATAGGTGCCCACTATCTTATATATAGATAAGTCCAAGGTTCATGTAGTGATAATGGTGACAAAGTCAATCTCTCTGAAATCAATACAGCATGGTGAAGAAATCAGTGACTCCTGTGGTTGTGGGAAATAAGTGTTGATTGCACTAACCAGATAGCGCAAATTATTGCGCATTGGAGTATATAAGGGACCTACTCCTGGTCATCTGGATCTGGAACACTGTACCATCAGGGTCATCAGATTAGCAGCATCCAGGTAAGCCACATCAGAGGTGGATAGCTCATCTCCGGGTATTCAGTCATCAGCCACCAGGGGGATCACACACGTTCACACATGCCCGATCAGCAGGAGTACCTTAGAAGTTGGGGGGGGGGGGCTCGCAGAACAAGATGTTGATCACTGGTACACTGTGACAGATGTTGATCACTGGTACACTGTTACAGATGTGGATTTGACACTGGTACACTGTGACAGATGTTGCTGATCATTGGTATACTGTGACAGGTATGGATTTGTCACTGGTACACTGTGACCGATGCTGCTGATCACTGGTACACTGTGACAGATGTTGATGATTACTGGTACACTGTGACAGATATGGATTTGATACTGGTACACTGTGACATACGTTGATCACTGGTACACTGTTACAGATGTGGATTTGACACTGGTACACGGTGACAGATGCTGATGATCACTAATACACTGTGACAGATGTGGATTTCACACCGGAACACTGTGACAGGTGTAGATGATCACTGGTACACTGTGGCAGATATTGTTTTTATACTTGTACACTGTGACAGATGTTCATCACTGGTACACTGTGACAGATAAGGATTTGTCACTGGTACACTGTGACAGATGCTGATGATCACTGGTAAACTGTGACAGATGTTAATCACTGGTACACTGTGACAGATGTTGATGATTACTGGTACACTGTGACAGATATGGATTTGACACTAGTACACTGTGACAGATGTTGATCACTGGTACACTGTGACAGGTGTGGATTTGACACTGATACACTGTGACAGATGTCGATGATCACTGGTACACTGTGACAGGTGTGGATTTGAACTGTGATAAATGTGTGGGGACACTTGCTCGGTAATCACTGTGTGAAAATGCTTCAAAACTCATTAATCTCAGCTGGCACAACACAGATCAGCTCTCCTCATAACTGGTGGGCTGTGTGTAAGGAGAAGCAGAGCCAATCTAGTAACAGGCTATAGTGTTTAAATTACATGATGACTGTGATTGGACACAGCCATCATGTGATCAGCAGGGCCAATCACAGTGCCCATCTGCCCAGCAGCAATGCGCTTTGTCCAAGGGACATAGGCACACTGGGAGTGTGCAGCTGTGTGGCCACGCAACCGTATATGTGTCCACATTCTGGGGGATGTGCGGGTAAGTCCACCCGTAACGGCACTTGTCCCACCCGGCTGTTTAAGTGCAGTGGCCGGGTTGGAAGTGGTTAAAGAATAAGCTTGTATTATTCTCTCCTACAGAAAAACTGTATAGTTTATTTCCCGGGGCTGTATGATAACTGGAATGGTGAGTCTACTGGATCATTAGAATTATTTCTGGTTTACATTATTTCATGGATATTTCTCCTGCCAATATAGTTAGGGATATCCTGAAAAAACTTTGGTAGGATACACAAAAGGCTCTTCAGAATCTTCATAAAACAACATACAGGTCCACGGTCTGTCCTCAAAGACACAGTCTTGGTGTTTGTAAGCATTTCAAAGAGTTTAGAATTATTTTACCACATTGGGT
Source organism: Staurois parvus (assembly GCF_062004578.1). Taxonomy (NCBI): domain Eukaryota; kingdom Metazoa; phylum Chordata; class Amphibia; order Anura; family Ranidae; genus Staurois; species Staurois parvus. Next base: position 1,326,960 of record NW_028318071.1, read on the forward strand.
AATAAAAATAATACATCTTAGAATACAATAAAAACTACAGTTTGCCCCTTTTAACTTAAGCCAGTGGCGTATCATCCACAGGTGCAATGTGTGCAGTGCACACGGACCAGAGGGGTAATAGGGCACATTGTGTTCTCACCTACTCTACACCCATGGATGAGACACATCCAAGGCTCTGCAGCTATGCTTGTCACTGCTGCCTCGATTCTCAGTCACACACAGATCCTGGTGTTGCAGCTGAGAGCGGAAATCTCCCATGCCTGTAAGAGATGTGTCTGAGCCTGGTGAGGTCTGTGAATTTGGGGGAGGGAGGGACTGTGCAGATGAGCTTGAGGGGGCTGGGAAGACTGAGGATAGGGGTGGCTGTGAAGACTAAGGATGGGAGGGACTGCGAAGACTGAGGATGGGGGGAGCTGTGAAAACTGAGGATGAGGGGGATTGTGAAAACTAAGGATGGGAGGGGACTGTGAAGACTGAGAATGGGGGTGTGCAGACTAAGGATAGGGAGACTGTGAAGACTGAGGATAGTGAGACTATGAACCCTGAGGATGGGGGCCTGTGCAGACTGAGGATAGGGAGACTATGAAGACTGAAGATGGTAGGGATTGTGAAGACTGAGGATGGAGGGGACTGTAAAGACTGAGGATGAGGGGAATGTGAAGACTGAGGATGGGGGTGTGCAGACGGAGGATAGGGGGACTATGAAGACTGAAGATGAGAGGGATTGTAAAGACTGAGGATAAGGGACTGTGAAGACTAAGGATGGGGAGGCTATGAAGACTGAGGATGGGGGGGCTGTGAAGAGTGAGGGTAGGATGGACAATTGTGAAAACTGAGGATGGAGGGGGGCTGTATAGACTGAGGATGAGGAGACTGTGATTACTGAGGATTGGAGGATTGGGGGGAAGTGTGAAGACTAAGGATGGGGGAAGTGTAAAGACTAAGGATGGGGGGACTGTGCAGACTAAGGATGGGGAGCTTGTGAAGACTGAAGATGGGGAGGGGGGCTGTGAAGAAGGCATAGGATGGGGGGACAGCGAAGAATGACAATGGTGGGGAGACTGCTGACTTTCTCACTCCTACCCTTTATGCACTATATTGTACATTACACACTCCTGCACCATGTACACTAAATAATTTTCTCCAAAGTGTTTATTGTCTCAACAGTTGCTGGTTGGTAAGCATTCCATAACTATCTTCTTTAAGTTCTTCGATAAGGCTCAGATAAAATGTTAGATCTCTGACATATGCAAAATCATATGTAATGGAAGAGTTTGTTGTTTGATTGTGCTGAGGTTTATACATGTCTGTGAGACTCTTGCTTGTGGTACAGAAATCTAAGCATATTGTATAGGTACAAGACAGCTTTTGTTTTAGTTAACCATGTCCATTTAAACCCCTCCCACTGTTAATGCAATTTAGCTACACTCACCTTTTGCTGTGGCAATCTACGCGCACTGCATAGCTTTTAAAATTCTAGCAACACCCCGGCCACAATGAGAACCATACCCACTCTTTGCCGCAGTGCACTATGCATGCCACTGTTTTTTTTTTTAAATCAAGCAATGGGGTCAAGCTTATGATCACACACAGGTCCAGTGATTTCATAAAATGCCCCTGCATTTTATCAGCAAGTAATGTATTTTGAACTGATTTACTTACGGTTGTATAGTGTGATCACATGCAGACAGTTCAACAGCTGACGTTTGTATTCATGTATTCTCTTCACATGGATGTCAAACATTGAGTTTGGGTTGATTTTCACTTTATACTCATTCTCCAAATATCTTGAGAATTTCAGTTTATTTTCCTGCATGACACAGTTAATACCAATTATACAAATACGAGGATCCAGATTTAACATCAGTGTACATAAAAAGCAAGTTTAATACAGTTAAAATACTTAATTACCAAAATACCAAAAGAGAACAAACATTTATTAAATACATAAAAAAGGAATATACACTTTTTTATATAAAGTCGGTGAAAGTATTTGAAACACAAAGATAACAAAATTTTCTTATATTTACCTAAATGATTGTCAATGCAACTTAGAGCCAACAAAATTTGCATAGTAGTGCTAACACCGGAAAATGTAATTTCAGGGATAAATGAAACAGCACATTAGACAGAAAGAAAAAAGTTAAGTAGCAACTATTTCTACTGATTCGTCTCCCAGGTTTTACTACACTACAAGGGCATCAATACTTTTGGGAAACATGTTAAAATCTGCAATTTTTGCTAGTAATTAATTTAAAGATATGTTCACCTTTTGGAACATGTTACATATTTCACCCGTTTTAACCCCTCCACTGCAGCTAATTAAGTACAGATCATGATTGATTAGCTGCTTCCTTGGCTGACAGCTATGAACCTGGAAAAACAAAATACACATTGCTTCTGGGATTGTTAGTTGCAGGGGAGTTCAAAGAATGAATATTCCCTGATCACCTCCTGTTCTGTTACAACCATTTACTGCAGTACTGGGCTCCGCAGAGCAATGGAAGAAGAGTCCAGGAACCACTGCATGTGTCAGAGGGTGGAGGAATGGGGGTGAATCTTCAGAGCCCTGTAAAAGTAATCTCTAGAGGTGTCCAGATCACATTTACTAAAAGCCCTTCATTGGCTCTAAAAATCAATACCAGCCTTAACCTCTTGAATATCAGAACGCTTTAAAACATATAATTTTGTAGACAAGGGGTGAAACCAGCTACTGATGGGTTGCTGTGCTGAGCAAAATTACACTAACACCATGATGAAGGGGGAGAGGTACAACCCCCAAAACCCATATTTTTACAAACATTATTGGAGTTTGGACTTTTCATATTATACAGTAGTATGATGCTTCAATTCTTAGGGCTGGTTCACACCAGATGCAGTCCAGTGGGGTTTTTTTCTTCACCAAAAGAGCATGCACAGTGTTTTCCATGTATTTCAATGGCTCTAGTTCACACCAGTGTGTTCAGGTACAGAAAAAAAAGTAGAACATGCACCAGAACAGAGTGTAGCGTGAACTGTAAACAAAACATCCTGAGTTCGTTTTTGTGTTGTGAACTGTCCCTAAATTATTCACATTCCAGTGCTTTCAGTATCAACCTAGAACAACCAAACACCAACCAAAGTCAATTGAAGCCAGAAGTTAAAGTATATGTGAACCCTTACCTAAAAACAACCCATGCGGTTTAAAATAGAAATGAAAGGCAAAACATTTGTACATACATACAGTGTGTATATATATATATATATATATATATATATATATACACACACACACACACACACTCATAGGCCACTTTAATAGGTACACCTGTTCAATTGCTTGGTAACACAAAGTACTATTCAGCCAATCACATGGCAGCAACTGCATTTGGGCATCTAGATGTGGTGAAGACGACTTGATGAAGTTCAAATTGAGCATCAGAATGGGGAAGAAAGGGGATTTATTTGACTTTAAACGTGGCATGGTTGTTGGTGCCAGACAGGCTGGTCTGAGTATTTAAAAAAACTGCTAATCTATTGGGATTTTCATACACAACCATCTCTAGGGTTTACAGAGAATGGTCCTAAAAAGAGAAAATATCCAGTGAGTGGCAGTTGTGTGGATGAAAATGCCTTGTTGATTTCAGAGGTCAGAGGAGAATGGGCAGACTGGTTCGAGATGATAGAAAGGCAACAGTAACTCAAGTCAATATGGACAAAAATCTCTGAGGAATGTTTCCAACACCTTGTTGAATTTATGCCACGAATAATTAAGACATTTCTGAAGGCAAAAGGGGCTTTAACCGAGTACTAGCAAGGTGAACCTAATAAAGTGGCCGGTGAGTGTATATACAAACATGTCTAGCAAGTTTTAATTTTAAGTTACAGAGTGTATATGTATACAATACCTGTTTGACTTTGGCAATATCTCTGATGAAAGCTTCATCATTTACAAAGTTAAGCAACTTCCTCAGCTGGTCCAGGTTAGTTAAGTAATCCTCGCCTATACGCTGTAAACAGAAACAGTCTGTTTTAACTTATTTGTATTATGAAAAATTATGCATTTACATGGGAATTTTCTTTGAAATTGCTATTGGGGAAAAAAAGAAAACACAAAGGGAGGAACATTCTGTATTGCAGTAATGTATCTGATGGACCTTTATGCGAGTGAGGTCTTTGTAGGTACAAGTGTAATTATCTGGTAACATCATGAGCATGATAGTGTCTCTTGCTGACAACCTACACACAGGAATAGCTCTAATTACACTCCACACAAGAAACAGAATCATACCTAAGTAAGGCTACGTTCACACTAGCTTTGTCAGCAGGGGTCAGACAGGCATATGGGAAGCGTTTTTTTATGCTTCTCAAACGCCTATGAAAATTCTGCACATGGCAGCACAATGCTGTTCACACTGAAACGTTAGCGTTGCGTCACGGCAAAACTGGCGCCTCAAGGGATAGCATGCAGGAAAAACAGTAGAATCCCATCAAAACTAACAAGACAAGATTAATGAGATGAATTACCCATTAAGGGTTCATACTACACATAAAATGCACTGAAAATGCATGTACAGTAATGTACATTTGCCTTTTATGCATGCTGCATTGAAGTTATATTCACTAAATTGCATTGTGGAGGGAATGAGGCAAATGGAAAACCATTGTTTTCTACATGCTCTTGCAGTGACTTTTATTTAGTGTAACAAAAAATGGTGTAAACAAGCCTTAAAGATAAAATAACAAAACAAGCTTTTGCCACAATATTCATCTTCAATACAGAGATTTCTCCCACAATAATGATTTTACTGATACTAGATGTCCCTCAGTCTGATGGCCAGCTTCATTCAACTCTACTTCCTCTGAGTGCAACCAACGTCTAACTGGACAGTTAAAGAGAAGCAGCACAGTGATGAGCTCATCTACCTGTCGCTCTGCTTTATATTCCTATCAGCATGCTCCTTGTCAGCACACAAACTGTTTGGCTCCTTTTGCTGCTTCTTCCTCTCACACTACAACTCTGCAGTACAAGGAATGTTAGATGTGGATACCAAGTCAAATGCAGGTACTTATATTGTTTGCATTTAAAATAATAACATTAATGATGTATTAATGATTACAGAGCTGTTTTTTACATGTGCCTGGAGTTCAGCCTAAATACTTACCAAGAGTTCAAGAAGTACAATCGTCCTGAGCCTATTCATTCCTGAATGCCAATGAGCAGCTACATGCCTCAGTATTTCCTGTATATTTTATCCTATAGCACCCATCTCATGATTTTTTTTACTTGTCTTGTTTGCATATCTATTATTTTGTCTATCATTTATGTTTGTGTCTGTCTTGACTGTCTCTCTGTTCTGTTGTTATTTCTATATTCTCTTCCCCATATCTATTATATTTTATGCTTTCTTTTCTACATATAGCCTACATTGCTTACATTTTTTATCTTATTAGTTGTCAAAACATGTACTTACAATCACTGGGTGCAAACATGTTATTCAAAATGTATCTGCAAATCGCCTGACCCATCATTTGTTTTTACTTTATTGGTTTTTCATAAAAAAAAAACCTATGAGGCTCTTACAAAGGATGGTATGCCTATGTATAAAAATAAGGGTGTTTTTCTAAAAAAACTATCATCAAAAAGTATTTTATTACCATTGTGCTTAGGTTATGCATGAATGTAAAAGATTTTAAAAAAAAGTTTTATTTATTTAGGAAAAATACATTTCTATGCCAGTTGCACCTAGAGAGGAAAGTGTATGGATGATGAAACTAGAAAGAACAATTTATGGGGGGGCTTCACAAAGGAGTAGCAATAAGTACAAAAGTAGACTACCAAACCAATGAAAAAAGATGGGTGCAGAATGTAGCCTGAAAATGGCATTATTTTTGGCAAAAACATTTCTATTTCAAGTATCAGAACTTCAGGTAGACTGTTCTCTAATCCCTTCCATCACATCCAGCCTTTGCTTTGTAAGCCAATGCTATAGATTTGAACAGCCATGAAGCAGTAACTCATATGGATGTCTTTCTATCTTTGCTTGCACCGGAACAATAAACAGGTGACCTAGAGATCTGCTGTTATTTGTAGCCTCTATGTAAGACTGAAGATTTCTGCCAAAGTTTACCTGGCTTACTTGTTGACTGTATGCAGACAAAAATTTAGAAATCACAATTTATTGTTTCAGATGGAAGTTGGAACCAATACAACTCTGATAGGCAAAAAGGTTGATAAACGGCTCTCTGCTTTCAGTCACCCTCTTTGCAGACATGATCACAACTAGGGATGTGCTACGTGTTTGAGTCGAATGTATGTTTGACTCGAACATTGGGTATTTGAGTGTTCGCGGAACACTGTAATGGTAAAGGCGTTTGGTGGGAAGTGTGCTTGCGTGCCCCACAATGCAATGTGGTCAGGTGCCATGCTTTGGCCAATCACAGCTGAGTTCACAGGAAGAGTCATAATTGGCCAAAGTCCACACCCCACACTATATAAGGCTGCTGACACAGCAGCCATGTGTAGTGTGTTGGTGGAGTTAGATAGGTGAGGATAGTTAGTGGTGTGTTAGGAGACAGTGTAGTGAGTGTAATGCAGTGTTGTGGAGCAGTGTTGCGGTGACAGTGTGTTCTTTTTACAACACTTCTGCATCACTGCTATTTCCATTTTTTTTATTATTGTGATTTTTTTTTTTTGTCAGCATCAGGTTCTGTTGCTGCATCTGTAGTGTTCCCTGCAGTCCCTGTAGTCTTCTTCATCAGCAGTGGTTTCCTTTTTTTTAAATTTATGTTTTTAAATTTTTTTTTGGCTGCAGCACTAACACCATTTACGGCATAATTTCTGTTCTCCCCTTCTGCGTCGCAGGTATTCCTCCTTCTGCATCAGCAGTGGTTCAGCTTTTTTTTTTCACTGCTTTGGGCAAAAAAAATGCTGCCCCTATTTTCTATTAAAAAAAACCCCAAAACAGCAAAAAACTATTTATAGTGCATCAAGCACAAACATATTGCACCCAAGCACCAAAATCCCATCCCACATTAAAAAATAAAGTTATATAAATCCCCTACAAAAATCTCCATCATGTCCGAAAGGTCAAGACGGAGAGGAAGCTGCTCACAGGCAGCTAAGAGAGAGCAAGCAGCCTCTGTGTCCACAGTCAAAGTGGAGGTCGTGAACATGGTGTATCCTCTGCAGGCAGGGTACGCTTGTCCTTTTTTTCTGGTGCTGACTGTGTTATCGAGCCACGACATACAGAAGAGGTGATGGAGTGGATAACTTAGCCATCCTCATCTTCTTCATCCCGTCACCCAGGCTCATACTATTTTTCCTTCCACCACAGCTGCTAAAGCTGTCTATTCCACAGGCTCCTTGTCCATCACAGCTGCTCCTTCCATAGCCCCACCATCATGCACGGAGGAGTCACTGAAATTATTTGGTCATAGTATCAGTTACATGCTGCTGGAGGATGAGTAGCAATTTGAATGCTCCGATGTTGGTTCCTAGGTTGAGGAAAGGAGTGACGTGAACCTAGAGAGAGGGGGTGCCACTGAGGGAAAAGCAATTGGCAGTCATGTTCCCCCAGCCACAGCATACTGCCAAGTTGGCTCCAGTGATGAGGAGGAAGGGGATGATGAGGTCTCAGACTGTACTTGGGTGCCTGAGAGAACAGAGGAGGAAAGTGAGGAGGAGGCACAGCTCCAACGAGGCAGAAGCAGCACCAACTGTTTGCCTGCCAAACACCCCACAATGCACTATGCCCCCCCCCCAAAAAAACCCAAAAAAATTAAATAAAGAATAATTTAAACAAAAAATACATTTAAAAAACAGCATGGGGTCCCCCCCAAACCTTACCAGACCCTTTAGGTCTGGTGGGAAGGTTAGGAGTGACCCCACAGTAAATTTATTTTTTTTAAAGTGCATGGAGTTCCCCCTAAAAGCCATACCAGACCCTTTAGACCTGAATATAAAGGAATACAGCGAGCGCTCATATATTCAGCTGTTAGAACACTCAAAGGAATCACCAAAAGCTTGTAACATAAATCATATAAGTATAGTGCAGCGCTGCGATTTGAATAAAATATAATAAATGGATAATAATATATGGATGTATATAAAGTTCATGAAATCTTCATAAATATACAGAAAATCTGAAAGGAACTTGAAGTGAAAGTCTTCCTTATATTAAATAGGTGACTGGAACTGTATAGAAAAAATGCGCACTCACTGACCGTGCATTAAATATGCGCATGTATATGACCATCAATCCAGGTAATCAGCAAAACACACGATACATCTCTCACAGGTAGATCATCAGCCTTGGGTGTAGTGATATACAGCAGGACTCAGAGAGCATTCTGAACCAGTGAATGGACAGCCTAGGTGAATGAGCTCCCTCTTCTGGATGCAGGGCACACTGGGAACCACTTGCTGTAGATCTGAAACCCTCAGAAAGAGGGTCAAAACAAAGAGGGAGTGCCAATAGTGTAGTAGGTTCAAGCTTCACTTCAAGTTCCTTTCAGATTTTCTGTATATTTATGAAGATTTCATGAACTTTATATATATCCATATATTATTATCCATTTATTTATATTTTATTCAAATCGCAGCGCTGCACTATACTTATATGGGACCCTTTAGACCTGTTTTTGTTTTGTTCCTAATAAAAATGTAATTAAAAAAAAAAAATCAGTCCTGCTTCAGCCGGTTCTTTACATTGTACAGATGTGCAACTTTGCAGATAGTTTAGGGGACCCCCCAGGCATGATATTTAAAATAATTTTTCAATAATTTTTTTTACTGTAAGCAATGAAAAATGACTTCCCTTTAAAAACAGTATTTTGTTTCACTGATTCATGTCCCTCAGGGGAGTACCAGAGTCCCCATATCCCTTTTATGGCCAATACCTTGTATATAAGCCTTCAAAATGGGGACTTTTGAATTTACAATTTCGAGTCCCATAGACTTGCATTATGTTCGATGTTCAGGGTGAACTTTTGTTAGGTTTGAATGTTCTACCGTGAACTGAACCAGGGGGTGTTTGGCCCATCCCTAATCACAAACAGAAAGGCTGTTATTAGAGCAAGATGCCATTGGGAAACCTTCTGTCTAAAGACACCAGAAGCCAGGAAATCAAATCTAGAACTAATGGTAAGCTATTTGGGGAAAAAAACAGCTTTCTTGGTAGCCTCAGAATTATTACTGCTGAAAATGCTGATATAGCTGAGACATGGCATTTCAGTGTTCTAAGACTAAGACCCACGTCCACACATTGTTTTAGGAAATCCAAGATAATATGAACCTGAAAGTTTGCAGTGGAGGACCCCTGGGAGAGTGCAAATTGTTGAAATTGTTTCCAAACTCCATTATGAGTGTTGTTAGTGTTACTTTTTCTGGACTTCAGAGGGGTTTGACAAGATGACTGGCTTTTCCCTTTCAAAATCCATGCCATCAGGCAGAGTCTTTTAGCAACTAGATGGGAATATGGTCCCCTGAAAGTGGATAGCGAAGGCTTGTCAGCAATGGAAAAGGCTCTTGAGTGTTCAGCTGTAGCAGGAGTGGATACTACAGATGCTTTAACTAGTTGAGAATACCCAGTACTAAGATCTCTGCCCTCCAAAGTATTTTCATGAATTTGAATATTAGAGAAATAGGAAGGAAGTTGTATATTGACTGGAATTGTCAGTCCATGGTCTGGGTATTTGTCCTCAAGTAAGCAAAACTTTGTTAGCTTGGCATTTACTAGGGATGCAGAAAAGACCATCTCTGGAAGAAATAACAAGTATATTACTTTCATGAACAGTCAGTCTTCAGCTCTCTGCCCCTCCAACCACTTACTGAAGCACTGGGCTGTGGAGGGGGCAGGAGGGGTTGGCTCAGGCTCTTGACGAATCAGTGAGAGACTGAGCCAGGTGCCGGTCCAGAGTTCAGGGTGGATCCCAACCATATGGTTAGGATCTTTTCAGGGTCTGGACTGGCTCTGTGACATCAGCCGACAGCAGACTTTAGCCCGCTGTCAGCTGAAAACGGGTCTTAGGAGTGCAGAGCTAACTGCACTCCTGTGATCCATAGAAGTATAGCCAAAAGAGCTTTGGTTATACTTTTCATTTAAGTATTTCTTTTACTTTTGAGTTTCTTCTGCCTATCCCCCCTAAAAAAGGGCCTGTCTGTCTGATTTAACAAAAGGTTGTATTGCGATGAAGTCTCTTTGGAAGAGGATTTACTGAAGTCATATGGCTCAGGCTTCTCTTGAGATGATTTTCTCAACATGAGGAACTGTGACCTGGGAAATGCTTAATTTCCTTTGTTGACAGCTGACTTGAAATTGTGAAACTTTTCAGGATTTTTTGGGAAACATGTTTCATCAAGCAAACCACCTGTAGGTTGTCTGCTTCTTTATCCCACGAAGCTTCCAAGAAAAAGTTATCATGTGCACTCTTTCCTGGGGGAGCTAAGTTAAGGCAGACCCAACAGCCATCAGGGTGAGGCTGGCAATGATAATTTATCTCATAAATTCTCATAAGAGAAGGATGGAGACCTTGATATTCACTCCCTGCATTGTTGATAAGAAAATACCAATCTCTGATTGATGGTCTACATCTTGCAGAGGTTGAATCATCAAGTCTGTTTCTGGAGAGTGCAGAGATCTAAGGTCAGAGCTGGCAGGGCTGAAAAATAATAATGTATCAGATAAATCATAGATTTAGCAGGAACAGGTATGTTAGAAGCAGACACTTCTGGGCTGTTCCTTTGGAGGGACAAAGAGCAATAAACACCTCGCACTAGTATGCCAAGGCTGCAAAATGGAAGTCATATCTGGGTCTTGGGCAGTGTGCAACAAAACGGGGCAGAATGGTAGCAGTTCTTGGCTTTAAAAAAAAGAAGGATGCTAATGAGGCCCTCTGGAATAGGCTGGGGTCACGGAAGCTCTGTCCACTGAAAGTCCTGTCTGGAACTCAGCATGTGTACCACACAGCAGAAATGCCAAGCCAAGCTTGGGATGCTAATTTCCATGCCCTACAACATTTCACAAAGGTGGAGATGCACCTAACATACAGTTGTGGCCAAAATTATTCAACCCCCAATGCTGTAAAGGGGTTTAGGGACTATAGTGTACATTTGGAATTGTATTCAGAATCAAATCCTACAAGGACGTTGTAACTACCCAAATGCAACTAAAATGACATCAATTGTTTATGTAATACAGTAGTAAATGGTTCTTATGTGGTTTCTTCATTGCCACAATTATTCAACCCCTTAAAGACTACCACTCTGAAGAACAGAGGTTCATACAGGTGCTTTCCATCAGGTATTGAAAACACCTGTGGATGTCACCGAGCAGCAATCAAGCATAATAAGCACCAATTAGGCAGCTTTAAAATGACTGTGATACTCAGCTCCTTCTAGACATTTACTGGTGTGGTTACAAACATGGTGAAGGCAAGAGAATGGTCCAGGAAGACAAGAGAAGAGGTGATTTCTCTTCACAGGAAGGGCAATGGCTATAAGAAGATTGCAAAGATGTTAAACATACCAAGAGACACCTTAGGAAGCATCATTCGCAAATTCAAGGCAAAGGGCACTGTTGAAACGCTACCTGGTCGTGGCAGAAAGAAGATGCTGACTTCGACTGCTGTGCGCTACCTGAAGCGTAGAGTGGAGAGAAGTCCCCGTGTGACTGCTGAGGAACTGAGAAAAGATTTGTCAGATGTGGGTACAGAAGTTTCAGCCCAGACAATAAGACGCACACTGCGTAATGAAGGCCTCCGTGCCAGAACTCCCAGGCGTACCCCCTTGCTGTCTCCAAAGAATAAGAAGAGTCGACTGCAGTATGCCAAAAGCCATGTGGACAAACCACAAAAGTTGTGGGATAGTGTTCTGTGGACTGATGAAACAAAATTAGAACTGTTTGGGCCCATGGATCAACGCTATGTTTGGAGGAGGAAGAACAAGGCCTATGATGAAAAGAACACCTTGCCTACTGTGAAGCATGGTGGAGGGTCAATCATGCTTTGGGGCTGTTTTGCTTCTGCAGGTACAGGGAAGCTTCAGCGTGTGCAAGGTACCATGAATTCTCTTCAGTACCAGGAGATATTGGATGGAAACGTGATGCAGTCCGTCACACACCTGAGGCTTGGGAGACGTTGGACCTTTCAACAGGACAATGATCCCAAGCATACCTCCAAGTCCACTAGAGCATGGTTGCAGAGGAAAGGCTGGAACATTTTGGAGTGGCCATCGCAGTCACCAGACTTAAATCCGATTGAGAACCTCTGGTGGGACTTAAAGAAAGCAGTTGCAGTGCGCAAGCCTAAGAATGTGACTGAACTGGAGGCCTTTGCCCATGAAGAATGGGCGAAGATACCCGTAGATCGCTGCAAGACACTTGTGTCAAGCTATGCTTCACGTTTAAAAGCTGTTATAACTGTAAAAGGATGCTGTACTAAGTACTAAGATTGAATGTCACTTGGGGGTTGAATAAAACTGATAATGCTGTGAGCACAGAAAAGACATTTGTGGTTATTTCATTATAACTGTTATGTTATATTTGTCTGACCTACAAGTGCCTCTTTAATGTAAATGTAAGCAAGATGACTGAATGATCAAAAGCAATGTCAAACTGGCCAAAACACTCAATTTCAGTGGGGGTTGAATAATTTTGGCCACAACTGTAGATGTATAGTTTAAGTGTTTAAAGTTTCCCATTCAATCTTATTTTGAAAATGTTCTGTTTACAACTACTATATGTATTTTGTCCTAAGGCTCCATTTACATTAGCATGTCTCCAAAGTTGCACGATCACCAGTGCAACTTTAGAACGTGACTTTGATGTGACTTTTGTTATGAATGTGATGTGACTTTACATTCTCTGAATCAAAGCCACGTCAAAAGTCACACCAAAGTAGTGCAGGTACCTTTTCAAAGGCGATGAGACTGTAAATTGCACCAATTTGAACAGGCGCGATTGAAAAGAATGGGGTGCGACTTAACATGCGACTTTGATGTCCAAAATAGCATGACAAGTCGTACAAGTGTGCACGGAGCTTAAATGAGAAACTTTAATAGATTTGGATTCATTTTATTTGTTTTACAAATAAGCATTTAAAATGTAGCCAATGCTTTATCATGGTGTGGATGATAAAGTCTTGAGACTGCTGGAGTTCTACTGCTGAGCTAATCATTTGACAGTGGTGCCAGCCTTTACAGTCATAGTCATTTGCAGGAGTGGCAAGTTTGAAGGAATGAACTACTGTATATGGTTGAGGTGAGTAAGAGATCGAATTAGTGACTTCCAGGTTGAGAAGCTGACTGTCTGAAGTCACTATCTGAAGTGTGGCGGATTTCAACATCTGGATCTACTAGCTCTGTTGTGCCACTATCAGGATTGATCTGTTCTGTATTGTCCAAAAATGCAGGTCCTGTAAACCATGTCGTGTCCTTAGGTGACATACAGTGACATACAGTCACAGAAATACAGTCCATTTCTGATGCAATAAGTTCGGCTAGCTCAACAGCTAATACTGAAGCACAAAGTTCTAGTCTAGGTATGGTATTCTCAGAGTGTGGAGCCAGTTTTGCTTTGGCCATGACAAATCCTATGCAGTGATTTGCTGTAACATCTACATATTTTAAATAGGCAACATCAACTATTGCTTTCACAGAAGTATCAGAGAATATGCAAAGTGTTTGGCTTTGTAATTCTGTAGAGGGTGCAGGAGCATATGGGTGTAAAACATGCAGATTGGATAAAGTGGTCATAGAATTTCTCTACTCTAACCAAGAGTTTCATTTATCAAGGGGCCATGGAGCCCCCAGTTATATGTTTCATGAGTTAAGCCACTAAGTAGTGCTTTATCTTGCATCGTGAAGGGGGATGCAAATCCTAGTGGATCATACAGGCTATTATTTGTAGACAAGACACCTCTGCGACTGAAAGGTCTTCCCACTGTGCTTATTTGTAAGGTAAAGGAATCAGATTTCCCATAGCAGACCAAGACTGAGTTGTACAGGTAAAGAGTCTGTCCCTTGTTCTAAGTCTCTTAGATCATTAGAGTGGTCTTGTTTAAGGAAAGCTTCCATTACTTATTTACTGTTTAAAGCAATCTTGTGAAACCTGAGATTGGAGTAGGCTAACATTTGCTGTGCTCTTTTTAGGAGATTAATTGCCAACACATTGGAAGGTAGATATTTTAAACAGTCATCTATATAAAAGTCCTTTTCTACATACTGGGAAAAAAAGTCCTTTTCTATGAATTGTCTAACATCTGAGCCATACTCAGTTCCAGCAGTTGCTATGTATGGTCTGAGTCCATAGATAGCAACTTCAGGAGAAGGGTTGGTGCCAAAGATATCTTTCTCATGCGGTACTCAATGATGTCTTTGGAGGGGTCATTATCTCTAAACTAAAGAAATCTCAAGAAGATTCTGTCCTTCTCTCTGACAAGAAAGCAATGCAATATCTGTTGGTTGTTAGCTATGAATGCAACAGAGTCTCTGTGAAAGCATAAGAACACCCCCAGAAATTTGTTATTGAGGTCTGGACCTGGTCAAGAGAACATTTTAGGGAGACACCCTTGAATTTGGCACTAGAGTCAAACACTGCTCTGATCTAACCCGGCTACCTGGGGTGGTATACTCCAAATATCGGCAGGTATCAGCATTCCTCAGTCTTTAAGAGTGAGAGCTCTTTATGCATGACCATTCTCAAAGATTTTCTCCATGAAAGAAAAGAAGTGGCCTCTCATCTTTGGCTTTCTTGGAAAATGTTTTTGAAGAGAAGAGAAACACCTTTGTACTTGTTCTCTGTTATTAGATTAGGCATCACCTTTGTGGTCCGAAGAGAAGAGGTTCGACCTAGCTGTTTGTGCCATCTTTGACTAGTCCCTGCTCCAATATTTCCAAGAAGAGTTTGTCATAAATAAACATTGTCACCTGATTGTCCTCTCTTGCTCTTTGAAAGACTGTGCACCCTAAATGGTCTTGGTCACTGTCACAGGCAAGGTTGGCATTATGAAGGAACAAGGCAAGAGGGTAGTGTATGACAATTCCTTTATGAGGAAATGGTTGTGGCATGGCTGCAAAAAGGGAGGGACATCCAATCTCTCATGAACTTATAAGCTTACTATTAACGGAAGTAGGTTTGTGCATGATTCCTAGACAGATATTTCTTACAATGATCCATCCTAGGTCTAACTTCTGAGTTATAGGGAGCATTGTGCGGACCATTAATTTGAGCTCACACTTTATGGATTCATAAAATATCTCTCCCAAGGAATAGGATTATCTGAGCCTGAGGTTTATGTTCTGGTATAAAGTGCACTATGTATTTCAAGTGTGGGAAATAAGCCGCTGCATCTGGTGTAGGAATTTCAGATATGTGAATAGGGATCTGACTGCATACAATAAGAGTTGGTAAGGACAAGCATGTTTGGCCATTAATAGAGTTAACTAGGTAGCCAGTTGCTGTCCTCCCAGCCATCCCCACTATTCCTGCAAAAGTTTTTAAGGAGTAGGGAATGTTGGAAACTTTAATGTCGACTATGTCAAAGAAGGTTGGGCTGACTAAAGACTTGTTACTTTGATCAAGAATAAAGCTTAATGGCTTTGTTCCTTTGGCCTGCTAGGTAAACTCTGACTAGCCAGATTTTGGATCAGGACCTACCACCTATGATTCCTTTGCAGACCTCTGTGCATTGTAAAGTGATCTCTAGTGTAGTTGTAGCAGTGTCCTTCCTTCCTGCCATGCTCACCAGTGCTGTGAGTGCATTGTAAAGTCCACGGGGCTGAACCTGAGTGTAAAGCTGTGTTGTGATTTGTGCTGTCACATTCTTTGCATTTTACACTGGCCATACAATCCTTGGCAAAGAGGGATGTTGGTGAGCAGCACTTGTTCTCCTTCAGAAAGACTTTGCATTCCTCCGTGGATTTCCCTCTGAAGGCTCTGAATTTTAGAAGGGAATGTGGCTTCAGGTGCAAAGGACATTGCTTACCAGGATCTCTGACCTTTGTCTCTGAGATAGAGGGGCTGGCAAATCTGTGAAAAGAATCTAGAGGAGTCAAATTAGTTTTGTGTACTACTACTACTGGAGGTTTGCGAAGATTCAGTCCTGTAGGAGAAGCACATGACAACACAAAGTCAAAGCTAGCATTATTTCTTGTTCTAGCTTGCTGACTTACAGAGTCCCCAAAAACAGAGAAAGGGGGGGAATGGAACATTATACTGTCTTTTATATTTGGAGCAATACGTGATACATTGGTCTTGTAGGTTATAGGGTAGCTTTTGTACAATGGGGTTGCCATCTCTGGCTGTGTTAAAGGAAGCAGGTCCACGTACAGTAAGTCCCCTTCGGGTTTGGCTACCTGAAGTTCCATTAGTAAGTTACTTAGTTCCCTGAGTTTCTGATAGGCTTTATTAGGTATCCTAGGAAAGCTTTCAATAGTGCACTTTCTATTGCTTCTGCTGAACCATAATATTCATCAAGTCTATCCCAGATCATTTTAAGGCCAGTGTCTGGGTAGGTTGAATATATTGTCCTGATTCACCTGGCATGTTCAGCTGATTCACTTCCAAACCATTTGATCAGGAGGTCTATCTCTTCACCACATGACAGGTCTAAGCCTTTGATAGTGTTTTGGAAAGAAAATCACCAGGCTCTGTAGCTTTCAGAGCAGTTGTTAACTTTTCAAATCCTTTTGAGACTAACTCTTGTAGTGCAAAGAACTTGGCAAAGTCTACTGTGCCTTGATTAGCTGGCTGTGTATTGCTATGTTGAAAAGGTGAGGTGTAATCATATCTTTTAAGAGCCTCTGGTTTAACCCAGTCCCTGTCATACTATTCTGATGCAAAGGCAGAACCTTTAGGAAAATTTATGAATTCTGGTGCCTTGCATGTAAGGTGTCTGTCATAAGAAGTTTCACTTTGCTTGGAGTCCTCTTGTTTGCAGATTTGAGGCTTGTTGCTGACTCGTGGTGGTGCTACATAACATCTCTGGTTTGTCTCTTCAATGTGTTCTTTGTTGCTGCTTGGTCTGGAGCAGGGGTGGACTGTCCATTTGGAAACTCGGGCACTGCCCGAGGGTCCAAGGTCAGTAGGGGGCCCCATGAGATGCCCCTGGTACCTTTTTCATAGGCTTTTTTGAGTTTGGGCAAGGACACAGGGGCCCCATGATCCCCTATTGCCCGGGGGCCTCATGAATTATCAGTCCGCCCCTGGTCTGGAGTGTTGATAGAAATAATCCAAAGTGCGTTCTAGAGGATCACTATCACTATCAGAGGATATTGCTATGTCTAAGTATACTGCTACAGCTATAGTGACTGCCGCTTATTTCTCTACACTAAGTTTCTCTAGGTTTGCTTCTAGTAGGGTTTTCTGTATTTCCAAGGATGCTTTGCATTGCACCTTCTCAGCCTCTAATCGTACCTTCTCAGCCTCTAATCACGGTCTTTCAGTCTCTAAGCATGCCTCTTGTTGCACCTTCTCAATCTGTAATTGTGCTTCTTGTTGCACCTTCTCAACCTGTAATTGTGCTTCACATTGCACCTTCTCAGCCTCTAATCATGCTCCCTCCTTTATATCCACATTTCTTGCTCAGCAAAAGCTGTTCAGGCTTTTGCAGCTTCAGCTTTTGTACAAGAGAAAGCGAGTGCATTACTTATGGATGAGGATATAGAGGAACCAGAGACTTGGAACCTTTTTTAAGTGAAAATGCCTGACTCTGCAACTTGTTGCTTGCGAGGGTGCTTGAATCTGTAGAGACCACTGTGTTGCTATATGCAACTGGCTTCATTGACAGTGTAGCATACTTCTGTGTAGTCACTGTGTATCCTGCTTGCTGCGTAGGCACTGTTTCACTGTTCTTTCCTTGCTACACGTTTCCCTGTGTGTAACTCGACATGCAGCTAAGCCCTCCTATTTTCTAATAAGCCAGACTGAATGTAACCTTAAAGCTTTAACAAAACAGGGTGGGTAAAACCATTAGGATAAATACATACAATCAATGTATGAATAGTACAGAAAACACGATGAAACGATTAAGCTGTTGATGGCAATAAGTCCATGCTCACCAGCGACGCCCCTGTAAGGGATGTAAGTTCAGTCCATGACGTGCTGCAGAGAATTATGGTTGGTTCCTTTTCCTCGGTTCTTAATATGGAGGCTGAGCTCCCAGAATGTCTTGGTTTCCTTTTCTTAGAGTGAAGGATGATGGGAGTTTTTATTAAGTATATACAGTGGGGATCAAAAGTTTGGGCACCCCAGCTAAAAATTTGTATTAATGTGCATAAAGAAGCCAAGGAAAGATGGAAAAATCTCCAAAAGGCATCAAATTACAGATTAGACATTCTTATAATATGTCAACAAAAGTTAGATTTTATTTCCATCATTTACACTTTCAAAATAACAGAAAACAAAAAAATGGCATCTGCAAAAGTTTGGGCGCCCTGCAGAGTTAATATCTTGTACTGCCCCCTTTGGCAAGTATCACAGCTTGTAAACGCTTTTTGTAGCCAGCCAAGAGTCTTTCAATTCTTGTTTGAGGTATCTTTGCCCATTCTTCATTACAAAAGTCTTCCAGTTCTTTGAGATTTCTGGGCTGTCTTTTCAATTATGCTGAGGTCAGGAGATTGTGAAGGCCATGGCAAAACCTTCAGTTTACGCCTCTTGATGTAATCCCCCGTGGATTTTGAGGTGTGTTTAAGATCATTATCCATTTGTAGAAGCCATCCTCTCTTTAACTTCAGCTTTTTCACAGATGGCATCAAGTTACCATCCAAAATTTGCTGAAATTTTATTGAATCCATTTTTCCTTCTACTCGTGAGATGTTCCCTGTGCCACTGGCTGCAACACAACCCCAAAGCATGATTGATCCAACCCCATGCTTAACAGTTGGACAGAGGTTCTTTTCATTAAATTCTGTGCCCCTTCTTCTCCAAACGTACCTTTGCTCATTCCGGCCAAAAAGTTCAATTTTAACCTCATCGGTCCACAGAACTTGTTTCCAAAATGCATCAGGCTTGTCTATATGTTCATTTGCAAAGTTCAAACGATGATTTTTGTGGTGAGGGCGTAGAAGAGGTTTTCTTCTGATGACTCTTCCATGAAGACCATATTTGTACAAGTATCTCTTTATAGTGGAATAGTGTACCACAACTCCAGTGTCTGCCAGATCTTTCTGGAGGGATCGTGCAGTCAAACGTGGGTTTTGAATTGTTTTTCTCACAGTCCTGCGAGCTGTTCTGTATGATATTTTTCTTGGTCTTCCAGATCTTGCTTTAACTTCCACTGTTCCTGATGACTGCCATTTCTTAATTACATTCCGAACAGAGGATATTGACATCTGAAAACGCTTTGCTATCTTCTTATAGCCTTCTCCAGCTTTGTGAGCGTCAACTATTTTCAGTTTCAGTTTTCTAGACAACTGCTTAGAAGAACTCATGGTGCTGATTGTTGGGGCAAGGTCAGATGAGTCTGGGCATTTAAAACCTTTAAGATTGACATAACCTGGTCTTTCCAGACGATGATTGAGAACAATCCATGACAATGGCAGGTCTCAGCTTTGCAAAGGGGGCAGTGCATGCTATAAATTCTGCAGGGTGCCCAAACTTTTGCAGACGCCATTTTTTTGTTTTCTGTTATTTTGAAAGTGTAAATGATGGAAATAAAATCTAACTTTTGTTGACATGTTATAAGAATGTCTAATTTGTAATTTGATGCCTTTTGGAGATTTTTCCATCTTTCCTTGGCTTCTTTATGCACATTAATACAATTTTTTAGCTTGGGTGCCCAAACTTTCGATCCCCACTGTAGATCCTAGTTTCTGCAAAACAGTAAATTTACCCCAGGCTCCATCTATTGGCCAAATTTATTATTGCATGCTGAATTTCCCTGCTGGAGTCAGAACACGAATAGATAAATAAAAGAATCATGCGGCTATTATACAAATGAAAATAAAAATCAATTAATATACTTCTTCAGTGGTAACATCAAAGATTAAAGCAACAAATAGATGCCATGTGCTAGAAGGGGCTTACAAAGATGGCAGGCAGGCAGAGAGGATTTCAGAACAGAGAATATGTCCATTCAGAAAAAAAAGATCTTCCACTACCAAGTAGATCCTTGTGGTGTAAAGAAAACACTGAGTGCCACCACTCTTAACAAATTCACACTCACCAAACCATAAGCTGTAACATGTACAGCAGACAGTATATTTCTCAGGCACAAATCTAACTCATACTGTATATATGCATTTCCACTCTGGAATCACTCCTCTTAGGCAGCAGAAAAAGGAACAAATAGAGCTCACCAAGGAGCCAAAAGAAAGCCATTGATAGTGTAGTAGTTTAAATAAAGGTTTATTGTAGAACAGAGCCAGTCATCCAGTTAAAACAATGTGATAGTGAAAAAACACAGTAAAAACTGCTGACGACCCGGGATCATGAAGCAGCTTGACGTCAGCACTCCACCAATACCTTTCATTCCCTTGTACTGGAATGATCACTCCTTGAGACAACAGATGACCAAGAGTCTGCAAAGGCAATCATCTTTATTTTGTGCATTCATAGAAACATTGGAAGGCAAAAAAGTGCTGAGTGTGAAAACTTCAGAATTCCAACCAAATTCAAATCTTAGAGAAAATGTTGATAGCCTGGAGGAAAGAACTATGATTGGGACTTCACTCTAGAGGTTGAAGCCTGAAAGCAATGAAGGGAAGACCTCATGGAAGGAGTAGCCATCCTTTGAATTTTGAGCTTACCTCTCTTCCAAAGAGGTAAAAGAGAATGCCTACCACTTAAAATCTTCTTGATATATTTATCCTTAGACATGTGTGGTTTCTTTTGATCCGAATCGAAATACAAACAAAATTTTTGGGAGATTTAAATATATCAAAATTTCTGAATTACAATAGTTATTTTGGATTAGTTTAAATTCGTTACTAAACGGATTACGGTTCAAAATTTTAATGGAATTCAAATCAAATTTGAAATATAAACATATTGCTGACTATTGCTAAATTTCTTCAAACACTATGTGTATTAGTGTTAGAATATAGCGGTCTTCCAAAATTTGAATTTTGAAGTGTGTGTGTGCGTGTATGAAGTATAGGGGATTAAGATCTGTTGAGTTTATATAGTGATATATAACTATATAAACTCAACAGGCCTTAATCCCCTTTACTTCTTTTTTGGAGTATGCGAAAGTAGAAGGTTTACTCAATGAAAGCCACAGATATGAATCACCTGAAGGAACACATCATGAACGAATGTGCTCAAAAAATGTGCAGTTACTGCATCAGGTGCACGTGAATCTTGCAAAGCGCATGGAACTTTACATCACAAATGCTGAAAATCACATTGAAGATGTTATTATCCAATTAAATAAAATTTTGTTGAAACATTTATTGAAATTTATTGAAAATATGCATTTTGCCTATGTGACCAGACTTTAGGGACACCCTGTAGAATAGAAAATAAAGGAATAGAACAGAATAAAAAAGAATAAACTAGAATACAAAATAATAGAATAGAAAAAATACAAAAAAATAGAATAGAATGAATATACCTGTCTTCCGAAATTCAAATTTCGAATTTCAAATAGAATAGAACCAGCTATTCTTCACAGTGAATTTGGATCAATTTTATATTTTTGATTCAAATTTGATTCAAATACTCATACTTCAAATTCATTGGATAAATTAGAATCCAGTTGAAAGCAAATAAATGAAACAGAATGAATTTCATCACGAATGCAACAAAACAAAATTAGTAACTTCACGAAATTAAATAATTTCTTTTGTTCTACACATGTCTAGATATCCAAATCTAGCCCATACAAGCATTGCTCATGAAAAGGAAAAACTAACCAACAGCTTCTTGCAGAGCAATTTTCTAGACCAACATTTTAGCCAATGACACCTGCTCATGTGTATGGACAAAAGTCCATCAAGGCAAAAGACACCTTGAAGAAAGTTTCCAGTCATTTGTCAGCTGTATTCTTAACCACCTCCCGTCCAGCCGTTGTATATAAACGGCCGGAAAGTGGCAGTGCAGGGTCGGGTGGCCGTTTATAAATGGCCTGCCCGCCACCTGCTTGTGCGTGCTCCCCGGGAGCGCGCAGCATTGCGATCCGGTGCCCGCTGTGTCCTCCGGACACAGTGGAAAACCGATCGTCGGACGGGACCTCTGTGCGAGGTCCCGATCATGTGATCACTGATTGACCAATCTGTGATCACATACAGAGTAGTAAGCAAGATGTCACTTCTGACATCATTGCTTACTACGTGTGAAATCTGTGAATGATCACAGAGGTCACATGGTACAAGGCTATTCACAACAACCTTGTACCTTGTGACAAGCTGTGACCAATCACAGTTCACACAGTATTTCTCTGGCTGCAAAAATGCAGCCAGAGAGAAGGAGAAATTATTGCTTTTACAGCCTTTATGGGTGTAAAAGCAATCAGTCTAGAAAAAAAAAAATCATCACCCCCACACAAGTAGTACAGTGTCACCAAGGTGACACTGTACTGCTAGGGTGACAGTATGTAAAAAAAAAAAAACAACAACAACATAAATAATATAAAAAAAAATAAAAATGTAAAAAAGTTTTAAAAATTATAATTTTTGGTTATAAACTAATTTGGGTTATAATTTTTTCACTAAAAAGATAATTGAATACATTTTGGCCAAGATTTATGATGAAATATTATTTATTTGCAACATTTTATAAGAAAAACACTGTTTTCAAACTTTTTGGACTTTTTAATTTATATAGCAAAAAAAAGTAAAAATCCCAGTGGTGAATAAATACCACCAAAATAAAGCTTTATCGGTCTCAAAAAAATTCATATGGGTACAGTGTTGCATGACCGCGCAGTTGTCATTCAAAGTGTGATAGCGCTGAAAGCCTGGACAGGAAGGGGGTAAAAGTGTCTGGACATGAAGTGGTTAAACACCATAAAGTTGTTCACTGGGCTTTTTTTTTTTTTTTTTTTAAGATAAGAAACTGCTGTATCTACCGAGGATATACTCCACTAAACTCCTGTTTAGCTACAATTAATCTCTTTGGTGGAGCAAACATCTTGTCAGAGTATGTCCAATCTGCATACACCACCTCCTTAAGATGAGGGTGTGGGGGGCATGGATTGGGAATGGATGTGAGGCTGAGCTCCTGCCAAGTATCCTGTAAAGCTCCTGAGGCACTCAAAATCTGTAACCCGCTCCCAGGTCTCCCATAGTGTGCTTGCGCTGAGCCCAGTGCCATATTATACGGCTCCAGCCCGATGTCTAAATGCGTCAAAGTAGAGGGAGGACCGGGCGGAATGACTCAGCGAGATGGCTCCGGCTCCCTTTCACAATCAAAGCTAGAGGCAGAGCAAAGCTAAGGACAATGCTGGCAAGCTGGAGAGGTATGCGCACACCTCATCCAAGACTAAGGCTTCTAAGACAGTGAGTGACTCTGCTGGAGAGCCTGAGCAGCATGAGCTTACCTCTCACTCCTCCCAAGATACGGCAGAGGGAAGGGGGGTGGACTCAGAGAACAATTGGAGTGAGGAGAGGAGCAGAGAAAAGCAGGCAAGCTCCACACAGGTTGCTGATCCATCAACATTAGCAGATGTTTTTGCTGCACTACAGACATAATGCCTCACTGTATGCCCCGTCCAGCCAAGTGTATGGCAATAAGGAGGTTTTTGCATTAGTTAGGCAGGACATACAAACAGTCAGTGAAAGAACCACAGCTTTAGAGGAAAGGGTGAGCTCTATTGAAGATGATCTGGCTCCCATGAAGGCAGACATACAGGCTACCAGGTCAAAGGCCATTCACCATGAAAACAAACTGGAGGACATGGAAAACAGACAGCGTAGACAAAATATATGCATTCTGGGGCTGCCTGAATGAGAAGAGGGCAAGCAACCAGCTGAGTTCACTGAACATTGGTTATTGGAGGCTTTTGGGAAGGATGGTTTTACTGCACTACTCACTGTTGAAAGCTCACAGGATTCCCGCTAGGCCTTTGCCTCTTCATCCTGAATTTGTTGAACTATTAGCTCATAAGAGAGAGAACATTGACTTTCAAGGTTCTAATGTCTTTCTTCCCTGATTTCTCTACTGAAGTCCAAAAACAAAGGGCAAAATACCAAGATGTGAATACCTACAGGCATTTCAATTATTGTATGCTATGTTATACCCAAGCAAAGTTAGGGTTGTGGATGTCAACAATACACAGTGCTTTGACACTCAATCAGCTGCCTGCTCCTGGTTAGATCGCAATGAACAGCGACTGCGTAATGCTAATAAGTGATGTGCCTATTCAAATATGAATATGTTTTCTATGTGCCTTAACCTCCCTAGCGGTATAATTATGTCCATATTTCTGTGCTGAAAGTGGTACATTTTTTTGCATGGAAATATGTCATTTTTTTATTGTAGGCCTGTAATTTTTAGGAATAACTCACTGAAATCTGTCTGAACAAGAGTCTAGTAAACATCCCAGGTATGATAAAATTTTAAACATGAAATCATAAATTATAATATAATCATAAAAAATAATAATAAATTATATTGAATAAATTATATATGAATTCAATAATTTAATCAAACCAAAAACACTGAAATTTTAAATATAGTGCCATGTTCGCACATCAATGAGCTTAGTCGCAAAATCGTTTTCAGTCTGATGACGAACTTCCCCACAAATCATTATCACTCAATTCTGCAAATGGTTCTGATTTACTATCGCTGTATTCTAGCTTTTAAAACCGCTTTTGACATAAAAGGGACGCTTTTTGGACGCCATGGACTTTTCTCAGTTTCCAGGCAGAAAGAAAAATGCAGGCAGGGCACAGGACAAAGCAGTAGGGACAAAATGTATGACAAAACACTCGGGAATACCACCAGGGAGGTTAAGTATTCTGTTAGGCGGGTGGCGGAACCTCACCCTTTTGGGTTTCCAGCATATGTCACCCAAGTGTTCATGCGTTCCTTATTTCCAGGCTACTGGTGCTGTTTTTGGTTTGGAGCACAATCTGAACTTTCGATATCTTCAAGTAGCTCTGGCTTTCTTGCTACAGTATGTGCTGCAAGTGTACTGTCTACCCCAGACTACCTATGCGCTTTCCACTTTCTTACTACGTCTTTTATGAATGACGTTTACTCAGCGTAAAGTATCTCAGGACTTTTGCGGTCTTCAACAACCCCAACAATTTCAGCAATGCACGATAAGATGGCTACCCACTTGACTTTCATTTCCTGGAATGTGAGAGGACTGGGTGATGCTTGTAAAAAACAGGCTGTATTAAATGCTTTGTTGTCGTATGATCCAAGTTTGCTTAAAGGAGACACATGCAGACCAAGAGATGATCAATCTATTTAGCAAATTTGTGTTTAAATTTCTATATCACTCCACTCATTCTACCTATGCAAGGGGAGTTAGTGTTTTAGTTAAGTCCTCAGCCTCCTTCTCCCAGCTAGGTCTACCACCACGAATATTAGAAGACTGTTTCTCAACCTGCAGATACCTATTAATAATCTGGGTGGAAGAGGAGCCTGAACATGGCAGCGGCTGAGGGCTTGGTGTAGGAGCTATCAGCAAAGCTCCTCCACTGACTGTCACGACCCGCGGTCGCCGCCACCAACAGGCGACAATCGCACAGCCGCGACTAACAGTAATACGTCACGCCCACGGCGTCAGACCCCAGACCTTCTCACCAAACTCGTGACCGAAGGGCCGGCCGATCCAAAACCGCGGTGTGACGCGCATAACAAGGCCCCACCCAGCTGCACCCTACACAGCGATTGCCCAGCTAATGGACTACAATCGGTGCCTGCAGCCTGAATGCGCTTGTTACTGGGTCGGGTCAGTTACGTAACTAACCCTCTACTGCCACCACCACTTTTGTCGGAGACTGGGAAACTCCCGTTATCAAATATACACTATAATGATTGAAATATGGATCTATATAGCACGGCCCGCAGACCTGTTATACAGAGATATGACAACCCGTAGCGTCTCTTCAAAGGCAGGGATTCGTGAATTGCAAGTAAGCGCTTAGAAACAGTTTAACACTTTCAGAAAGAAAGATTTATTACCAAAAGCGTCAGATGCAAAATAAATATGTACAAAGAGATATCACAAAAATATATATATATATGTATATAAAGACACAGCAAACATAGAATAGTGAGGAAATACAGGGTAAGTTACTTGCCTTGCCTGGTTTTAGCAAATTCAAGTTGTGAGCCGAAAGGTTCTTTGATCTCCTCTGTTACGATGTTACCTCGGAGGTCTGACACAGACTAACTCTCTTGAAAGTCCCTCTCACGGGAAGGGGGGGCTCTGACTACACATTTTGGGAGTGGTCATTGGGGAACTCTACTCTAACTACAACTCATCCCCCATGATATGAAACATACAGTTCACCTGAGGAATGTGCAGTTTTCTTATCTTGATTAAGATGGGGGAGGAAGTACACTTTACAACCTTTTATGACTGCTGGTCGCAGGATGTCTTAACCTGGTTGACCCCCACACCATCTGCCAGAAGATAACGTCTGCCTCACAGGAATGCAGGGGGGATGTGAGGAGTGATTTAAGGTATGCCTCAGATAGACAGACAGAACATGAAAAACAGAGTGTAAAGGGGGACTCCGCTCCAACAAGGATGAGCAAGTTTGCCACACTGACCTCCCCAGGGGCCCTCTAAATGGTGAGAAAAAAAATCCCACCACAGAGAGTCTGTACCTGAGTGCCGGGGGTGCTCGGCAAGAGAGCGGAGGAGCTGGGCTGGCACGAGGGGGGAGAAGTCCGCCCGAAGTCCGGCGGATCGAAGAGCCGGGTTGCTGGGAATCGGAAGAGAGCGGGTTGGGCCACGTGCCCAACCGCAAACGAGCACTGGGAGAGGAGGAAGCCGGCCGGTGTGAGGAGAAAGGGAGAAGGCGGCTTTCTGCCCCAGGCGTACTGCTCCCCATGCGTGCTGTTCCCCATGCATACGGCGCCCTAGTCGGATCCCTGGCTGGCTGAGTATTGAGGTGTGGACCTGGCAAGAGTTTCTCTGTGGAGGATCTCCAAGGAAATTGAGAAGGAAAGAGAAGTGGCCCTGTGGAATCCCCCCAAGGTGCAGAGGAGCTGGATACCTGTGCAGAGGAGGTGGAATTCGGAGACCCCTACCATCTTCACAGCAAGGGACAAGTGATTTTGGGTGAGTGAAAGAGGCTGGAACTGTTTTTAATGACCCATAGTGCTGTTGAGGAAAATAAGGGGTGAAGAGGAGAAAAGGGGGATTCCCTTTGGGGAATTTGAAAAAACAGAAGAGGAGAGAAGGAAAAAGGAAGAAAAGAAGATTAAGTAACTTAAAAGAGGAGGGAAAATCGGTTATTAATTGGGCTAAGTTGGGACCTTTTATATATGTGAACTATCTATGTATAAAGGAGAGTAAGGCCCATGAAAGAAAAGAAATGAAGAACAAAAGCAGTAAAGGAAGTGGGCCAAAAGGGTCCCAAACAGGAACGATTAAGCAGTATACATCCCAGGGAAAAGTAACCCCAGAAAGATCTCAAGGGAAAAATGGAAAAGCTGAAGGAGATATTAGTTTGGAAAGTAGTCCTAGACTATCGCTGGGACTAAATATTAGTAGTCAACAAACAATAGGAGCCATGGAGAGGAGTGAGAATGAAAGTGAACTACAAGTACCAAATAAAAAAGAAATGGCAGAGATGTTTAAAGAGCTAGAGAAAATAATAAAACAAGAAATGGCAACTATTCTAAATGACATGGGGCAGGTGTTGAGGAGAGTGGAAGAAATGGAGGAGAAAAGTAAAAATCAGGCTCAAAACATCGAGGAAATAGAAAAGAAATGAAAGAACATGGGGAAAATACTGAAAAAAATTATATACAAGATGGAGGTACAAGAAAATTGGGACAGGAGGAGTAATCTTAGGATAAAAGGAGTTCCAGAAAATACAAAAGGGGAAACATTGCAAGAAGTAGTAGGAAAAATTTTAAACTCCATAATGGACAGACCTGCCCTAGAGGTGATTAATTTGGAGGATGTCATGAAAATAGGACAGCGCCAACAAGGTACTGGGAAAGAAAAATCAAGGGATATAATTGTTAAATTTAGCAAATATGGAGATAAAGAAGCAATCTGGAGAAAGATTAAAGGAAAAGCAGCAATTAGCTATGGAGAAATGGATATCCAGATATATGTGGATCTTACACCTGAGACTCTGTGGAGAAAGAGATCTTTAAAACCCCTTCTAGAACAGATGAGGAAAAAGAACATGTTTTATAGATGGGGGACCCCAGCGTGTTTAATTGGATGGAAAGATGGAGCTTATTTGAGATTTCCGGAAGACCTGAGAGACTTTTGTGAAAAACTGAAGTTACAAAGAATGGAGATTGTTGGATGGGAGGAAGAGGAGAGAGAGATAGGAAAAATGAGACAAGAGGACTGGCTGTCTGCCAGAGAGATGAAGTGGGGGGGGGGGGGGGGGGAGAGGGTAAAAGTTCACCATTTTTTTTTTCTCCTCTCTCTTTCTCATGTCTCTCTCTCTCTTCTTCCTGGCCCTTTAGTCTTCCTTATAGAACGATATTTAGTAGTGTGTCAAGAGGCACTTAGAACTATAATGAGTAAATAAAAGAGTGGAGGGTACTGGGGAGGTGGAGGGAGGAGGAGCCGTTCATGGGCGGAGTTTGTGACCCTTAGTAACAATTCAAAGGTGGGGAGCGGGTCCCCACAAATGAATAGTAGGTATAACAGTCGCCTAAAAAGGGGAGGGGGGGAAGGGGGGGGTCGGGGGAGGGGAGGGGGTAGGGGTATTGATACTAGGGATAATACTCTGCAGGATTAAGAGGGGTACCAAAGCAAGGGAAAAGAGGAGTAGGAATGGTAGAGGAAAAGAGGGATATAAATAAGATGGAAGAACTACAAGTTGTTACATATAACGTAAAAGGGTTGAATTGTCCTGGGAAGAGATTTAGGCTATTTAAAGAACTACACCATAGAGAGGCCTCAGTGGTATTTTTGCAAGAGACACATCTCGAGATAGAATCTAGGGTTAAATTAAAATCTAGAGATTATCCACTATGGTATTATGCAGATTCCCAATCAGAAGAGCTAAAGGGGTGGCAATAGGGTTCAGAAAAAATATAAGATTTGAGTTGGAGGATAGAAAAGAGGACCCAGAGGGGAGATATCTGTTTTTGAAAGGTAAAATACAAGAGGTGGAGTGTACACTAGCGAATGTATACTGTCCAAACAAGAAACCGGAGATGTACTTGAAAGGTGTGTTAAAAAGACTGATGGATTTTAAAAAGGGCTGTTTGATATTAGCTGGGGATTTTAATTTCTGTATGGACCCACAAAATGATACAACCTCTTCTGTGCAGCGTGAAGGAAATAGATCTCTGAGATTATTAAAGAAGATGATCCATGAGTTTCAATTGGTGGATGCATGGAGAATTATGCATATGAAGGACAGAGACTATACATTCTTCTCAAATGCACATGAGATGTACTCAAGGTTGGACTATATATTGATAGAACATCGATTTTTAGAATCAATAGTCAAAGTAGATATAGGAGCAATGACTTTTTCAGACCACGCCCCTGTCGTGTTGAGAATGGGATGGGGAAGGAGGAAAACGGAGGGGGTGGGATGGAGGTTGAATGAAGCACTTCTCCATGATAAAGATACCACCCAAAGGATTGGGAAAGAAATTGAGAGATTTTTTAGAGAGAATGAGACAGAGGATGTATCAATAGCTACAGTATGGGAGTCTCATAAGGCATACATAAGAGGTATCCTAATTTCAGTTGGGGCAAGAAAGAAAAGAGAAAGGACAGAGAAAATCAGTAGGCTCCTAAAGGATATATCTGATTTGGAAGAGACACATAAAAATAGTATAGCAAAAGAAATAAAGCAGAAGATAAAAAAAAAAAAAGAGGGAGTTAGAGACCTTGATGGAGGAGGAGAGAAGGAGAGTCTATAACAAAGTGCTAGGTGAGAGATATAGATGGGGAGATAGGCCGGGAAAATTTCTAATGAGAGCCTTAAGAAAAAAGAAAAATAGGAATTATATTGATAAAATAAAAAACCCTAAGGGAGAACTGGTTCATTCAAATAAGGAGATTGCAAAGGTATTCATGGATTATTATAGAAAGCTGTATAATATCAATCCCTATGACGCAGTAAATAATAGGGAAATGGAAAATAGAAAAAAAGAAAGATATATTTAAAAAATGCGGGTCTACCAAAATTAAGAGAAGATCAATTAAACTCCCTTGAAGCAGAAATTACACAAGAAGAAATAAAAATAGCCCTAAAAAGCACAGAGACGGGAAAAAGCCCAGGACCGGATGGCTTCACGGCGAGGTATTATAAAAAGTTTAGTGAACAACTGACCCCCAAATTGGAAAAATATATGAATGCCCTGGGAGGAGAGATCGATATGAGGAGAGAATCGTTACAGGCTCATGTGGTATTATTACAGAAGGAAGGAAAAGACGCTTCACAGTGTTCTAACTATAGGCCAATCTCACTGTTGAACTTAGACACCAAGTTATATGCAAAGGTCTTGGTAAACAGGTTGAAGGAGTTTATGCCTAAATGGATACATGGAGATCAGGTGGGCTTTGTCCCAGGAAGGGAGGGTAGGGACAATGGGTTAAGATCCCTGATGCTTATCCAGAAAAGTAGAAAAGAGGAGATGCCGGCGGTGGTTATGTCAATCGACGCCGAAAAAACCTTTGATAGAGTAGATTGGGGCTTCATGATGGATACCTTGGAGGCTCTGGGAATTGAAGTTAGAATGAGGGAATGGATAAAAAAGTTGTATAGGAAGCCTTCTGCAGTAGTAATAGTAAATGGGGAAAAAACCGAGCCCATTGGAATGTCAAATGGAACAAGACAGGGCTGCCCTTTGTCCCCCTTATTGTATGTTATGTCATTGGAACCTTTACTGTCAACAATAAGGAGGAATGGGGATATAAGGGGAATTCAGATAGGAGATATAGAGCACAAAGTGGCGGCCTTTGCGGATGATTTATTATTTTATGTGGGGAATCCCAGGATAACACTACCAAACCTAATGAAATCGTTGAAGGAATATGGGGAACTATCAAATTTAAAAATTAACCCAACAAAAACTGAGATCTTAAATATAAATATCCCAAAAAGAGAAAAAGAGAAAATACAAAAAGAATTTCCCTTCATTTGGAAAGAAAGAGATATAAAATATTTGGGAGTAAGACTTACTGCGGCATATAAGAACCTATACAAACTAAACTATATTTCATTAGTAAATGAAGTGAAGGGGGAAATAAAAACTTTAGAAAAAGGAATCCCATCATGGATAGGACGTATAAACCTGGTAAAAATGATAATAGTACCGAAAATTTTATACAGATTTCAAATGATACCAATTAAACTCCCAGAAGCCTTCTTTAAAGTAATAAAAAGAATGATAACAAGATATATTTGGAGGAATAAAAAACCGAGGGTATCCTATGAAATACTAAGTAGAGATAAAGGAAAGGGAGGCCTGGGCGTTCCAGATATTAAGAGATACTACAAAGCAGTAATATTAGGGAGAATTTTTGACTGGACGTTCAATTTAGAGGGGAAAAGTTGGGTAAAAATAGAAAATGCACTTAGTGGAAGTAATTTGAACAGAGTTATATGGTTACCGGCACAATTTAGAGGTTTGAAGGAGGATATAAGTTTGTACACTGTAAATGTTTTAAGGGAATGGGATAAAATACACAAATATATGAAATGGGAATTTAACTCTATATTAATGCCACTAAGAAACACAGATTTTTTTCTCCCAGGTAGAGAGGAGATAACAGGTAAATGGTTTAAAAAGGAAGATGTACAATTAAGAGATATAATCGGGGAGGGGAAACTGAAGCCCTTTAAAGATATGGAAAAGGAAAAGGGAAAGATCTTCACCAGGTTAGATGAGTGGCGTTATCACCAATTAAATTGTTTTTGGGGAAATCTCCCAAAACCTTTGAGAATGAAAAAGGATTGGAATTTATTTGAAAGGTTGTTGGATACACGGGGGGGGATGGGAAACACGGAACAGCTAAAATATATAGAATTCTTACGGAATTAGACACAAATACTAAACCAATGCACATAGTAAAATGGGAAAGTGATATGGGGGTGGTATTAGATGAAGAAAAACAAAAAAAATAAATAGATTAGTTCACGAAAATGTAAGTTTGAGGGATGTAGAAATAAATTATAAATGTTTGACAAGATGGCACATTGTTCCGAGTGTAGAATGCAAGATAAGTGGGGAGAAATCACAGTGGTGTTGGCGAGAATGCGGGGAAGTGGGGACAGTGTATCACATTTGGTGGGAATGTCCAAAAATTCAAATATTCTGGAAAACAATAGTACATTTAATAGAGACCATTACCGAAGTGAACATCGGGTTAGATCCAGGGATGTGTCTGTTACATAGCTCAGAGTTATCAGTTAGCAAATATAAGAAATTAGGTTTAGGGTACTATATGAACGCGGCAAAAAGCCTGATCCCCAAGTATTGGAAGAAAGTAAAAATACCGAAAGAGGAGGATTGGATAGAAAGAGTAAACTGGATTAGTAAAATGGAGAAGTTATATTATATACAGGAAGACAAGCTAGAGGTATATTCCGTGAAATGGGAAAAATGGGAAAACTTTGTAGCAAATGTGAGGAAGTGAAATGTAGAAAATCATAGAATGGATAGATGGGTAAGATATGCTTGCTTTGGATAAAAGACAGTGAAAAATGCAGAGTGGGGAGGGTTTTCTGGGGGGGG
Source organism: Staurois parvus (assembly GCF_062004578.1). Taxonomy (NCBI): domain Eukaryota; kingdom Metazoa; phylum Chordata; class Amphibia; order Anura; family Ranidae; genus Staurois; species Staurois parvus. Next base: position 1,359,737 of record NW_028318071.1, read on the forward strand.
AGGGGGAGGGGGTATTGTTTTAAGAAGGGGAAAAATAAAGTAATAAGAAATAACTGTATATTTATTATGAATGAGACGAAAATATGTTTATTACTGTGAAAAATCAATAAATATTTAAAAAAAAAAATCTGGGTGGAAGAGCAGTGCCGTCATTGGATGCCGCTAAAGCTTTTGACAGCGTGGAGTGGCCTTATTTGTGGGAAGCCTTACAAGCATTTGGAATAGGCCCCATTTTCATTAAGTGGATACAATTACTATATTCCTCCCCAACAGCTAGGATCAGAAATAATAGAGTACTATCAGACCTGTTTAATCTCCATAGGGGCACCAGGCAAGGATGGCCATTGTCTCCACTGCTGTTTGCCCTGGCAGTGGAACCCTTTGCAATTGCAGACAGACAGAATACTAACATCACTGATTTTAGACGTGGCACTAGAGCAGACAAAATTAGCCTTTATGCTGATGATACTTTACTGTACCTAGGTGACACACAGCAATCTCTGACTTCTCTAATGGAACTGATTTCTCTTTTTGGTAAATTCTTGGGCTTTATAATCAATTGGTACAAATCTGTCTTGCTTTCTTTTGATCCATTAAACCTCCTGCCTTCTCTAACATGAAAGCTGTTGACTCCTTTATATATTTAGGAGTGCTCATCCATTCAGTCGTATCTACAGTTGCAAGAAAAAGTATGTGAACCCCTTGGGATTATGTGGAGTTTTGCATGAATTGGGGATAAAATGTGCTCTGAACGTCATCTAAGTCACAACAATAGAAGAACACAGTCTGCTGAACATAATACTACACAAATATTAGATGTTGCCATGGATTCATTGCACATAACATGTAAACATTCACAGTGCAGGGAGGAAAAAGTATGTGAACCTTTGGACTTAACTGGTTGACCCTCCTTTGGCGGCAATAACCTCAACCAAACTTTTCCTGTAGTTGCAGATCAGACCTGCACAACGATCTGGAGTCATTTTGGACCACTCCTCTTCACAAAACTGTTTCAGTGTAGCAATATTCTTGGGATGTCTGGTGTGAATCGCTCTCTTAAGGTCATGCCACAGCATTTCAATCAGGTTGAGGTCAGGACTCTGACTGGGCCACTCCAGAAGGCGTATTCTGTGCTGTTGCAGCCATTGTTTTGTTGAATTACTTGTATGCTTTGGGTCATTGTACTGTTGCATCACCTATCCTCTGCGGAGCTTCAGTTGGCGGACAGATGGTCGTACGTTTTCCTGCAAAATGTCTTGATAAACTCTGGAATTCATTTACCCATCAATGACAACAATCCGTCCAGGCCCTGAGGCAGCAAAGCAGCCCCAAACCATGATGCTCCCTCCGCCATGTTTTACAGTGGGGATGATGTTTTGATGTTGGTGTGCTGTGCCTTTTTTTCTCCACACATACAGTAGTGTTGTGTGTTCTTCCCAAACAACTCAATCTTGGTTTCATCTGTCCACAGTATATTTTGCCAGTAGTGCTGTGGAACATCCAGGTGCTCTTTTCTTCAAACGTGCTGCAATATTCTTTTTGGACAGCAATGGCTTCCTCTGTGGTGTCCTCCCATGCACTCCATTCTTGTTTAAGGTTTTCCTTATTGTAGATGTGTCAACAAAAATGTTAGCATGTGCCAGAGATTTCTGTATGTCTTTAGCTGACACTCTGAGATTCTTCTTTACCTCATGCAGCATTCTGCGCTGTGCTCTTGCAGTCATTTTTACAGGACGACCACGCCTAGGGAGAGTAGCAACAGTGCTAAACTTTCTCCATTTGTAGACAGTCTGTCTTACCGTGGACACATGAACATCAAGGCTTTTGGAGATACTTTTGTAACCCTTTCCAGCTTCATGCAAGTCAACAATTCTTGATCGTAGGTCTTCTGAGAGCTCTTTTCTGCGAGGCATGGTTCACATCAGACAGTGCTTCTTGAAACCAGTAAACCCAAAACAGGGGTGTGTTTTTTTAAGGGCAGGACAGCTGTCAGCAACACATCCAATATCATCACACTGATTGGAGTCAAGGTTGGCTCACTCCTGGCTCCAATTAGCTCTGGGAGAAGTCATTAAGCTAGGGCCTCACATACTTTTTCCTCCCTGCACTGTGAATGTTTACATGTTATGTGCAATTAAACCATGGCAACATCTAATGTTTGTGTAGTATTATGTTCAGCAGACTGTGTTCTTCTATTATTGTGACTTAGATGACGTTCAGAGCACTTTTCATGCCCAATTCATGCAAAACGCCACATAATCCCAAGGGGTTCACATACTTTTTCTTGCAACTGTAGATACCTGGAATTTAATTTATGCCCTCTGTTTGCCAAATTTAAGCAAAAATCTGCCTGCTGATGCAAGCTCCCCTTAACTGTTATTGGCTGTTCTAATGTAATCAAAATTATTTGAGCCCCCCAAATATTATATATCCTGCATAACTCTCCCATTTGGTTGTCACAAAAATGGTACAAACAGATTGATACTCTGTTCCGAGACCGTATCTGGAAAAAGAAATCCCCACAAATCAAATTACCTACACTCCAACTAGGAAAAAATGCTGGTGGATTGGCCATTCCCCATCCCAAAATGTACTTTTTTGCTGGCCAGCTTCAGCACTTCATGGGCTGGGATACACTTGATTTCGAAGATCCTATCCAGGTGGTTCTACTGTCCAATCGTTCTGAGTATCCTCTGCTCTCTCAGCTGCTTCTTTTCCACCAACTATGGTCTTCTGTTAAAAAAATACTGAAATGGGAGGGGTTTACTAGCATTATGCTACTCTGGAATAACTTGATCCTCTCAGAGATAAACAAATTACAAGGTTTTGGGATGTGGTGGGAAAGGAGTGTAAAATATCTGTCCCAATTGTATGAAGGTCATACCTTGAAGACCATCCAGGCTCTTCAGATGGAATTTAATCTTCCTACACAAAAGTTCTTTCCATACTTACAGCTGAGGCATGCCTTAACTACCCAGGCTCACATATATAAACTAGTAGAAAATAAAAACCCAATTTTATGGTATTCAAGCAAACCGATTCTAAAAAAGGGCTTATCTCCCAACTATACGGGACCCTGCTGGTGGAGATACATACATGAACCTATATTCCAGCTAGATGGGGATGGGAGGAAGATATAGGCCCATTAACAGAGGGACTATGGGAGCAAGCCTTACAACCCTTCCCTATGGTATCCTTGCCACCAATGCAGAGACTCACCCAACTTTTTATCCTTCATAGGGTTTATCACACCCCAATTAAATTACATAGATGGAATCTATCAGATCTGTGTCCTAGATGTGACAGAGGTCCAGCAGACTTTATTCATATGATCTGGAGGTACCCAAAACTCCATAGAATATTGGCATGATATTGTTTCTCTTATATCCTCTATTTACCAGGTTAACTTAACAATAGAACCTAAAACATGTCTTCTTAACATGCTTGATGGTTCTAATGTGCCCACTGAGCTGATACCTCCTGTCACCAGGTTGCTTTATATAGCACAGAAACTGAATGTCACCCAGTTAATCATGTAATCTCTAGAGAAAAATGGATATTTCAACATAGAAACTGTATTAGAAAATTTGAAGCTATATGGAACCCCTGGTTGGCAACACCTGGTTTGGCTCCAATCCATATGATTGCAGGTAGTCTGCTCTCTCTTTAAATGTGAGGGGTGTCCTATATTATAACAGTTGTGATTTACACATATGCAGATAGACTCATGCAGCTTGACATTATTGAAAGAGGTAACAGACTCAGGTCAACTTGTGCTGGTTTAGCAGTTTTATTGTCTTAGGATATACACTATATTTTCAAAAGTATTGGGACACCCCTCTAAATCATTGGTTTCAGGTGTTACAATTACCTCCATGGCTGCAGATGTATAAAATCAAGCACCTTGGCATGCAGACTGTTTCTACAAACATTTGTGAAAGAATGGGTTGCTCTCAGGGGCTCAGTATATTCAATCGTGGTACCATGACAGGTTGCCACTTATGCATCTGTGAAATTTCCTTGCTACTAAATATTCCATGGTCAGCTATTAGTGGTATTATAACAAAGTGGAAGAAACTGGGAACAACAGCAACTCAAAGTGGTAGGCCACGTAAAATGACAGAGCGGGATCAGCCCATGCAGAGCGCAGAAGTTGCCAACTGTCTGCAGAGTCAGTAGCTAAAGACCTCCAAACTTCATGTGGCCTTCAAATTAGCACAACAACACTGCAAAGAGAGCTTCATGGAATGGTTTATTATGAGGGACTGAGCAGCTGCATCCAAGCCTTACATCACCAAGTGCAATGCAAAGAGTCAGATGCAGTGGTGTAAAGCATGCCGCCACTGGACTCTAGAACAGTGGAGATGTGTTCTCTGGAGTGACGAATCATGCTCCTCTGTTTGACAAACCAATGACTGTGTTTAGGTTTGGCAGTTGCCAGGAAAACAGTACTTGCCTGACTGCATTGTGCCCAGTGTAAAGTTTGGTGGAGGGGGGATTATGGTATGGGGTTGATTCTCAGAGGTTGGGCTTGGCCCCTTAGTTCCAGTGAAGGAAACTCTTAAGGTGTCAGCATACCAAAACATTTTGGACAATTCCATTCTCCCAACTTTGTAGGAACAGTTTGGGAATGGCCCCTTCCTGTTCCAACATGACTACACACCAGTGCACAAAGCAAAGTCCAAAAAGACATGGATGAGCGAGTCTGGGGAGGAGGAACTTGACTGGCCTGCACAGAGTCCTAACCTCAACCCAATAGAACATCTTTGGGATGAATTAGAGCAGAGACTGCAAATATATTCAAATATATTAATAGTAAAAAGGTCCGGTCCAAGCATGTAGGCCCTTTACAAAATAATCTAGAGTGTGTGACTGGGGCCAAGTTGCGGTTTCTTGTATTAAGAGACGTATAGACTCCAGAGAGAGATATATCATTTTACCCCTGTACAAATCATAAGAGCTCATCTGAAATATGCAGTTCAGTTTTGGGCACCAATTCCCAAAAAGAACATTGGGGAACTGGAAAAAGTACAGAGAAGGGCAACCAATCTGATAAGAGACATGGAGGAGATCAGCTATAAGGAAAAATTAGAGGAACTGAATTTATTCTCTCTTGAGAAAAGGAGATTAAGGGGCGATATGATCAACATGTATAAATACATCAGTGGTTCATATAGTGAACTTGGTGTAGAGCTATTCACCGAGGTCATTGTGACGGGAGTGACTTTTGGGGGTAGGGGGACCCCTGTATCAGCTCCTCATGTTCCTCTTATGTGTAACCCACCTTGTGCCTGTTAGGGGTACAGGGTGGTCTGTCCTGATATGGTGTAGACATGTATAGGTGGGGTTGGGGGTTGTCCATTGTTCACTGCCATGTGGTTGTTTCATTGTTCTCTGCCATGCGGCTGCATTCCATTGTTCTAGCAAACTATTATGGGATGTCATGTTTGTCTATTGGTGTGGGGGTTGGTCATTGTTCACTGCCATGTGCTGCATCCCATTGTTCAATGTCTTGGTTTGGTGGGGGGTGTTTCCTGCAGCCCTTCCCCCTGATGGGAGGGCCTGCTGATGTGTTTCCTGTTCCTGGTTGTATTTCCCCGCCTTGTGTATATATCTTGTATTTGTGTTAAAATAAAGCAGTTGACTTCCTGTCTTAAGAAGAGTCTGGTGCTGTCTTATTTCCTGCATGATCAGTGGTGCCGTCTGGGGATTTGTGTTGGGACAGGGAAACCGGAGTCTAACGGAAATACCCTAGCACAGTCTGGGTCCGGTTCCGTTACAGTCATCACAGAGGACAAGGGGGCACTCTTTATGTCTGGAGGAAAATAAATGTAATCTCCAAACATAGAAATGTTTCTTCACAGTGAGAGCTGTGAGAATGTGGAATAGACTCCCTCAAGAGTTGTTTCTGGCCAGCTCAGTGGATTGCTTTAAAAAAGGCATGGATTCTTTGTTGGATACACAGAATATAATTGGTTACTAACATTTATAGGTACCGTTGATCCATGGAATATCCGATTGCCTCTCGGGGGATCAGAAAGGAATTTTTTTCCCCTGCAGGAGCAAATTGGATCATGCTTTGCTGTTTTTTTTTCCGCCTTCCTCTGGATCAACTGTGGGTATAGGATTATAACTTTTTTTTTTTTTTCTTTTTAATGGTTGAACTGGATGGACTTCTGTCTTTTTTCAGCCAGACTATGTAACTATGTAACTGCGAGCCAGGCCACTACCGGGGTGGAGCCTAAACATGGCGGCGACAGAGAGCACGATGTGAGTGCTCTCCGGTAACCTCCAAACTGACCATCCCGAGACCCTCATGGTGCAAAGCCCTACCTGACTGAGGTGGGCTCCAAGGGAGGAGAGGCTGGCGCGGTGAAGGCAGTGGAGAGCGGGCACGGACCTCCGGGAGGTGAACACGCTACAGAGATCCCAGTGCAGCTGTCGGGTTGCCGGGGAATCGATGCAGGGCGGTGTGAGCACGCCGCTTGCCGCAAAGGCCTACTGGGAAGTGGAGATGCCGGCCGGTTTCCTGACAGGGAGGCAGTGACACGCCGGCTTCCCCTGCCCTACATGGCTGGAAATTCGTGCGGCTAGAGGGTGGCTGATCTGATGTGACAGGGGGATGCCGGCTCGTAGCTGTTTGTACCTCCTGGCCGACTGTTTGATCCTGAATCCCTGAGGAAATCCCCCCCCCAGGACTGAGCAGCAGTGAAGGCCCTCCAAACAAGTCTTGACTCTCCGTCGGTGAAGGGAAGGGTGAGTGAAAGCTGTTGGGGGCCTATTGTGGTGTGGACCCCTGAGCGACACAGGCGACCAAGGGGTGAAGGAGGGGTGGATTCCCAGGGGTTAGAAGAGAAGAAGAGAGGAGACCCAGGTGTCCCAAGAGAATAAAGGATATAGGAAAAATTTACAAGTCTATTAAGTTATATAGAGGATATGAAGAACAAAGGTCCCAAGGGAGCAGGGCCCAAAGGGTCCCAAACAGGAACAATAAAGAAACTTACATCATATGGAATTATTACGCCAGAAAGGGCCCAAAGCGCAAAGGGAGAAATGGACACTAGTTCAGGATCTAGCCCTAGATTATCATTGGGCATGAATAGCAGTGGCGGCCAACAAACAGTGGATGGCTTGGGAAAAAAACAATCTGACGGTGAACTACAAATACCAAATAAGAAGGAGATGGTAGAAATGTTTAAAAATTTGGAAAAAATGATAAAACATGAAATGACAGCTATTCGAAACGACTTAGGATATCTGCTATCAAGATTAGAAGAAATGGAGGAGAAAGTTAAAATCCAGGCCCAGAACATAGATAATCTAAGGGAAAAAATAAGCCAATTAGAAAATAACCAGAAAAAAATGATCTATAGGATGGAAGATCAAGAAAATAAAGAAAGAAGGTGTAATCTTAGAATACGAGGAATCCCAGAGACTGCTAAAGGGGGAATACTATATGAATTAGTTAAAAAAACCCTAAACTCCATAAGAGACAGACCTGAAACAGACGGGATCAAGTTAGACGGAGTGTTTAGAATAGGAAAGTTCAAACAGGCTACTGAGAAGGAAAGACCGAGAGACATAATTGTCCAGTTCCAAAATTTTGGGGTCAAGGATTAGATTTGGAAGAAGACCAAGGCAATATCATTAATTAAGTTTGGAGACTTGACTATCCAAATCTATGCGGATTTAACAGTAGAGACCCAAAGGAGAAGGAGATCCCTTGCAAGACAAAAACTCCTTATTAATACACTTTAAAGTTGGATTGCAAACCTCTAGCACATAACTACCAATGTGGCAAAACGCAAAATAATAACATATAGTGTTGCGCTCCCAAACCTCCAATTAATATACTATTATTTGAACGTTACAGTCCCACCCCTACGCGTTACGCCACTGGTCACGTGGCTTCATCAGGGGGATTTGATGTGGGAGGATTCACAAGCAGTCACCGATTTATAATCATTATAGATTGAAGATTTTTCAGCACAAAGTCACTTTTTTGGGACATTATTTCCACTTTATTATTTTATATTTTTTTGTTTTTATTTATTCATGCACATGATTTATCTGTATTGATTCACAGCTTAAGGTTATTATATTTATGATCAATTACATACATCATTCTTTATTATTGTGATCTTTAGAATAGAGATTAAGTGATTCAAATAATAGTATATTAATTGGAGGTTTGGGAGCGCAACACTATATGTTATTATTTTGAGAAGGAGATCCCTGAAACCCTTGTTGGAGCAAATGAGAAAACAGAATGTGCAGTATAGATGGGGTACCTCAGCATCTCTAATTGGCTGGAAAAATGGGGTCACAGCGTATCTGAGATTTCCGGAGGATATAACAGATTTTTGTGATAGACTGAACTTGCAAAGAATGGAGATAGCTGGGTGGGAAGAAGAAAAAGAAGACAGAAGAAATACAAATGATACAAGAAAAGAGGACTGGCAACATGTCGGTGGGAGGGGGGTGGGAGGTCCCGGGGTTGGGGAGGGAAGAGAGGGAGAATTAAGTAGGAAATTATTATTTTATTTTTTTTTTTCCTTCTCTCTCTTACTTCCCTCTCTCGCCTCTGGTCTTCCCCCTCCGGATGTTGAGACCCGCTTGGAGGCTCCGGTTAGGGGAGGGAGGTAAAGAGTAACAATTCTTGCTGAGCCTTGATGATAGAGAGAGGGAATCGGGGGGGGTTGGAGGAGAGGTGAGCCGTACATAGGCGGAGCTTACGCCCCAAATTTTAAATCAATGGTGGAAATGGATCCACAAATGATTTGTAGGCAGTTTATAGGCCTAAAAATGGGTAGGGGAAAAAGAAGAGAGAGTTGGGGGAAGGGGGGGGGGAGGGGGGAGGCGACGGGAGTTGGGTGGGAGGGAGGGAAGGAGGTATTGGGTTAATACTCTGCATGACAGAAGGGATAAAGAGGAAGAGGCAATCTGGAAGAGAGATGGAGTTAACTGGGAAGGATGGAAGAAATACAGTTTATAACCTTTAATGTGAACGGGCTGAGTTGTCCAGGGAAGAGATTTAGGTTGTTTAATGAGTTACATCATAGGGCGACGTCAGTGGTATTTTTACAGGAGACGCACTTTGAGATAGAGGCAAACGTGAAATTGAAATCCAAACACTATCCAACATGGTACTATGCAGATTCTCCAATTAAAAGAGCAAAAGGGGTTGCAATAGGTTTGGCAAAGAATATGAGATTTGAGCTGGAGGATAGAAGAACCGACCCGGAGGGGAGGTTTTTATACTTAAAAGGCAGACTTCAGGGGATTGAGTGTACTTTAGCCAATATATACTGCCCTAATAAAAACCCGGAGATGTATATGAAGGGTCTGTTGAAAAAATTAATGGAATTTAGAAAAGGGCGTTTGATAGTAGCTGGAGACCTAAATTTCTGTATGGACCCACAAAAGGATAATACCTCTTCTGTGCAAAGAGAGGGGAGTAGGTCTCTGAGAGCTTTGAAAAAAGTGATGCATGAATATCAACTAGTGGATACCTGGAGAATAATGCATATGAAAGACAGAGACTATACCTTCTTCTCTAATGCACATGAGATATACTCGAGATTAGATTACATCTTAATAGACCACCAACTTATAGATCATCTGGTTAAAATTGACATAGAGACAAGGACGTTCTCGGATCATGCTCCGGTCGTGATGAAAATGGGATGGGGAAGAAGGTGGACTGGAGGATTAGGGTGGAGGTTAAATGAGGTTCTTCTTCTGGATGAGGATGTAGTTCAGAAAATCGAGAAAGAGATTAAGGTATACTTTAAGGAGAACCAAACAGAGGAAGTATCGATAGCTACAGTCTGGGAAACCAATAAGGTATTCATAAGAGGAATCTTGATTGCGGCAGGAGCAAGGAAGAAAAAGGAAAGAAGAGAGAGGGTCAGTGGGCTATTAAGAGAAATATTGGACTTGGAGCAGATACATAAGAAGAAAATAACAAAAGATACGAGACAGAAGTTATTGGATAAAAAAGATGAGCTAGAGAGGTTGATGGATGAGGAGAAGAGAAGAGTATACAACAGGGTTTTGAACGAGAGATATAGATGGGGAGACAGACCAGGAAGATATCTAATGAGAGCTTTGAATAAAAAGAAAAATAGGAACTATATAGAAAAGATAAAAAGTTCAAAGGGGGAGTTGGTCCACTCAAATAAAGAGATTATTAAAGTGTTTACGGAGTATTACAAAAAGTTATATAATATTAGTCCCCAAGGCCCTCTAAAAGAAGCTCAAGAGGGAATCAATAAAAAAAAGATGACATACTTGAAAAATGCGGGATTACCAAAACTAAGTGAAGCACAGTTGAACTCCCTAGATGCAGAAATTTCCCAGGAAGAAATTAAAATAGCATTAAAAAGCACAGGGGGGGGAAAAAGCCCAGGCCCGGATGGCTATACAGTTAAGTACTATAAGAAATTTAGTGAAGTACTGTTACCCAAGCTGGAGAAATACATGAATGCTCTGGGAGGTGGGATGGAAGTGAGGAGAGAATCCCTACAGGCCCATGTAGTACTTATTCACAAGGAGGGAAAAGATCCATCTCAGTGCTCCAGCTATAGACCTATCTCATTATTGAACACTGACACTAAACTGTATGCAAAGGTGTTAGCAAACAGGTTGAGGGATCTGATGCCTGAATGGATCCATGGAGACCAGGTGGGCTTTGTACCGGGGAGAGAAGGTAGAGATAACGGCTTGAGAACCCTGATGCTTATTCAGAAAAGTAGAAAAGGGAAAGCCCCGCTGGTGCTCTTGTCAATTGATGCAGAGAAGGCATTTGATAGAGTGGACTGGGGCTTTATGATGGACAACTTAAAAGTGCTGGGGATAGGTGATAGAATGCGAGAGTGGATAAGTAAATTATATAGGAAACCTACTGCAATCATCACGGTAAATGGGGAGAGATCAGAACCCATTGGAATGTCTAATGGTACAAGACAGGGCTGCCCGCTGTCCCCTTTACTATATGTATTGTCACTCGAAACTCTGTTGTCAATAATAAGAAATAGTGGATTGGTAAAGGGAATCCAGATAGAATCCATAGAACATAGAGTAGCGGCCTTTGCGGACAACTTATTGTTCTATGTGGGAAATCCCCGAATAACTCTCCCAAATATAATGAAGATTCTGAAGGAGTACGGTGAACTATCAAATTTAAAAATTAATCCAACGAAAACAGAGATCCTGAATATTAATATATCAAAGAATGAAAAAGAAAAACTACAAAAAGAATTCCCCTTTATATGGAGAGAAAAAGAGATAAAATACCTAGGAATAAAACTCACTGCCTCATCTAAGCATTTGTATAGATTAAACTATATCTCTTTGATAAATGAGATCAGGGAAGATTTAAAAAGACTAGAAGGAGGAAATCCATCCTGGATAGGACGTATAAACCTAGTCAAAATGGTAATTATGCCTAAAATACTGTATAGATTTCAAATGGTACCAATTAAAATTCCAGAAGCCTTCTTTAAAATAATGAAAAAAATGTTAACAAGATACATATGGAAGAATAAAAAACCCAGAATAGCATATGAAACATTGAGTAGGACTAAAGAGAAAGGGGGATTGGGTCTACCAGATGTCAAGAGATACTATAAAGCAGTGGTTTTAGCAAGAATATATGACTGGACATTTAACCATAAGGGAAAAAGTTGGGTAACAATTGAAAATGATCTTAGTGGCATTAGATTGAACCAGATGTTATGGGTTCCACCACAATTTAGGGGAATTAAAGAAAGCACAAGTATCTACACTTTAAATGTTCTTAGGGTATGGGACAATTTACACAAAAACATGAAATGGGAATTTAATTCTATATTAATGCCTCTCACAAATACTGAGTACTTTCCCCCGGGAAAGAATAAGATATCAGGGAGATGGTTTAGAAAGGAGGATACCCAACTGAGAGATGTTTTGGTGGAGGGGGAATTGAGACCACTTAAAGATTTAATAGAGAAGAAGGGAGATATTTTTATTAGAATAAATGAGTGGAAATATCATCAATTGAAATGTTTTATTGGAAATCTACCGAAACCCCTGAGAATAAAACAGGAGTGGAATATGTTCGAAAGGTTGTTAGAGACACGAAGGGATGGGAAGCACGGTGTTTCAAAAGTGTATAGAATACTCACAGAATTAGACACAAATACAAAGTTAATTTTTATCCCAAAATGGGAAAGAGATATGGGTGTTGGGCTTGATGAGGATAGACAGAGAAAGATGTTTAGATTGATACACGATAATGTTAGTATGAGAGAGGTTGAGGTTAATTATAAGTGTGTGACACGATGGCACATTACACCAAGTATAGAGCACAAGATGAATGGGGAAAACTCAAACATGTGTTGGAGAGGATGTGGAGAGATGGGCACGGTGTTTCACATATGGTGGGAATGTCCGAAAATCCAGGCTTTTTGGAAGATAATAGTCAAATTGATTAAAGAAATAACTGAAATTGACATAGGGTTAGACCCAACGACGTGCCTCCTACACAACGTGGAGACATCTGTAAATAAATATAAAGATTCAGGTATTTGGTACTTCTTGAATGCAGCGAAAGGTTTGATACCCAAGTTTTGGCGGAAAGCTGAGGTACCGAAGGAGGAAGACTGGATTAATAGAGTAAACCAGATAGGTAGAATGGAAAGATCATATCATATGCAGGAAGATAGGATGAGAGTTTATTTTAGGAGATGGGAAAAGTGGGAAAGAGCAGGATTGAAAGAGAAATATAGGAAAATATGAACTAGGGTGTTAGCAAAAAATTAATAAGCCTCAAGAGAGTAGAATGGGCTAGAGTCTGCAGAGGGGGAGGAGGGGGGATGAGGGGCGGGGAGGAGGGGGGATGAGGGGCGGGAAGGGGGGGGTAGTGGGATGGGAAAGAAAAGAGTTTTTTTTTTTTTTTTTTTTAGTAAGGGAAAGGTAGAAATGTTATAAATGTCTATTTGTATGAGAATTATTTCCCTTTTTTGGGTTTTTGTATTAGCATGAAAAATTTAATAAATATTTAAATTAAAAAAAAAAAAAAAAAAAAACTGCGAGCCAGGCCTTCTCATCTGACATCAGTGCCTGACCTCACAAATTCGCTTCTGGAAGAATAGTCAAACATTCCCATAAACACACTCCTAAACCTTGTGGACAGCCTTCCCAGAAAAGCTGTTATAGCTGCAAAGGGTGGGCAAACTCAATATTGAACCCTACATACTGTATATCTGAAATCACTAGACTGGATGTACATGCTCCCAGGCAGGAATTTGTTGTACACGGGGATAAAAATAGTAGGTTATTGGCAATGATGGCTCAGCACAAAAGACCTATCACTATCATTCCTGAAGTCTGTACTGCGGATGAGGTCGTGGTGACCTCCCAGGAAGATATAGATTAATTTAAAAATGACTTCACCTCTCTTTATGCCTCCTCTTTACCACATGATTTTAGCCCATCTAGCATGATCCCTTTGTTATATTCCTTGACTCTAGGTTGGCTCTCCAACTCTAAGCATGCACTGCTAGTTTCCGATATTACCCCAGAGGAGGTTTCTATGGCTATAGGCTCCTTTATTAGTGGCAAAGCTCCAGGGCCTTATGGCCTGCCGATGAAGTTCTACAAGACTCATGCAGCGCTTTTAGCCCCTATATTATCATCTTTATATAAGGAGTGCCTGCACGCAGGCGCCTTACTTCCTTCCATGCAGGAGACACATATAGTATTGCTGCATAAATCAGGCAAGGACCCCAAACGTTGTGCTTCATACAGGCCCATAGCCCTTCTCAACAGTAACCTCAAAATACTCACCAAACTACTATCCACTAGGCTAAATAAGGTGATTAAGTCTCTTATAGACTCGGACCAGACAGGCTTTATTCCTGGTAGATCCATGGATATTAACATCCACCATTTGTTTTCTAATATACTGTACATACTTTGCATCTAAACGTGGGTTTCAGGACTATTGCCACATTACATATAGAGAAAGCTTTCGATATGGTGGAATGGGCTTATCTATGGGAGGCGTTACACCAGATGGGTTTCCCATTACTGTTTATAAAATGGCTATGGACCCTATACTCAAATTGTCTGGCTAAAATATGGGTGGGTGGCCTTCTCTCTACCTCTTTCCAACTGCAATGAGGTACAAGGCAGGGTTGCCCCCTCTTCCCAGCTCTCTTTGCCATTGCGATGGAGCCTATAGCTGAAGCCCTTCGAGTTTCACCAGAGATCGTTGGAGTCCGACTGGGATGGCTGAGGAGAGGGCAGATTTTTATGCAGATGATTTACTATTGTTTCTAAATTATACCAGGCCTTCCCTCCAGGGATCCCTTCATATTATGAACTCTTTCTCCAGATTCACGGATCTGAGGGTTAACTGGCATAAGTCATTGTTATTTTCGGTGAATAAGGGGGCGCTGGCCTCCTCCTCCTCCTCTACCCTCCCCTTGCAAAGGGTGAATAAATTCACTTATCTTGGTATTGTAGTCCCCAACAAAGCTTCTGATTTTACAGAATTTAATCTTCATTCAGTACTGTCCGAGGTTAGGTACACAAAGAAGGCATGGAGCAACCTGCCCCTTTCTCGAATTGGCCGTATTAACCTAAAAATGAAAATCCTCCCTAAATTTACATACATTTTTTTGAAACTCCCCACAGTGACTTCCCAAGTTATTCTTCCTTAAACTAAGCCAATTGTTCCTCTCTTTTTTTCTAAACCTATCTAAACCTCCCAGATACAAGCTCTCTACTTTCACCAGACCAAAAGACAGAGGAGGACTGGCAATGCCGAACTGTTTCATATACTTCCTTGCTGTCCAACTGGTGACTGCTCACTGGTGGCTACAGCCTGACTTGACCAATACCTCATCTGTCCTAGAAGCAGCAATTTTGCAATCTTTGGAGGCCCTCCAGTCCCTAGTTTTCAGAGGGATGAGATAGCCTCATAACCTTACTCCAGCCATGTGTACCACTCTTCGGGCTAGGAGAGCTGGGCTTCGATTGGAATCTCTCCTCTCCAATACCTTATCCCCCAAACACTCCACTTTGGCTCAATCCTTCCCTTTCCTACTTTGTTACAATTCCAGTCCCCCATGCCTGGGCTAAATACAAAATAAAAACATTGTAACATATCATTGGACATAATGGTTTACTCTCCTTCCCAATTCTCCAATCTAAATTTAATCTACCCCTGCATTATTGCTACAGATACCTTCAGGTTTCCCATGCCTTCAGAAGCCAATTTGCAGGACAACAAATACCTCTCTCATACTCTGAGTTGGAGGTCTTCCTTTGAGTGCCAAATTTGGAGAAACCCACATCGAAGCTGTATCGCTATCTCCTAGTGGTGGCTAGCTCAGAGTAACATCTCTACAACAGAAATGGAGGGTGGATATCCCTAGCCTGGATGATGATAACTGGTCCAAAATTTGGAATTCTCCCTTTTCTCCGCTAGTCTCTGCCAGATATAAATTAATAGAATTTAACATTTTGTACCAGGCCTATTTTACCCCACATCAGCTGCACATAATGAATCCCTCACTCCCTTCAACCTGTTGGCGTTCACAACATACTGGGGACTTCTTCTATACATTTTGGTCCTGTTCTGCTATTGTGCCATTTACGTGCTACAAACTATTGGAGGTATAGAACAAACTACAATACCCCTTCACCCGAAATATTGCCTGTTGGGGCTGGTGGAACCCTTAGTTCCCGCAGCAGCTAAATGTACCCTCCCTAATACATTGGTTTTCTATGCACATAAGACAATTACTTTGTGCTGGAAGCAAGCATCTCCACCTAGAACAAATTTCTGGAAGCGTATAGTAAATTCAAACCTGCCTCTATATCAAACCACCTACGCTAATAGAGGGCGCCCCCATAAATTTCACAAAATTTGGTTCTACTGGTTAGAAAATCCTCCACCGTCACCATAGTGGATGATAGGAGGGCTTAGAAATGTGTGTATTTACTTGCTGTGCCTTATCTTGCTTATAAAGGGTCCCTTCATTGTTTCTGAATTTAAATGTGTTCAATGAAGCCTTGCATGTTTTACAACTCCCCTACTCCCAGGGTTTAGTTTTAGATGGTTTTTGTGTTGGTTCTGTTGGGCCAATGGCCCTGCCTCTGTGTGGGCTCTATCTGTTTATTTTTCTTTTGTTGTATGTGTTCTCTATTAAAATCAATAAAACAGATTTATATAAAAAAAAATAAGATGAGGGTGTAAAGGAAATGAGTGGGGGATCTTCTGGAGGCCACCATGATTCTAGGGGCAGAACCTTCAGAGATGAAGACTCAGAAAGTGACAACTTCAGATTAGTGTGCAGCATCTCAACAAGAAAGCACAGAAAGGCCTTCTGAGTCTGAGTTAAAACATGACCCTTCAGTTCCTAGGGGGCACAATCCTGAGAACAGGAGGCTTCTGCTTCCCAATCTTTATGGCCTCCATCATCTGCATCTTCCTCATCGTACCTTAATTCCATCTCCAACTAGAAAGTGGAGGAATATAAAGGAGATTGCCTCCATTTCCATTCATCCCGACCTACAGTGGCAGAACTGATGCTGTGTCCCGGAATTTGAATGGGCTGTTGTGCCTGCGTTTCATGCAGGAAAAAAGTTCATGGATCATTTCAAAAACACAGCGGCAGGGAAATCACACAGTGCTTTTGCACTATGCGATTTCCTAGCAGTTCCCACATCTTCAAACTTGCTGCAATTTTAGATGTGTGAGGGTACATTTAAGAATGAAAAGCAATTTCCGGTTCCAGCGCCGCATGAACTAGGAGCGGGACCCACAGCACCGGGCACACACGCCTAAAAAACCGGCTTCCTGCACCCAGGGCTTACCTGAATAGGCACAAAAGTGCCACCTGATCCTCCCTGTATGGATCGGTATCTGTTGCCGGCTCCATCCGGCTCCGGTCCCGCTGCACGGCCAGAGGGAAGCAGCTCTCCCCCTCCTGCAACCAAGATGGCCGAACCTCACAGCAGCAGCAGCATGGGCAGCAGTATGGACACAGGAACAGGTATGGCAGAGACACAGGCACTGACTGCAGTTACACTGGGGCATGCTGACACCTTTAGTTCCACAGATCAATATGACAAGATTGCACAAGCTGTCGCCTCCTTACTGTTACCTACTATTACTCAGGCTGTGGACAGAGCAGTATCATTGGGAATAGAGCAACTCAGAAGGGACCTCGGAGATAATGCTAAACGTATAACGGAAGCGAAACAACGCCTTTCAGATTTAGAAGACGAGTTTCAAGCTATGCAAGCGGGCACTTTACATTCTAAAAGCATGCAGCAAAGTATTCTGGAAAAAATTGATGACTTAGAAAATCGTGAGCGCAGGAACAATCTGCGGGTTGTAGGCCTTACAGAATCCTACAATTCAGGCTCCCTATCCGAAATATGCTCTACGCGCATTCCCACGGCACTTGGCATCCCTGCACCTTGTCAAGTTGAACAAGCGCACCGCCTAGGGGCACCCTCAAACGACAGATGCACACCATGCTCTTTAATCGTCAAATATCTTAATTACGCTGACCATGTGGCCATCCTAAATTCATTTCGCAACTCTCGCTCCCTACGGTTAGAGGGTCATAAACTATTACTATTCGCTGACTACTGTCAAGAAGTATCCTGTAAACAAAAAGCGTTACAGCAAATATGTGCTACGCTATACCAAAAAGGGGTCAAATTCTCCCTCGCATATCCTGCTACACTAAGCTTTACCACACCTTCAGGGAACTCTAAAGTCATTCGTTCACCCAGAGGAAGCCCTTCAATACCTGCAGTTCAATCTCTCTGAGATCGTGGGCCCTCCGAATTCCCAACATGCACCCCAAGACCCAGGCCCGAGAGACCAACGTAGCCCGCGCAAGGGCCCACATAAACGACAATGCGTCTACTTCTTTTCTGCTAAGCTACGACCAACCTGATTGGGCAAGCGCTTATCAGGTCAAACCAATTTCTTTTTACTGTCTGACCTGTCTGTCACTTTTTCAGGTCTTCAGTCCTCAGACGGATTTATGTGAGTTACTTACAGTAGGGCCGGCAATCACCTCAAATGAGAATTTACCTTTATCATTTTGCTGCCCTGTATTATGCTATAAAGTTGTTGTTATGGTCGCGATGTTAAAGGATCTTTAGGATCCATGACCTTTAGTTACAAATGTTTGTCTCTGTCATGTTTCACTCCTATGCTTTGACCATCATAACGCTGCTGGTATTGGGGTTTGCTGGTCCCGCCCCCACCAGGTTACTCGTGTCACAATCGGGGATCTCTCTATTCACTGTTCCCAGCATTGCAACCCCTTGGTGCAGGTTCACCTCCTATCAACTCTAGTTACATTGGTCGAAGTTCAGAGGTAACATGCGGAAAAATGTGAAGTGCAGATTACTATTACGGTTTAATGCATTTTTTGTTTACTTCATGGGCCCCTGTTGGGCTTTTGAAGTGTTCTTTCCCCCTTCTTCCTGTCGGTCTATTCTTTTCTTCTTACCCGGAGAACTCCTAATACCCCAGATACCAACATCACACCAGACGAGCATGGAGGATACAGTTGAGTTCGCCATGCTTACACCACGCAAACAAGTTCTTTATACCCATCCATATATCCCTACACTCACGTCATCATGACATGCATAATTTCATGGAATGTCAAGGGCCTGTGATCACCTCATAAACGTATGGCCAAACTTCGCCATCTTAAATGGCTAAAAGCAGACATAGCATTTCTCCAAGAAACATACTTGACTCATTCTGATTTTGCGCGCATGAAAAAATTATGGGTGGGACAGATGCTGGGCTCCTCCTCGCTCCACCATAAAGCAGGAGTACTTATTCTCATACATAAACGGCCTACTCCTGACATTATCTCTATAGACACGGATGATGCGGGACGCTATGTCGCTGCTCACATCCAATTGGGCTCCTCCTCCTTGGCTCTCATTAACATATATGCCCCAAACTCAACGCCTAAACAATTCTTCCACGAACTGTCCTCAAAAATTTCGAAATACATGCACCTTCCACTTATTTTAGGAGGCGATTCTAACTCATGCATGAACACAAAGGAAGATAAATCTAAATCGTCTGATCATACCCAACAATTTCCCACCACCCCACCTCCGGCATACATGCTGCTCAGTAACTTTGCGGATGCTCTGCAACTCACTGATGTCTGGCGTTTAGCCCATCCGGAAGGTAGGGATTTTACCTTTTTCTCCCCCATCCATCACACCCTATCCAGAAATGACTACCTCTTCTCCAACTCCATCTTGCTACATCACATTGCAGACTCCACTATACATGATATTGCCTGTTCGGATCATTCTCCGATTTCCATAACCCTAAGCCACCTACAACCTAGTCAACACACACAGACATGGTGTTTTCCATCTTTCGTAGCAAATAATCAAGACTTACTTTGGGTTTTGAATGACACATGGCTTGAGTTCTACGAAACAAACGCAGATCACCTATCAAATCCAAATCTGTTTTGGGAAACGGGTAAGGCGCTGCTTCGTAGCAGAATTATCGCTTATACTTCGTAAATACACAGAGGCGAGCAATCGTCTTAGACAGACGTAAAAAGATTCTGTGGATCTTAACTCACACGACAACAGAAAGACATGGACGGATGCTAAACACCAATTTGATACCTGGGCAGCAGCCCAAGAATCTTTATACCAATCCCATCTTGACTTACATTATCATAAATTTGGTAACAAGCCGGGTAAATTGCTAACACGTCTATGCAGAAAACCCTTTATTCCCACCCACTTTGCATCCCTAAAGAACTACCAGGGCACATTAAAAAGCTCGCTAAAGGAAATCATTTCCATATTGGAAAATTTCTTTGGGAATCTATACAACACAGATCCTATAGATGTTACTCGTGCAAACTCCTTCCTGGAACACATCTCTCTCCCGCAAAGATCCTATTGCACTTCAATCCTTGAATGCCCCGATATCTTAATCAGACATTCTCCTAGCTATTCAATCTCTCACAAATGGTAAAGCTCCTGGGCCTAATGGCTATATGGCAGAATTTTACAAACTCATGGCCAAAACCCTTTCCCCTACTTTACAGACAGTATTCCAAACAATCCAGGAGGAAGGAGACTATCTCCCCTCTGGATTCCAAGCCTATATCAAATTAATAGCAAAAAAAGACAAAGACCCCACGGATCCTGGTTCGTATCATCCAATCTCCCTCTTAAACCTACTGTAGATGCAAAACCTCTATCAAAAATTATCGCAAATCGATTAGCTGCTATTTTACCTCCCCTTATTCACCCTTCACAAGCGGATTTCGTATAGGGTCGCTCAGCTGCCTCAAACATACGCAAAGTGTTAACAGTCTTGAATCAGGCTAAACATGACTCTCTCCAGGACACAGCGATCATTTCCTTAGATGCTGAAAAGGCCTTTGACAATGTGCATTTTCACCTGGTTATTCTTAACCCTATGGAAATTCGGCTTTGCGGGCCCATTTATGCACTTGATCCAAGCTATGTACTCGGCACCAATAGCTTAAGTTATGGCTGCAAATAATCCGTCCTTAGATCTGCCTTATATGCAAGACACATTTTCTGACTTCTGCCTCTGCTCAGGGCTCCACATAAACTTTTCTAAGAGTGAGGTTCTTCCGCTGTATCACGCACGTCCTCCCGTGTGGTCCCAAAACTTGCTACTAGTCATATCACATACAGTACCTAGGCATAAAGATAGGGAAACTCATCTCATCTCTATATACGCTCAACTATACACCAACCATCAATAAAATTATAGGAGAATTGGAGATGTGGAAGGATCTACCGCTTTCACTATTGGGCAGGTCACATCTTTTCAAGATGGTGAGCTTCCCAAAGCTTTTATATCCACTTCAGACTACACCTCCCCTCTTGAGGCATAGTGATATAACAAGATTAAATCAGGCAATATCCAAATTTCTACGGTGGGGTAGAAGCCCACACATAGCACTACATAAATAGTTTCTTCCGCGGAGTGAGGGGGGATCTGGCATTCCTAACATACAAATTTACAATCTTTCTTGCCTCGAACTACCATCTTGAGTCCACTATGGTCCATCCATTTAGTCTCACGTCCCTCCTACATTCAAATGTAAACTCTCTCCCATCCCACCTAAAACATGACTCACTCATTCGTGACACTCTCATCACATGGAGGGAAGTCAGACGTAAGGGGTTTCTCCATGGCTCTCTCGATTTCTCCCTATTCATCATAATCCCTCTTTTCCTCCTCCACAACTGTACGCAGCTTATGAAACTTGGGTTACACATGACCTTACTCTTGTTCAGCATCTGTTTGATACATCTACTGGCTCCCCAAAGCCTCTTCATAACATTCAACAAATTTTTAACTTACCCTCCCATCATTTCCTTTATATTCTACAAGTGAGAAATTATGTCAACTCCACTTAAATCTACTAGATTCCACACGACAATAATAGATGTACTGGTACAAACCTGAAAATACAAAAGATCAAACATTTATGGACCGTTAAATCTTCATTACACAAAACCCCTGGAAACATCTACATCAGTGAGCTCTTGGGTCAATGACTTTGACAATGCTTTCACAGTAGAACAACTATTATCAGGTTTCAACACCACCTGTGCCTTTAATCCCAACGAGTTTTGGCGTGAACAACAATTCAAGATCCTGCATCATGCCTATATGCCCTGTCTCTATTCGAAAGCCAATCCTGCTGTCAGGGACCATCGCGACGCATGGTTCTACACATGCGTAGGTGTCTGTCAAGACATGCAGACAGCAGGGCACTAGGACCTAGGCGCACCCGTCGTCTATGACAGTACTGGGCAGGCACTAGGACCTAGGCTGCGCCTGTCAGGTGCAGGGCGGGCTACTTAAACCAGCCCTGCACAGACACTTGTTGCCGAATGGTCTTTGCGTATCCTGTTGCCTGTGTTGTGAGTACTCTGATCTGGATTGTCTGACCTTGTTGCCTTCTCCTGTCCTGACCCCTTGGCTTGCCTGACTCTGCTCCTGGATGCTCCCTTATAGATTTGATCTTCTGGTATTGACCCGACTATCCCTTGCCTACCGTCTTGTACCGCACCGACCCGCTAGTTACCAACACGGCCTGTTTGACTCTGATCTTGCTCATCCATCCCTCAGGGATCCCCGGGCTCCCTCACATCAGACTCTTAACCCACAGAGCCTCTGGCAGACTCCTCTACCACTGGTAGAGATACCCGGTAGCTTGACCTGGTCCCGGAACGCTCCAAGTCCATCCCCACCATCAGGGGCCATGGTGAACAAGGGTTCCGGTACTTAGACTCCGCACTCTGGGGAGGCTCTATCAGGGGACTGATAGAGGTGCTGTCAGGTGGTCTGTTACAGTACCATTCGGCCATGACTGAGTCTGGAGGGAGGCCCTCTCCGCTAGAGGACATTTGCCGACATTTATCCGCCCTGACTCAGGCAGTAACTGCACTTCAGGATAAATGTTCACGTTTGGAAAATCGTTTTGATACCATGACTGTGTCCGAGACTCCTTCCCAGAGGCCGTCGGCTCTGGGGGAACCTCTGGATCTCCCACAACGGCTGCGGTTGCAGCTTCACCAGCCGAACCTCGTGTTCCCATGCCTGAACGTTTTCGGGGAGATCGTGCACGATTCAGGTCTTTTAAAAACGCATGTCTGCTATATTTTGACCTGCAACCCTGTACATTCACCACTGAGTCGGTCAAAGTAGGATTCATTATGTCCCTACTACAAGACGAACCCCAGGACTGGGCCCATAGATTAAGGGAAAGTCCCAGCTACAGTCTGTAGATGCATTTTTTGAAACTATGGCTATCCTGTACGACGACCCCCAACAGGTGGCTTCGGCCAAATCCACCCTTTACTCACTCCGACAGGGTCGCCGAGCAGCAGAGGAATATGCCTCTGAATTCAGGCGATGGATGGGGGACATGCGTTGGAATGACGCTGCCCTGCGTCACCAATTCCGGGTCGGACTCTCGGAGGCATAAAGGATAAGCTAGCCCGAGTTGGCCTCCCAGAGTCCTTGGAAGATCTGATCGCCCTGGCGATCCAAATTGATCGCAGGTTGCGGGATTGCCGGTCTGAGAGGTCAGGCCAGGGTCAAGGAGTCACATGGGCACCTCCCAGGGGCACAGGTCAAGTAACCTCCACCGATCTACCATCCGTTCCCGTGGATACTTCTGAACCCATGCAGCTGGGGTTGGCTCGGCAGACCCCCAGCCCAGAGGAACGCCAGCGAAGACGCACCAGGAACCTCTGTTTTTACTGTGGAGAAGCTGGACATGTCGTGCGGACTTGCCCGGTGAAAGCACGTAAGTCGAGAACTTCAGTTCCTTCTTGTTCCATGGGAAATATAAGCCAATCCAGTTACTTAGCGGTGCCCCTCTTTTTTCAGCTTCCAGGAAGGATCGTGGAAACCACAGCACTCATTGACTCGGGGGCCTGCAGTTGTTTTGTGGACCTTGACTTTGCCCGTCAGCAGGAAATTCCTTTACAGGCCAGGAAATGGGGGCTTAACTTATTTTTAGCTGATGGTTCCCAGATTAAATCGGGATTAGTAGATCAAGAGACTCCCCCTATGCTTACCACCATAATGGGTTTTCACCGGGAGTTGTTACGTTTTGACGCCATCGCATCACCCCTTTTCCCAGTGATCCTGGGGCTTCCATGGCTACAAGCCCACAACCCCCAGATCAACTGGGAGACCGGTTCCCTCAGTTTTCCTTCGGCATATTGTTGGGAAAATTGCTATGCCTCAGGGCCCCCCAAATTCTCCTGTGTGCTGAGGAGGATTCCAGTCTGAGACAGGTTGTTCCAGTAGTATATCATGACTACCTTGACGTTTTTAGCAAACGTGGGGCCGACACCTTGCCCCCACATCGCCCATATGACTGTCCTATTGATTTATTACCAGGATCCGAGATTCCCTTTGGCCGCATTTTTCCGTTATCTGAGGTGGAATTGGGGGTGTTGAAGGAATATAGCTCTTCCAAAGCCTGAGAGCGGCGGTTTGCTTTACCAAGTTGGACCTCCGTGGGGCATACAATTTGGTACGCATCCGGGAAGGGGACGAGTGGAAGACAGCTTTTCGCACTCGGTTCGGCCACTTCGAGTATCTGGTTATGCCTTTTGGACTCTGCAGTGCTCCGGCCACCTTCCAGCATTTTGTTAACGATGTCTTCAGGGATTTCCTGGACATTTTTGTCATTGTGTACCTAGATGACATCCTGATATTCTCACCATCCTTAGACACCCATAGAGTTCATGTGATTAAGGTTCTGGAGCGTTTGCGCCTACACGGCTTATATTCCAAGGTCGATAAGTGTTGTTTTGAACAGCAGAGCATTTCTTTCCTGGGTCTGATCATCTCCACTGCGGGGGTCGCAATGGATTCCCAAAAAGTCGCGGCAATTCTTGAATGGCCAATCCTAACTGATAAAAAAGGCGTCTAACGATTCATTGGGTTCGCCAACTTCTACAGGAAGTTCATTAGGAATTTTTCAGGTCTGGTCTCCCCTATCACGCAGCTGACTAAGTCAGGGGTCCGCTTTAAATGGACATCAGAAGCTCAGGAAGCATTTGAAACGATTGTTTACCACAGCTCCCATTCTGGGCCACCCGGACGCAGCACTACCATATGTGCTAGAAGTGAATGCATCCGAAAACGCGGTGGGATCAATTCTGTCCCAGAGGAAAGGGCCAAAAGAACTGCTGCATCCAGTGGCATTTTTCTCTAGGAAACTCACCCCGGCAGAGCGCAACTATGACATTGGGGACCGAGAGCTACTGGCCATCAAGACCGCTCTGGTGGAGTGGAGATACTTGCTGGAAGGAGCAGCCCACCCGATTTTGATCTTCACAGATCACAAGAATCTCGAATATCTAAGAACAGCTAAACGCCTAAGGCCACGCTAAGCTAGGTGGGCACTCTTCTTTTCTCATTTCTCGTTCCACATCACTTATAGGCTGGGTTCAAAGAATACTAAGCCAGACGCCCTTTCGCGCATGTTTGAGGACCCCAAGGAGGAACTCAGGCCGGATACCATCCTGTCATCAGGGAACTTTTTTGCCCTTCAAACTGATCAGCGTGCGAAACTGCAAGATGCATCAGGGACATGGTCTTCCTTACCAGAAGTACCACTCTCCCACGAAGGAGGTTTGATACGAAAGGAGGGATTGATTGTGGTACCAGAGGAGGTGCAGATGCAGGTCTTGGGGCACTGTCGCGATCATCCAATGGCAGGGCATTTTGGAGTGGCAAAAACGCTGCAGCTGCTGAAACGCACCTTCTGGTGGCCTAACATGAACAGAGATTGTAAACAATACGTGAAGTCTTGTGCTGTTTGCCAGAGAAACAAGCCAACTAGAAACAAGGCCTGGGGCCTGCTACGCCCACTACCCATTCCTGCTCGCTCTTGGCAAATGATAGCCATGGATTTTATAGTGGAGCTACCTCCGTCCCAGGGTAATACTGCAATTTTTGTCATTGTTGATCGCCTGTCGAAAATGGCTCATTTTGTACCCTTGAAGAGTATTCCTTCGGCTATAGAGACTGCTCGGATTTTTATCAGAGAAGTGGTCAGGTTACATGGGGTTCCAGAAGACGTGGTATCCGATCGCGGGGTACAATTTACCTCCAAATTTTGGAGAGCCTTATGCAGGGCCCTGGGTATCAAGCTATCACTCTCCTCCGCTTTTCGTCCCCAGACCAACGGACAGACAGAGAGGACCAACCAGACCTTGGAGAAGTACCTGAGGTGCTACACATCTTTTTTGCAAAACGACTGGCTGACACTCCTGCCCCGAGCAGAATTCGCTTTCAATAACGCAAACCACTTAGCCACAGGGCAATCGCCGTTTTTTGCAAATTACGGATTCCAGCCCACCTTCATGCCTGACCTGATTGCTGAAAGCACAGTTCCAGCCACCCAAAGCATGGTCAGTTTTTTTTCTGATAACAACAAACTACTGCAGAAGGCCATGGCTAAGGCCCAGGAAGATAAAGAGATGTTTGACAAGAAGCGAAGGAGAGAACTAGTGCTGCAACCAGGGGATAAGGTCTGGCTAGCAACAACTAACCTGAAACTACTTTGTCCCTCGAAGAAGCTAGGACCAAAATTTTTAGGACCCTTTCAGGTCAAACGAATGGTTAAAGTGACATATGAGCTTGTCCTTCCAGAAACCTTTAAGATTCACCCGGTGTTCCATGTTTCATTGCTGAAACCGGTGGTCTCAGATCCATTTCCGGACCGGGAATCCAGACCCCCTGAAGCCATTACTGTTGAGGACCAAGAGGAATTTGAAGTGGAAGCAATTCTAAATTGTCGAAGGAGGGGAGGCCAGACCCAGTTCTTGATTAAGTGGAAAGGCTATGGTCCAGAGGAGAACTCTTGGGAACCAGCCCAAAATGTCCATGCCCCTAGACTCATCCGGGAGTTCCATTGTAGCCATCCACAGAGGAGAGATCAGTTGGGCACCCGGAGGATGCCCATGGGGGGGCAATGTCAGGGACCATCGCGATGCATGGTTCTACACATGCGTAGGTGTCTGTCAAGACATGCAGGCAGCAGGGCACTAGGACCTAGGCGCACCCGTCGTCTATGACAGTACTGGGCAGGCACTAGGACCTAGGCTGCGCCTGTCAGGTGCAGGGCGGGCTACTTAAACCAGCCCTGCACAGACACTTGTTGCCGAATGGTCTTTGCGTATCCTGTTGCCTGTGTTGTGAGTACTCTGATCTGGATTGTCTGACCTTGTTGCCTTCTCCTGTCCTGACCCCTTGGCTTGCCTGACTCTGCTCCTGGATGCTCCCTTATAGATCTGATCTTCTGGTATTGACCCGACTATCCCTTGCCTACCGTCTTGTACCGCACCGACCCGCTAGTTACCGACACGGCCTGTTTGACTCTGATCTTGCTCATCCATCCATCCATCCCTCAGGGATCCCCGGGCTCCCTCACATCAGACTCTTAACCCACAGAGCCTCTGGCAGACTCCTCTACCACTGGTAGAGATACCCGGTAGCTGCGACCTGGTCCCGGAACACTCCAAGTCCATCCCCACCATCAGGGGCCCTGGTGAACAAGGGTTCCGGTACTTAGACTCCGCACTCTGGGGAGGCTCTATCAGGGGACTGATAGACGTGCTGTCAGGTGGTCCGTTACACCTGCTGTGTCCACATGTCCGTTTTGCAGTTATCTTAAACCTTGATTACATCACAGATTTTGGCTCTGCCCGCCCATATCTGTCTTCTGGAAGCAAGTGATCACCTTTATATCTTTTGTCACCACTTTCCAACTGACCAGGATGGAACAATCAGGTACAGGAATTTCTCCTTCTCAGCTACAGAAACAATTGAGTACTGTCCGTGATACTTTTTTTATTTGCACTAACATACAATTTTGAGGACAAGCTTTCGGGGTATGTCCCCTTCTTCAATTTCCAAGCAGTACTATACCTTGAAGAAGGGGACATACCCCAAACGCTTGTCCTCAAAATTGTATGTTAGTGCAAATAAAAAAAGTATCATGGACAGTACTCAATTGATTCTGTAGCAAATGCACTAATACGGCTACAATCCCTCTCAGCTAACAACTCTCAGAAATAAACTATGGCTATCCACCTGTCTGTTGGTAGCAAGAAGGGCCATATTGAAGAAATGGGTCTCCAACTATCCTCCAACTTTAACGGACCTAAAGCAAGATCTTAACTCTCTCCTTTGCCTAGACAGGCTCAACCTAATTTCCTCACCCTCCAACCACAGATCTGATCAATCCCTCCGGAAGTGGAAGCTACAGTATATATCACTGGGTCACTCTCCGCACAGGTAGAAACTAATTTTCCTCCAAGATTCCAGAGTCTTGGGCTATTTTACTAAGCCTCTCCAATGATGCAATGTTACTCTAATTACAGTATGCATATGTTGTTTACAGGTCATGCTACCTCTTTTACGTATAACATTTTCCGCTAGCATTTGCCTTCTTCTCCATTCCTGATCCTCCTCTTTCCTTCCCTAGAAGGAGTTTGAACCCTTGGTATGATATATTTCACTATGTTATTTGTACATCTGTTGTCAGAATGCACCACATGATTACAGCATGCAACAGGAGTTGAGCATGCTTTCTTTTTTATCTTTGGTAGCACTCAGTCATGGGATACCCCCGCTCTCTGACCCCCACTTATCCGACTACATTTACTCAAACTCAGTTTCAGGTCAACTACTCTCTTGTTCCTTCAGGTTACATGGTTCCCCGGGTAGTGTTTGCTTACTCCTCTCCCCCCCCCCTTCCTTATTCTCATCATCCTCCTTACTCTAATACATGTGCCTTAGCCTTCTCATCTGCCTCTCCCTTATCCTCTCACATCTTCTTTTCCTACTTTAACCTCTATCTATTCCCTTTGTTTTCTCCTCCGTTTGTTCAACTCTAGTACATAACTTCTCTTCTTTTGTCTCCATCTTTCATTTCCATTTCTTGTGTCTTTGGTGGACATCGGCTGACATCTCTTTGCACCCTGCATACCCAGAAACAAATCCCACACCATACATTTTGTCGCCTTCACTCATTCCATCATTCTTTGTTTCTAGCTTTTAGATCATTTTTCGCTCACTAGTTTGTCACAGCACCCCTCAGATACTGGTCTACATCTGCTTCGGGTTGAGGGTTCTCTAATCCAAGACCACCTCAATGTTCTTATGCAATGTTTTCTTGTAGAATGTGATTGTAGATTTTCTACAGCTCTGCATTGACATGATATCCTTTATATGTCACCTGTTTGTTCGCTACAATGTATGTCTCATAAACCCAATAAATATTCTTTATAAAAAAAAAAAGAATGAAAAGCAGCGCGTTTTGACTGCAGGTGGTTGCGGGAGTGGGAACAATTGAGATTCCTGCACCCGCATCCACCTGCAATGGTGTGAACCAGGCCTAAGGCGAACTATTTATAGCAACTTTTCTATCATTTATGAACAAATTAAACAGAATTGCTATCATCAATGCCAACAGTCCTTAATTTTTAAATTAAGCATTTATGGGTACCTGTATCAAACGCTTTGGCGAAATCCAGATGCAGCATGTCCACTGGCATTCCTCTATCCAGATTACAGTTTACTTCCTCATCGAATGTTAACAGGTTAGTCTGGCAAGAACAATCCTTCATGAATCCATGCTGATTACTACTAATGATACCCTTTTCATCAACAAATTCTTGGATATGGTCTTTTATCTCCTCCAATAGTTTACATACTATTGATTTTAGGCTAACTGGTCTGTAGGTTCCAGGTATCTTTTTTTAATATTGGTACTACCTTCACCAATCAGCTGGTACCTTTCTAGTTTCTAAGCGGTCTTTAAATACTATGAATAATGATTTGCTTGTAACATGGCTAAATTATTTGAGAACTCTCGGGTGTAAGCCATTTGGTCCTGATGATTTATTCAAACTAAGTTTTTGAAACTTTTTTGGACACTGGCTTCTATTAGCCACAAGGGTACATTCTGTATTGTGTTACTAACCATAAAGTCTTGTTTGCTATACCTTTTCCTTTGTAAAAACTGAGAAGAATTTAGTACAATTGCCTTCTTTTTACTTGTAACCAACTTCCCCTGATTATCGTTTATGGAGCCAATTTGCTCTGACCTCATCTTTTTACTCTTAATACTGTATATATAAAAAAAATTGGGGGGGATTTTTTTCCACTCTCCTCAGCTATGTGTCTCTGATAGTCTATTTTGGCTGCACTGATCATGCTCTTACATTTTTTATTGCATTCATGCAATGCTGACAGTGACCCCTCAACCTTGTCTTTTTTAAAGGAGTTTTTTTCTCATTAATATGCCCTTTTACACTAGAATTTAGCCACCTAGGTGTACTTTTAGTCCCCTCTCCATAATCTTCACCCTCTAAATCACACAAAAAAAAAAAAAAAAAAAAAAAAAACACAACAGACCCCTCCCTCCCCCTCCTCCCTCCAAGATCCATTCACCTTCCTTTCCTAGGCTTTCCCAAATGCCACATTCCCTACACACCCGTATTATCAGTTCCCAGGTCAATTCTCAATTTCCTATGTCAAGCATGTCCATATACCTCCTTGATTTCTTAAATTCCAGCCATTTTTTCCAGCATAATATTTCTCTAGGAAATTCTCTGCTGTATACATTGTCTCTTCAACAGACCTTCAACCTGGTCAATTTTTAAAGCCCAATCTTTCATACTAGGGATAGTTTCTGTTCACCAGAACCTGGGAATCAGGCTTTTAGCTGCATTTTTAGGTTTTTAGGCATTTTTAGGCTTTTAGCTGCATTTAATAAATGCAGAATTAAAGATGTCCTATATTGCGCTATCGATGTATAAGTGTTGTGAAATAAATAACTCCAGGGCTCAATAGATATCTTTATCTTTGTACAATCCCACCACGGATGCACAAAGGTTCGGGGCAAGTCACACCCCCTCCAACACAGGGAAGACATGTCTGCTTCAAACCACCACACCCTCAGTGGGATCACGTACCACCTAGCAAAAAGCTTAAAACACATTTCCGTCATCTTTGCATCAATTGACACTAGTTTTAAGACCTTCCTTCTCTGTGACTCATCCAATTTGACTCCCAGGTCTTGCTCCAAATTCCCGAAAATGGGGCAAAAAAAAAAAACAGGCTCAATTTCTTTCAACAGCATGTAATATACTTTTGAGATACTTTGCTTGAGACTAGAGCGGGAACCAAACAACCTCTCTATTGGCCTAAAACTATCTTTTCCTCAGAATGGCCTTGGCAGTGTCTGTGCAAAATGTTGTATTTGGGCGAATCTCCATTTGTCTAGTGACATACTACCTGATTTTTGCTTTAGTTAAAGAATAGTGCATAATCTATCCCCAGCCATCACATCATGTAACTGTATCACATCTTTTGCTCATCTAACAAAATATAAATAATCCTCTTTCCCTGGTTTAAAATAGTTTGTATCTAACAATGAATTTAAAGGTGAATTCTGCTCCTAGTGAAAATGTCCACAAAGGCCATCCCAGAGTCTGAAAACATTTCTCATCAGTGGATTCGTGTTAATTGCTAAATCTCAATACAACCATGGAATCCAAACCATCTTACTACCTTACTTTGTGCAAGCTCTAACTTTACCCAACTTTTACCTTCATTATTGTGAATCCAATCCGCTATTCGCGTAATAGTAAATGCATGATGGTACTTTTTAAAATTGCCAGCACGGCACAGTAAATCCTAGGTCGCCTGTGTGCCCATAAATATTTTAGTATGATGATTCTCAATTTTCTAAAATATTCCTGGGGAAAATGATTGAAAGCATTGGAAATGTTTATATTAACTTGGGCAAAATATTCATTTTAATGTATTTATTCTACCTATCCAAGTGATAGGCCTATATCTCAAGGAGTTTAAATTCTCTTTAATCGTGTTAAGCAAAGGGATATAGTTAGCCCTGTACAGGGCCATTAAAGCTGTTGTTAATTTTATACCAATGTATCCTAGTTCCTTTTTATGCCATACAAAGGACAACTTGGGCTGAATTGCTTGCTCTTCTCTCAGTGGCACGATTACAGTATATGCCGGATCTCTGACTTAGCTGTATTTATTTAAAAATTTGATTGTTTCATGTACCGCTTTAATTCATCTAACATGTTCTGTAAAATTGTCATAGGGTTTGAAATATGAGAGTATGTCATCTATGTACACAGCAACTTTATACTCCCTCTACCCAATTCTGCCACCCCTGATATCCACACTCTTACAAATCGTGAGCAGCAAGGGTGCCATTAAACAGCTTGAAAGATGGAGAGTGACTTCCATTAACCCGAATTTTGGGTGATGGTAAAATGCAGTGATCCAATGAATCATCCTAATACCTAAACCTAGGTGTCTCAGGGTTTCATAAAACCGTAGTCCACCCTGTCAAAGGCTTTTTTAGCATCTATTGACAGGAGTAGAACTGGGATTTTTCTTTTTTTAACTTCATGAATCAGGAATAATTTCTTACAGCATCCAATTTAGGATCCCATTTAGTGTTGTGCAGTATGGATTGCAGATCAGTAGAATTGGTCCTTTTTGTCTCCTTTTCCTACTATTTATGTTGAACATAATTATTCTGTGATTTCTGTTCCCCACGTTATCCCCTAATATCACTTCTGTGATCAGATCTGTGTTGTATGTGAATGGTTCACTTGATTGGGATAATATCTGGGATAAAGATAGGATTGGATCCAGAGTTGTGTCTATTACATAGTACAGAACTATCAGTGAACAAATACAAGGATTCGGGTATATGGTATTATCTCAATGCGGCAAAGGGTCTGATACCTAAGTTTTGGCATAGCTCAGAGGTGCCGAGAGAAGAGGATTGGGTGGAAAGAGTGAACCAGATATGTGGGATGGAGAAACTGTATTATATGCAAGAAGACAAGAAGGGGTTGTATTATAGGAGGTGGGGAAAATGGGAAGATTTTGTGTCCAAGGTGAAATATATGAAGTAGTAGAGTGGGATATGTGAAAATACTTAAGAAAAGATGTAATGGAGAAATGCAGAGTGGGTGGTCTTATGGGTGGGGTGGGGGTAGGTTTTTTCAGGGTGGGTGGGGGTATTAGATTGGCGGTGGGGGGGCAATGGGAATAAAGATGGAAAGGGATATAAATGATGGTTTTGTATGCTATATGAGAGTAATGATGGAACATGTATTTTATATGGAAAATTAATAAATATTTAAATAAAAAAAAAAGATCTGTGTTGTATGTGATTAGTAGGTGCAGCAGAGCATCATTCCCTTTTGGGGCCTCTGACACATAAAATTGTCCTGCAAGACATTTCAGAAATGACGAGCCCTAGATGTTTCGTATGCCCAGTCAGTATCTGGATAATTGAAGTCCCTCATAATGATAACATTGCTCTGAAAACTATTAAAGTACCCCCTACACAATTAACAAGAAACATAATCACCACTCAAAATATGTATTGATATGTGTTGACTGCAGCTTGTACTGGCATGTGTTCCCACACCGAAACAGATAGTTATGATTCAAATAGTGTCGCGCAATACAGCTTGCATCACCCATTATCAGTTAACATATTTAAACAGAAAATAGCCAGTGTGCTGGAAATTATGTGTGACACTGCTTAAATCAATATAATCACAATATGTTCCATATAACAATAATCCCTAAGGCTAGGTTCACATTAGTGGTCACTGCAGGAAGGCGTGTAATTGCATGCATTCCCGTACTAAAAACACAATTCCATTTTAGGAGATGCGCGGCAGCCCCCAAACACTGGAAACTGCAGCACGTTTCTCACACTGGGAACCGCACTGCACTATGTGGTTTTCTTGTGAGTCATGTTTTCTAAAAACGTGCAGGGACCTTTGCCCTGCGTTTTTTGTAGTACAGCAGTCCATTCAAATGAATGGGCTATTGTGCAAGAGCAAATGTGACCACGGGGAGGCCACAGACGTGAACCAAGCCTCGTGATTAAAGTGACCCAGAATGTTAAAAACATAAAAATAAAGTCCAACATGTTTATTTCATCACACAAAGGGGAGATTTAAAATTGGTGCATACAGAATCTGGTGCAGCTGTGGATTGTAACCAATCAGCTTCTAACTTTGGCTTGATCAATTAATCTTTCACAATAAAACCTAAAAGCTGATTGGTTACTTTTTTTCTTAAACCCATACTTCTCTTTTAAAGAGATTTCAGATTGGCACACGTCTGCTGGGGCGGAGTCTATAACATCATCATGCATACCTGAAAGTGGAGGCATTGCTTACTATACTGCGCTGCCAATCTAAAATATCCTAAAGGGGCAACACATTTTCATATGTTTTATACTGTGGTGCACCAGATGTTAAAGTACAACCCTCTCAAGTGAGTATATATTACAGCAAGTACCTATTGATAAAGAGCTTTTTTTAACCCCTTGACGCCGACGTAACACAAATATGCGGCCTCACGGACCTGGGCTTTTTTCCGTGGGGCCGCATATTTGCGTACCTGTCTTTGTGTTGGGAGCGCGCCCCTCAGCGCGCTCCCAGCACCGAGACCGCGGTGTCACTGAGAGCACCGGGTCCCGTTCTAACGATCGGGACCCGGGACTCCCGGTCCCGGGTCACACGATCGCTGTGATAGCCTCTGATTGGCTATCACAGTGATCAGTCACTGTGCAGCCCGGCCCCCTTGTTTTTTTTCTCTCTCTCTCTATGAATGGAGAAGAGAGATACATTGTATCTCTCGAACTCCTGTCAGAGAGAAGAAAAAAAAAAAGTTTGTTAAAAAAAAAAAAAGATAAATAAATAAATATTAAAAAAATAAAAGAAAAAAAAATACCTAGATCAAGGTTTGATCTAGTTCAGTGCCAGGGTTAGTGTTTAGGTCAGGGTCAAGGTCAAAAGTCAGGGTCAAAGGTCAAGATTTAAAAAAAAATTGGTATCAGTGTCAGTTAGTGTTAATGTCAGTGTCAGTTAGTGTTAGTGTGTTTTAGGTAAAAAAAAAAAAAGACAAAAACAAAATGCGCACTATGGTTTCTGGGCTGTACTACGGGTACAAACAACAAATAACATACACATATATGGTATCGCTGCGATCATCAAGAGCTGGAGAATTCATTTTGGGTTGCTCTTTGGTGGTAGGTTATGGTCATAACAAGACACACATAGCTAAATAAAAAAAAAGGATTTTTTTTACTATTTTGGGCCAGTTTTCCTTTGATAATAAAAAAAAATCAGGAGATATCCATTACCATTTACCACCAAATGAAAGCCCAATTTGTCCTGAAAAAATCAAGGTATAATCCACCTGGATGTGCAAAGTAGTTGTGATGATATGTACGGTTTTGCTATCACATGTCAACGGTGCAGAATTGTGCTTAGGCCTTTAGATTTGTTTTACCCTTAGGCGTGAAGGGGTTAATGAATGAAGCAGTAAGCATGATGATAGTTTTATTATTTTTGAGCCACATATTGAAGTCTTTTACTAGAGGAGGTGGATGGTCTCAGCTTGAGGTGAAGTTTCTGAGGAGAATTGGAACAGTATTAAAAAAAAAAAAATCAAACTGTCCAGTACCTCAGGAATATGTTAAAGTCCAATTTCATTCTCTCAATCAACAATGACTATTTCTAATCCTTATGCTGATAAGGAGGAGGAGGCCGTGTTATAGGCAACACTGAAAGAGTGCTGCGATAGGTAGGAGGAGAACCAGGAGAGAGCAGAGTCTCTGAGGCCAAGAGAGTGGAGTTTTTTGAGGAGGAGGAGATGGTCAACCGTATCAAAAGCCGCATAGAGGTCAAGTAGTAAGAGTACGGAGTGGTGGCCATTGGTTTTAGCAGTTAGTAGATCATTAGTGAGTTTTAGTAGGGCAGTTTCAGTGGAGTGCAGAGAGCGAAAGCCAGACTGTAAAGGGTCAAGAAGGTTGTTGTCGGTGAGGTGGGAGCTCAGGCGATTGTACACTAAGCGTTCTAGGAGTTTAGAGGTAAATGGCAGCAGGGAGATGGGTCTTAAGTTGTTCAGGTTTGTGGGGTCCAGGGAGGGCTTTTTAAGTATGGGAGTGATGTGCATATGCTTTAGAGGGGAGGGGAAGGCACCAGTAGAGAGGGAAAGATTTAAGATGTGAGTGAGGGAACATAGGATGGAAGAAGAGGGTGACCGTAGTAGTTGTGAGGGGACAGGATCCAGTGGGCAGGTAGTGAGACGGTCTTCTGAGAAAACCTTAGTGACCTCTTTGGTAGTAGCGAGGTCAAAAGAGGAAAGTGTTGAGGGAGGTTTAGTATAAGGTATGCTAAGTGGGATTGATGTCTGTGCACTGGCGATGCCCCTACGAATTGCGTCAATCTTGTTTTTGAAATGATTTGCAATCTCGTGAGCAGTGAGTGAAGTACTGGGTGGAGGTGGAGAAAGTAGAGAGTTAAAAGTAGAGAAGAGACGACAAGGACTGGATGAGAAGGTATTATCCTCCCTGGCGGTATTCCCGAGTGTAGCTCGGGGTAAGGTTTCAGTACCAAAAGCGGTAACCCCGAGCTACACTCAGGCTTACCATGCGGCGCTGCTCCGGCATCTGTTCACTTACCTTGTCCTGCGCTCCCGCGATGTCCCTCCTGCAGTGTCCCCTGTAATGTACTCCGGCTGATGCCGGCATCTGCCATCTGGGTTCCGTCCCCTGCGAGCGTCGGGACGTACAGGGGACGGAACGGCGTGAAATTTGAAAATGACAAAAAGTGACATTCACTAAATACACTAAAATCACATAGTAAAACATTACTGTATCAAACTATTTCACATACATTTTGTCCCTAGTGCTTTGTCCTGTGCCCTGCCTGCATTTTTACTGTTCTTATTGCCTGGTAATTGAGAAACGTCCATGGCGTCCAAAAAGCGTCCCTTTAGGTCAAAAGCGGTTTTAGATCAGCTAGAGAACAGCGATAGTAAATTAGAACCACTTGCAGAATTGAGTGATGATTCGTGGGGAAATTCGTCATCAGACACTGAAAACGATTTTGCGACTTTGCTCAGTGATGTGCGAACTTGGCGCTATATTTCAAATTTCAGTGTTTTTGGTTTGATTATATTATTGAATTAAATTTATTATTATTATATTATTATTTTTTATGATTATTTATTAAATTATAATTTATGATTTCGTGTTTCAAATTTTAACATACGCGGGATGTTTACTAGACTCTTGTTCGGACAGATTTCAGAGAGTTATTCCTAAAAATTACAGGCCTACAATAAAAAAAATACATATTTCCATGCAAAAAAGTGTACCGCTTTGAGCACAGAAATATGGACATAATCAGACCGCTAGGGAGGGTTATAAGAGTGACAAAGTAGACTTGTTTGGCAGCATGAAGGGAGGAATTTTATGTTAAGAAAGCAGATTTATATCGGGTGAATGCTTGGTGGGATTTGGTTTTACACCATAATCGCTCCAGCGCACGACTATGTCATTTAAGATTTCTGGTGTGGTCAGTCTGCCAAGGTTGTAACGGTCGTGGCCTAATGCTTCGTGTTGTTAGAGGAGCAAGCGAGTCTAATGCGGATGAAAGCGAACTGTTATAGACAGCAGTGGCCAGGTCAGGGCAGGACAGGGGAGAGATTCTGTCATAGAGTTGGTCAGTTGCAGAGTGGAAAGGAGCAGGGTTCAAGTTGTGAAGGTTTCTGTGGGTAATTGTTTGCCGCTTGGAGGGATAGGTGTTTGAAGACGAGGAGACTGTGAAGGTGATGAGATTGTGATCAGAGAGAGGAAAGGGGGTGTTTGTGAAGTTGTAGGGAGTGCAAAGATGGGAGAAAACAAAGTCTAATGTATTCCCATCAGAGTGAGTGGAGGACTGTATACATTGTGTTAATGCAAAAGATGAGGTTATGTTGAAGAGTTGGGATGTAGCCGGGTTGTTGACATTAATATGGATGTTAAAATCTCTGAGAATGATAGTGGGTAGTTCAGAGGGGAGAAAGTAGGGTAGCCAGGTGGA
Source organism: Staurois parvus (assembly GCF_062004578.1). Lineage (NCBI taxonomy): Eukaryota > Metazoa > Chordata > Amphibia > Anura > Ranidae > Staurois > Staurois parvus. The sequence continues at coordinate 1,397,285 of NW_028318071.1, forward strand.
GAAATCATCAAGAAAGTGGGACACGGGTACAGGAGGCCGATAGATCACTGCAATCCTCAGAGAAATGGGAGAAAACAGCCAGATGCAGTGAGTCTCGAAAGAAGAGAAGGATAGAGAGGGAGGGTTAGGGAAGACTTGAAAGGTGATCAGTGAGGATAGAAGCAAACCAACCCCACCACCTTTCTGACCACTGGGTCTGGGTGAGTGGGTTCAGATGAGGCCTCCATAGGAAAGTGCTGCGGGGGAAGCAGAATCTGCTGCTTGGAGCCAGGTTTCTGTAACTGCTAGTAGGTTAAGGGAGCGGGAGACAAAAAGCTCACGGACAGAGGTGAGCTTATTACAGACAGAGCGGGCATTCCAGAGCGCACATGAAAAAGGGAGCACGGGGACCGATATTAAATTGAGGGGATTGCGGCTATTCCCGGAAGAAAGAGGATGCCTGGTGTGGGGGTGAAATAGAGGAGGACCAGGGTTTGGGGAGGTCAGGAGACAAAGAAGGGTGAGGAAAACAACATTGGAGCGGGATATACACGAGCACACATACCTTCCAGTCCTGGTGTTTGGGTCAGCAGGAGAGTGAAGTATCAGCAGGAGGTGATGAGAGCAGTAGTAGGGAGATGGTAGCAGTGAGGGTGAGATGTACAAGTTTTGGGGTGGAGCAGAGGGATATAGAAATGAGATTTTGGGAACGCAGGAAAGTAATATGAAAAGGAGGAGTAGAGGGGACATATTGAAACGGTACATGGAGTGGGACTCAGACTTGTTTCCCAGGGTGTTTGCTTGCAGTCTGTCCAGCATGCAGTAGAGCTTCTTGCTGTTGTATCTTCCTGCTGCTTGAGTTATCCTGCTTTAGTTAAACTGCTGTGTTTAACTGCTTCTTCGCACTTCATCAACGCAGCACTCACGCAATGCAGCACCCCCATCAAATTCCTCAACAAGACACGGTCCCCTGGCTGGAGGTCTTGCACCTTTACTTTAAGATCAAAGTTTTTTATTCCTGTGCTCTTGAGCGATGTGGATTTTCTTGCCTTCTCATAAGCTTGTTTTAAATTCTTCCGTAATCAATCCACATAACCCTTATAGGAAGCTAGAGATGTGTGGTCAGCAGATGTTCCAAAAACCAAATGAACTAGCAGTCGAGCCTCTCTTACAAACATCAGTCTGTACCCAGTAACGTCATTTGTCGTGCAATTGTAGGCATAAACTATGGCGGCAATGTGGTTACCCCAATGTTGTTTCGTCTCAGAGTGTAATGTCCATAACATATTCAAGAAGGTGCGACTGAACCTTTCAGGCTGAGGGTATCCCTGTGGGTGGTATGGAGACGTTCTGGATTTTTGTATGCCCAGCTGCTGGCACAGCTTATTTACAAGTTTACTTTCAAAGTCTCTGCTTTGGTCAGAGTGTATCCATTTGCGCAGGCCAAAGTGCACAAAGAACTTTTTCACTAAAACCTTTGCCACTATGGTGGCTTGTTGATTTTTGGTAGGATAGGCTTGAGCATATCACGTGAAATGGTCGGCCACCACCAGAACATTGCTTCTCCCACCAGCATCGGGTTCAAAGCACAAAAAGTCAATGCAGACTAGTTCTAGAGTCTCTTGACTTTACATATGCCCCCATGGGTACAACTTTAACTGGCAATGTCTTCCTTTGAATGTATGGTAGAAAGGAGTGATAATAACTCTCTACTTCTGCTCTCATGTTAGGCCAGTACAACCAATCCCTGACTAACCTGAAGGTCCAACCTGGGCCTAAGTGTCCATGCTCATCAGGGGGAGCAGCCAATACAGTCTGTCTGTGTTTTTCCAGGAGGAATAACTGCCACTTTTCTTTAAGGTCCTCTAAAGAGCCCCTCCTGTACAGGAGACCATATTTTACCTGTCCCTGGTCCCATTCTCTGTGGACTATTTCGGAGTTAGCAAGGGAGCTCTTTAGCAGTAAGCTGGGATCCTGCTTAGTCAGTTTGTCTAGAGTCAGGTGGCACAACAAGTCCACATTCTGATCCAACTTCAGATCCCTCTTGGACAGTTGGGGAAGCCCCTCACTTCTCACTTGGGTTAGATTGCAGTAACACTTGGGCACTCCAGAAGGGGTGACATCAATGGCTTTGGTTCCAACAGCTCCCTTGTGAAAAAGTGCAATGCCCTTGCCTAGAGCTTTCACTCCTTCCAATGTCACATAAGTCCAACCCATTGATTCTCTGGTCAGACTATGAGGCCTTCAGGATGACGCATCAGCATCTCGATTCCCTGCCCCTGGCTGGTACTTCAGGCTAAACTGAAACCATGACTGTGCTGCCAACCATCGATGCCCCATGGCATCTAGTTTAGCTTATGACAGTAAATACGTCAGCGGATTATTATCCGTCTTCACCACGAAGAAGGCTTTGTACAGATAGTCTTTCAGCTTGTCTACTGCAGCCCACTTTAGAGTCGGAACTCCAATCTATGTACAGGATAAATTTTCTTCGAGTTAAACTTCAATTTACATACACTATGAGGTGTAGATCACCACTCTGCTCTTAGTATAGAACCCCACTCAGCCCTTCTCAGCTGGCATCCACATGAAGCTAAAATGGCTTGGCTGAGTCTGAGTAGGCCAGTACCTGTACTTCATGAGGTTTTCTTGAGGTGATGGAAAAACTGTCTCACACTGAGGGGTCCACTCTCTTGTATAGACTCCTTTGACTTCCGAACCCCATGTCTCACTTGACACAACTTGCAATCTTCGCCCTCCAACTCGTTCTTAAGCAATTTCTTGAGTAGCTGGGCAATCTTTGCAAAGTTCACGACAAACCTCCTAAAAAAAGACTTCAGTTTTGTTACGGTTCTTGGTCAAGGCCATGTGGTTACTGCTTCCAAATTTTGTGGGTCTGTGGCAATGCCCTTGGCAGAAACAACATGTCCCAAGGTGACAGAACTTTGATAGAACTTACATTTCTCTAATGATAATTTCAGTCCCTCCTCATCAAGCCGCTGAAAGACATTCTTGAGCCTGGCTTCATGCTCCTCCAAGGTTCTTCCAAAGACAATGATGTCATGTAGGTACACCAGGACCTCGATCAGGTCCATGTCTCCAACTGTACATTTCATCAACCATTGAAATGTAGCGGAGGCCCCCGATAATCTCTAAGGCATCCTTTTAAACTCAAAGAACCCCAACAGACAAATTAATCCTCTTCCTATCATCTGGGTGCATAGGCATCTATAACTCTAAATTCTAATACACTAAACCACTTTGCTCCTGATAAACAATAAAGGGTGTCTTCAATATGGGGTAGGGGGGTGTATTGATCAGGAATGGTCCGTCTGTTCAAGGTTTTGTAAACAATACACATCCACAATGACCCATTTTTCTTCCTCACCATCACTATAGGGCAGGGGTGGGCAACTGTGGCCCTCCAGCTGTTGGTGAACTACAAGTCCCATCATGCCTCTGCCTTTGGGAGTCATGCTTATAACTGTCAGTTTTGCAATGCCTCATGGGACTTTTAGTTCTACAACAGCTGGAGGGCCACAGTTGCCCACCCCTGCTATAGGGGAAACATATGGGCTCCTGGACTGCTGAATTACTCCTGACTTCAACTCAACTAACTTTTCTCTGAGATCTTCCAGATCACTCAGCGATACTTAACTTGCCCTCTACCGAAACAGTTTATAATCCTGCAACTGAATCCGGTGCTGAGCACTTTTGGCACAACCCACATTGAAGTCTTTCTTGGAGAGTATCTTCCCCCACTTGGACAACTGCTTCCAGACCCTTTCTATTCATTCAGGGGGCAATAACATGGATATAGATATAAATTCCTCTTCCAAGTCCTGTCTCTTCTCTCAGTCATTTTCTTTGGAGTCACTGGAGTGGCTGAGCTCATTTGCCCAATCAGCATTCAAGGCTTCAGTGTGAATGGACAGTCAGTGACATTTCTGAGACTGACTGGCACCTTCCCTCTATTTAGGACTTTTTGTAGGTACTATCTCCAGAGCCAACTCCACCCTGCTTCACCTTGCTGAGCAGCCATCTCCAAAACAACAAAGGGACCCGGCTGATCCCAAGTTGCAACACCTTCTGGTTCTAATCACCTGCTTAAATGCTTGGTGCGATTGAGGATGTATCCCTTTGAGCGTAGAATACGTCTTGTTATTGGGACCAGTAACCTTCTCACCCGGTCAATATTCGTCCCTATCAGCATCGAATTCTGTCCAGTCCCTGGTGGTTGGGAGCACACGATGGCCAGCGTTTTGAAAGTTTCTGTCTCTCCTGCCACTGACGCCCCAAAGGAAATTTTGACTGGGATATATCCACATAGCGAAATTTCTAAGAGCAAATTCCACGGATCCCCAGCTCCTCCAGTCTGCACAAGGGAATATGTTTCAAGTGCTTGTCATAGAAGTCCCTGTATAGCAGGGTCGCTTGTGCTCCGGTATCTAAAAGCACCCTAGTGTATATACCCTCCACCTGCACTGACACTATTGGAGAAGGGCCTATAAGCTTTTTTGGTAAATCAACTTGCACTTCAGAATGTGTTGAGTTTCTTGCTCTAGTTGGTTGTTGGCTGATTGTTGAGGGGACCTAACTGCAGCTCTGGACTGTTAGTGGCCTCGGTTTTCCTTCATGGGAAGGACATATTCATTTATTACTCCCAGCATGATTAGGAGCATTCCTGTCTGCTGATGAACAAATGTGGAGTTACTCTTTAATGGACTTCTAGCCCTGACTTACTCCTTGAGAGTATATGGAAACGTTTCATGAAAGGATTTATTTTGTATAATTTAAGAGCATACATTGTATTGGAGTTAAAGTGGTTTTAAAGGCTTGTTTTTTTTTTCTTTAAAATAATAAACACATCATGCTTATCTGCTCTGTGCAATGGTTTTACAATGAGCAGCCCCAGTCCTCCTCTTCTCAGCTTCCCCGCTGGTGCTTATGGCCCCTCCCCTTGCCGAGTGCCTCCAAATCAAGCTGCTTGCTCTCATGGGGCACTTGTGTACGCTCACTCCTGAGCTGCCTCTGTGTGTCTATGGGACTCACAGAGCATGGCTCAGTCCCGCCCCTGCTCCCTCCTCATTGGCCATGTTTGACAGCACCGGGAGCCAATGTCTCCCACTTCTGTGTCTCAGCCAAAGAGGAGAAAGCGTCCTGGGAGAGCTGCTGCTCTCATGCACATAGCTGAATTGAGATGGGGCTCAGGTAAGTATTGTGAGGGTTGAGGGGGGAGCTGCACACTGAAAAGTTTTTACCTTCATGCATAATATACATGAAGGTAAAAAATGTTCAGCATTTAGAATCACTTTAATATTATTGCAGCATATCATATTTTTTGATTCTCCTTAGGTACTTGTGTCCACTCTCCTCCCCTGAAGCTATCCGGGCATCTTCAGATTCACAATTGAGATTGTTTTTATACTGTAATTTGGCTAATAAGCATTTATCCAACTATCTATCTGTAAGTGAATGGCTGATGAATAGGTCACTGTTTTTATTATTGATGTATAAAAATTATTTATTTTTATTAACTTTTGTCTGGTGAACAGTGTGACGATCGCAGCGTCAGACCCCTGACCTTCTCACCCAACTCGTGCCTGAAGGACTAGCCAATCTAAAACTGCAATGTCACATGCGTAACAATGCCACACCCAGCTGCACCCTGCACAACGATTTTCCAGCTAATGGACCACCAATCGATGTACCGGCAGCCTGAATGCAATTGTTATTGGGTCAGGTTAATTACGCAATTAACCCTTCACACTGCCACCACCTCCTTTTTTGTACAGAGAAAGAGGAAACTTGGCAATATCAGCAATAACACTATGATGGTTGAGATAATCGTCTGTATAGCACTGTCACCGCAGACAGGTTATATAGAGGGTTAAACAAACACAGTAGCGTTCTTTTAGAGGCAGGAATTTGTAAGTTGCGTTAACGAGCTATAGAAACAGTTCAACACTTTCAGAAAGAAAGATTTATTACTAAAAAGGTCAAAAGGGTGCAATAAAAATATTTACAGAAAAAAGATGTAACCAATATATATATAAATATACATAGAACAATGCACAGCAAAGAGGTAACAGAAAGGAGGTTAAAGGGTTAAAGTACTTGCCAATCAGCCTTGGGTTTGCAGATGAAGTTTCAGAGCGAAAAGGGCACGGTCTCCCAAGGTGGTTCTGATGTTAAAAGGGAGAATTGTTCAACTTCCACTCTTAGGTCTGAAAGCCCATTTTGTAGTCCCCCAGCAGGGGGTGTCTCTAAAGCCAAGTACCAATGCCTGATTTGGGGAGGGATTGTCTGGGCGGAGACCCAAACTAGAACCAAAATATCTCATAGCTCATATTTTGGCTCATAACTTTTCCTAGGCACAAGTACCATCCCACCCGCGGGTAGATTAATATGCAGACGCATCTGAGGAACGGTTACATATGAAATACATACTTGAAGGGTTCAAGAGATGTACTTTCTGCTCTCCTAGGTATTCCAGTCAGGGAGTGTGACCTATCAAACGATTTGTCTTATCGTGGCCAATCTGAAGATATGCCTGGTTTTTATGTAAGTCTCTCATATTTCAAGATATGAGACATAAGGGAAAAATGGATTTTAAAAGTGTTATCTAGTTCCTTACTCCTCTAGAACGTCTTTGAACTCAGGGGAAGGCTTGGGATATCTTTTTATGATGTGCCAGATTGCACAGGTTCTTTAGACAGGGAGGTCCCAGCTCCCTTGGGGGTGTTATAGCTCGGAGCTTCCTGCTGTGTTTTAGCCTCCTGTAACACTTCTCATCACTCAGGCCACATGTCACTGTAAATGAACAAAGAGGGAGGGAGGATGATGGGACAACATGGAGAATGCTTAACAAAATGGTTGAACTGCGTCTATCTCTGTGTGAACGCTTGCTACAAAAAGTACCTTGAAGGATAAGTTCACCTTTCATAACGTGTTACATGCTGCACCCCTATTCAGGGCGTATCTCATGTAACATGTTACTAAATCAGCAGCACCCATACCCCCCTGAACCTCCTCCTGCACCCACTGTCACAATTTAAAAAAAAAGTGTGACCATACAGTGCTCCACCCACCTGGCCGCATCATTCATTTTACAAATTTCTGTGAATGATCTAACTACAAATACCATCAACCATTGCGGTGGACAGCTTGTAGTTCTCAATAAACTACAAGGGTGCTGGTGAGTGCTCTAGTATTTAATTGATTCTAACTGCAATTCAGTAACTGCCTGCGAGTACGAGGTACAGGTAGAGAGCTACACTGACAGTCTGGAGGAACCTGATACTGCACCCACAATCTGCTGATCGTAGGTGCATAGCTTTACAGGCTTCTAATTTTAAAATAAATACATTAGCATTTTTTTAATCCTACAAAAAGACCTGCATTTATTATTATTAATATTATTTTTTTTAAGGTGAACTTGGCCTTTAAAAGTCTCGTGTATGAAAACTTTGTAAGTTAGCTAACCGAAGTTCAAAGGCCAGGCAGTGCATTAAGATTACAATGAACTGGGTCTGGCAATTGCCTGCATAAATTTGCCAGGACCCTGAATTTCATACACACAGGGTACACCTCAAAACCATGGCAGCACCGAACCTGAATTTTATCCCTATGCAGTAATATCCAAAGCTCATAAACTTACTGCTTCAGAGTTGCTGACAGCTGGCATTTCAAACCATCACAGCAGCGGAGACCTACAGGTGCCACTGAGTCCTGGGACCGTTTAAAAAAAAGTTGTGTTCCCTGTGCTATTTTAAAATGACTGTGGGTACTAGATCATCAATCCCCCATTGCACATCTGCCATAACCAGACAGCTAAGGGCCTTAGCTGTTTGGTCATGGAACGTGTGTGATTGAGGATCAGTGATCCATGAGAGTTGGTGACCCTGTTAAACTGTTGATTGATGGGATGTGACCAGAAGGTGGCAGTGAATTTTGCCGAGACCTTATATGAGTGTCTAAGCACTATTGATCGCTGGACTGGGAACACTGCATGATGGAATGATAGATTTATGCACAACACACACACATATATATATATATATATTCAATTGCTCTCTGGGGCCTTAATTTGGACATTGGGAGTGGACTTTTGTATCCATATTTTTTCACCAATTGTGTTTATGATTTGCCTTATTTTTTATATATTGATTATTTTGGTGTGAATATATTGTTTTTCACTTTTCATGTAATTTACACAAAGTGTTCAATTATTTATTTTTATAGGGGTCTGTGCACTTTTTAGAATATTAGTTAAATACACTGCAAACTGTTTACCTCTGCTATGACTTCAGCAAGACCTGGGTTACACAGCCTCAGCCAGCGACGGGGAGTAATGCCATTAGTCTTGTTCTGGAACTTTTGGGGGTCCATTTCATAGAAATCATGAAAGCTGCAAAATACAATGAAAATGTTTAAAGATATGCAACATTAAAGTGTTTGGTGCTCTAGGAACTTTTACTTACACTGTGTCTTTGATAATGTCTGAGTGGATCTGGGCAACACCATTTACAGCATGTGAGCCAACTATGCACAAATGGGCCATATTAATGCGCTTAACTGACCCCTCCTCAACAAGAGACATTCTGCTCAGGCGGTCATTATCTCCAGGGAACAAAGAAGAGACACGCTGAAAGAGTTACACATGAAAAATGTAAGTGCACTATGGCAGTAAAGAAATAAAAACTAGCTTAAAGCAGAACTCCGGGCACACACTTTTTTCTATTTCCTTGCTGCTGATCTCCTATCTTCACTGAATATGTCCTTCGTATTATGGTTCACTCAGTTGCTCTGAAATATGCTGATGATTTTCAAATAAAACCATTAATACCCTGTGGTTTCCTGTTTGTAAGACCAGTAGCTGCTATGCCTCCCATTTTCCCAGCTACTTGTCTTGGCACAGCCCCTCTGTAGTTCTTCCTCCAGGAAGCTGTATTTCCTTCCTGCTCAGTGTAGTGGGGGGAGTCAGACTCCCGATCTGTACTTTCCACCCAGGCAGTATTCTAAGAATGGCAGCTCAGGACACTCTGGGTCTGTCTTGCCTCCCATAGCTTCAGCACCTTATCTGCACCTCCCCCACTAGTGACAGTGTATATGCTATACATACTAGGGATGCACCGATATATAGGCAAACAAAAAGAAATATTTACCCGCAATTTTACCTGGCATTTTGCTGCACTTTTACCCGATTTTGCCACAATTTTACCTGTGATTTTACCCGTGATTTTACCCGTGATTTTGGAGCAATTTTACCCAGAATTTTGTTGCGATTGTACATGGGTTTTTGCCAAGATTTTGCAGCATTTTTACCCAGAATTTTTCTGTGATTTTACCTGAAATTTTACTGCAATTTTTTCCCATTTTACCCACCATTTTACCTGTGATTTTGCTGCGAGTTTGTAATGATTTTATTACAATTTTTCCATCTTAACTGGAATTTTGCAGCGATTTTACCTGTGATTTTTCCCAGAATTTTGCTGTTATTTTACCTGTAATTGTGCAGCGATTTTACTCTCGATTTTGCCATGATTTTACCCAGAATTTTGTCTCAATTTTAATTGGAATTTTGATGAGATTTTAACCGGATCTTGCTACGATTTTACCTGCTAGTTTGCTGCATTTTTACCCAAAATGTTGCTGCACTTGTGTTTTTTCTTCATTTTCAATGCATTTCAGGTTCACACCAATGCAGTTTGCATTTTGTCCATTTTGCAGTGCTTTTTCCAGTGCGTTTTACGTTTGTGATGCATTTTTTATGCGTTTTGTGCAACAAAAATGCACACACGTTATGTTTTTGATGTGTTTTGCATATTAATCTGCCCAGCAACAAGCAAGCCAAAAAAAAAAACCATTAAAAAAATGCATAAAAAATGTGCATGCAAAAATGCAAAATGCACTGTAAAAAGCATGGTAAAATGGACAAAACAAACTGCACTGGTGTGAACCAGGCCTGAAATGCATTGAAAACGTATCAAAACCACTTAAAAAGCACACGTTACATTTTTGATGTGTTTTGCATTTTTATTCTGCCCAGCTACAAGTTGGCCAAAAAAAAAATTAAAACAGTGCAAAATGCAAAAAAGTCAAAAACACAACGCACTGCAAAATGGACAAAATGCATTTGTGTGAACCAGGCCTGAAATGCATTAAAAATGCAGGAAAAACATCAAAAACATACACGTCTTGCGGTTTTGATGCATTTTTTTAATGACATGACCTATGAAAAACGCACCCTAAACATGATAAAATCAGGGGTAAAATTGTGGGTAATATCGCAGCAAAATCATGGGTAAAATTGAGATAAAATCGTAGCAAAATTGCGGGTAAATTGCGAGGATATGATGTAATCCCTGCTGTTACACTTTCTCCTTGGCAAAGCAGATGCTGTTATCTTTTGAATTACAGAGATGAGTTCCTGAAAATTTAGTTAGACTTTTCTGTTCAATGGTAAGGAATTTCACAAAATGTATTAACTGTTTAGTGTTTTGTGTAGTGTGGTGTACGAATGGATGATTTTTTTGCCTATCCCGGAATAATACTTTAAAATATGATGAATGAAAAAAAAGCAAAACAAAAGAAAAAGATAAAACACAAGCATCTTGCAATACAAGAAGTAAAATAAATGATTAGCATAAGATGAGGGGGGAGATAAATGCTTGATATAGGCTCTTTGACTGTACATTTAGGTGTCTTTGATTAATTTCATAGATGATCTCCAGGTGCCTTGGGAGCAGATTTTGCAAGAGGTGGACTGGCCAGCGTTCTAAAGCTTCCGGCAATACTGTATGATTTGTGTAAGCACATGTGCGGACTGTCAAATCCCAGGCCTGAAAGACACACAAAGGCATAACAGTGAACCAAGTTCTATCAGTATTAGATGTTAAAGTGTTACTAAGCCCAGGACCCTGCATTCACTATATCTGGTCTCCCGCAGAACACAGACCATGGAAGTGCAATTATTTTAGTCAATATACACTGCTAAATACCTTTTCTCATCAGCAGTTAGAGCAGACTTGTCACTTCTATCAGTGTCCAGCAGAGCACATGTAAAGCTTGTTGAAGGAGTTTTCATTTTGCTCTAGGAGGATGCAGAACACCTGGCTTCTGTCTGGACAGTGCTGATTGGCCCTGTGCTTATCACATGCACTCTCCCAAGAAAAAAAAACTCTCTAGCAATGCACACCAAACTGAGCATGTGCAGAGTGACTCCACATGATACGTCTTATCAGGAGGTAAGAGAGTGACACTGGAAGAAGGGGAGGATCAGAGAAGTCAGGATCAAACAGCCTTTTTACACAATGCAGAGGATTAACCCCTTAGGTTTAACAGTGAGTATAACAAGCACGCTTTACTGCATATATGGACTGATTTTACTGTTGTGGGTTTAGTAACACTTTAAATATAATAAATAATCACAAAAAAAACAAATATATGCTCATATTAACCATTTTGTCAATAGTTATTCAAGAAGTAAATTCAAGAAGTATAATTGTATGATTGGAGAAACTCCCTAGAAAACAGTTTGCATACCACCTGCTCTCTAGCTGAGCACACAGTCTTATGTTCCCCAGAGTTTCCTGCTTTTTTATGATGTATGGCTGGTACCCAAAAGGAATGTAACGTGTTAATGTTCTGAAAACACAGATTTTTTTAGATTTTTAAAATATTAAATGTGTAAACATTTTTAACACAAGACTCACATGCACATTGAGTGGCATAGTGCAGAAATAATAATAACAAAAGTTAAAAGTAAAGTTTCAGATTAGTGGAGTTAGTCTATACTGAGTGGAGGAGAGCAGGGCCCATTATGTTTTGCCTCACCATGTCCTCCAAGAGAGGCCAGTCTAGTGGAAGTGAGTGGCATAGGCTGGATATCAAAGTCTGCAACAGATAGACTGGGTATGTATTCCAGGAAGAGAGTGTGATCTGGTGGTGGAGGGGTGTTCCAAAAAGCAAACATTCATTATATTGCAGTTTACCAATTCTTTGATGTGATGGCTGCAATTTTTATTAATGTTATATTACAATATGGTTTGTGTTGAAATTGTAGATGCTATTTTATTTTTTTAATAGTTGATTTTTTTCCCACAAAAGTGGAGTTACCCTTAAGGTTGTGTTGTTTTGGAAGGTTAGAGGTAAGGGTAGGAGGAATGTAGGATCGGAGATTCCCGTGATGGAACTGTGAAACCTTAATATTATGTAAAATTTGTAATATCTATACATAGTGTCAGCTTTATTTATAATATATATGAGGCTCTGTTTTCTGATTTGTAAATCTGTCTTGCAATGTAATTTTCTATCCAAAGTGTCCTGGCACTTTTAGCAATGCACTTTAACCACTTAAGGCCCGTACACACGATGAGACGAATGACCGTCCATTTTTTTTGCATGCTAGTCTCATGTCGAAAGTGAAGAGGTTACTAAAGTTATGAACATTCTTGTACAACAGAATAAAAATTTGGAAGTGATGTAATGTATTTGTATATTGTATTTTCAGACAAAAACTGCACTGATTAAATGGAAATTGTATAATCTGGTATCCTACATGAAAAATTTTCATGCTTATCCCTTCAAAAAATTTTGGATGAAAGCTGTGCACCAATGATCAGATTATTGTGCGATAGATTCAAATGCAGTATCGTACAATTTTCTTATCGTGTGTACTAGACTTTACAGGTATATTCCCTCAGAGAAGCACCTAGTACACACACTCAGGGGCACACAGAGGCGCGATCTGTGACACAGATCATCACAGATTGGGACACAAAGTCATTGTGATTGGCCCTGGTACCATGTATTCACTGTAATCAATCACAGCAATCACATTACCAGTAAGTAAACAATACCAGTAGTAAACAATGGCCATCATTTATGACATCATTGTGATGCTACTGTGATTGGTCAGCAACCACATGATAAAGGGTCAATCACTGGCTGAGAATTCCTTGCATTAAGGTAAAAAAATGTTTTAGCACTTGCTGTGGTCTCCCCTCCCTAAACACTTACTTGAGTCCTGAATGGATCCAGCACTGTGCCCAGCTGCAGTTTTTCTCTCCCCTCTCTCTGCTCTTGCAGGCTTTGCTAAAAACAACAGGAGCCATTGGTTCCTGCTGCTGTCAGACAAACCCTGTGAGGAGAGAGCAGTGGGTAGGGCTGAGCCATTCTACGTGTCAATGTACGCACACAGAAAATCTTGGGAGCGCCCCTGCATGTGTGACCCCATAGCACACAGCTTGCTATGGGGGCACATAAAGAAGAGGAGGAGAAGAGAGTACTTTGGGGGGGAAACTATAGGAGGAGTTAAAAGCATTCACAACCCTTTTAAGGATATTTAGGACCTCTAAAGGGTGTGTCTCTACCTGGATGGGGGGGGGGGGTGTTGAAGGGTGGCATCAGAGTAAGTGTATAAAATCAGGACATGGCTTTCTTTCTTGGAGTCCAATGGAAGATCAGGATAAATGCATAACGTAACTAAATTTTTTTTAATATCATTATTTTATAATCCATACCAGCCCCTAGAGGTTTTAAAGGTAACCAATGCAAAAAAGTGACTCCCCTCTAAATTGTACAGACATGTTGTGTCTGGAATGGATTTTTGGGAGTTACACCATGCAAAAATCAAGAAAAAATTGTCCTGCTCAAAAATACATACCAGAGTTACACTATATTGCCAAAAATATTGGGACACCCAGATCATTGGATTCAGGTGTTCCAATCACCTCCATGGCTACAGGTGTATAAAATCAAGCAGCAAACACAAATGCTCCTGCGCTTGGGGATGGACTCGATGCAGGCTACAACCACATTAAGAATGTCCTGGAACATGCACACCTTGCTGCCCTCAAATGGACCGGGGGAATCCAAATATACTGAATGAGGAAAGAACAAAGAGAGGGCGTACAGGCCTAGTGCATTACCATAAAAAATGCTTAATAAGAAATAAAATAGGTGTTGTACTCACAAACAAGAATAAAGTTAAGGCACATCATAAAAGAACAGCTGGGTCAACACCGCGCTGAGTAACAGTCCACAATGGAGAGTGTAGACATCCAATAGGCTGATGCATTTCGAGGACTTGCCTCTTCCTCAGAGCCTGGGTTTCCATGGTCAAACAGCTGCATCCAAGCCTTACATCACCAAGTGCAATGCAAAGTGTCAGATTCAGTGGTGTAAAGCACGCCGCCACTGGGCTCTAGAGCAGTGGAGACGTCTTCTCTGGAGTGAAGAATCACATTTCTCTGGCAATCTGATGAACATGTCTGGGTTTGGCAGTTTCCAGAAGAACGGTTCTTGCCTGACTGCATTGTGCCAAGTGTAAAGTTTGGTGGAGGGGGAATTATGGTGTGGGATTGTTTTTCAGGGGATGGGCTTGGCCCCTTAGTTCCAGTGAAGGGAACACTTAAGGCTTCAGCATACCAAGACATTTTGGACAATTTCATGCTCCCAAGTTTGTGGGAACAATTTGAGGATGGCCCCTTCCTATTCCAACATGACTGCGCACCAGTCCACAATGCAAGGTTCATAAAGGACATGGATGTTCAAGTTTGGGGTATAAGAACTTTACTGGCCTGCACAGAGTCCTGACCTCAACTCGACAGAACACCTTTGGGATGAATTAGAGTGGAGACTGTGAGCCAAGCCTTCTCGTCCGACATTCTTCTGGAAGAATGGTCAAACATTCCCATAGACACACTCCTAAAGCTTGTGGACAGCCTTCCCAGAAGAGTTGAAGCTGTTATAGCTGCAAAGGGTGGGTCAACTCAATATTGAACCCTACAGACTAAGACTGTGATGCCATTAAAGTTTATATGCTTGTAAACGCAGGTGTCCCAATACTTTTTGCAATATAGTGTATATCTGAGCATGCAGCCTAGCAGGCCAGAAAAAGGTATAGGGGAGACGAGTATGTGTCCCTTCCCTTCAGGAATCATACTAGGCTATATGTTATGCCCAAAACATGAGGAAAGAAACCTTGCTAGAGGAATCCCCATGAAATCATTATATACGTATGGTCAATGACATCATCAAGGAGACACTGCATCTTTGTTAGCATTTTAGTGGCAGACTGTCATTCAGCCAAAGGAATCAACGAGAACAGCTTTCTTTTTTCTTTTGCTATGTGTTGGCCCTTGTGATTGACATGGGTCTGCACTGCTGAATGATGTGATTGATGATGGCTGCACACTGTGGGACATTTTTTTTTTTTTATTAAAGGACTTGTCAAAAACTGTGTATATGTGTATATATTCACCTTACATTTTTTGTGAATGAGTAGAGTTTCTATGTATGCACTCCTTTTTTCTTGATTTTTGAATAGGGTCCCCCCTCAAAATCCATACTAGACCCTGACTAGACCAGAGTCTGGTATACAATTTGTGAGGAAACCTCAAGTCATTATTTTCCTTTTTCTAGTTTTTTGCGTAGGGTCCCTCAATACAATTCATAACAGACCTGAAAGGCCTGTTATGAATTATGAGGGCCTTTCAAGGCCATTTTTTTGGGGGTCCCCAATACCTTTGACACATCAACTCTTCTCTATTCTGCTACTGACAACCTACAACAAAATATTACCGCTTTGCCACCCCGGCCACTTCTGTCTACAACAACTCACTCTCAACATCACTGGAAACACTTGCTCCTCTATTTGCTTGCTCCACTTGCTCTCACTACATGCAGAATTAGGCTCTGTCTGCTACAACCCAGGTAAGCAGAGGACCTGTCAGTCTGGAATCCTTCACTGACAGCTGAATGTACTGGGCAGAGATAAACCGCTGGACACCAACAGGTGCTGGCTTCTTCATATGCAGATGGTTTAGACCGAACTTTGGCTGTTTGGGTGTTCAGACGTTCAGGGGAACACCCACACTTTTGCCCATTCAGGTGACACTGTAAAAACCTTTATAGGTCTTGTGATAGAATTATTGCTCTCAATAGGACGTTCATGGTGGTATGTCACATGTGTGGTGCAATCACCGTTTACATATGAATGGGTGACCTACATGCACATTTGCATGTAGGTCACCCATTCATATGGGGGGTGCTTTAAATAGGTTTTATTATTTATGTTATTTAAATTAATTATTTACGCTGTCTTTCTTTTTTTCTTAATTCAACTTTATTGCTATCACAAGGGATCAACAACAGCATGAACAGTGACAGGTACTCTTTATGGAGAGTTTTGGGGTCTATTAGGCCCTTGATCTCCCCTCTGCCCTTAAAAGTATCTGATCAAACTGTTTTACAAGTTGAAGGTAATGACTTGTGAACAACAAAGCAAACCTGGAAGTGAGGAACTCCTCCTCGCTTCCAACTTCATTTATCACAGAGGAAGGGAAGAAACAGATGTTCCTTATCCTCCACTGTACTCAGCTGGCTAGACAGTTTTTAGCTGTCCCAGGCTCCCTGAAGAGACAGGACAACCTGGTAACAGGAGGGCAATCCCATGCCCTGTAAAAGTAATCTAGAGCTGCTCGATCACTTTTACATTAAAGTCAATCGCAGTCTGTAAAAGTCAATTCCATAATCATGGCTGCAGAACCTGGTGTAATTAATTCAACTCAGGAATTTATTGGCTCACACGATGCGGTTGACTCACAAGATGCTGGGCAAAGTCAACAGGTATTTTTTGCACTTATTAAACTGATATAACAAAAGACTTTCAATGGTATATTTAGCAGACCAAAAGAGACCAAATTAGAGAAGTTTATTGTTGGGGCTTACATACACTTTAAAGGAGAATTGTGGGATAGCAAAAATAAAAAATCACCTATATAGCTGCAGCATCAGTCTGAAGTTCAGCTGTCCCCACCGGCTCTAAGACCAAGAACTGAGCGACCACACGACCACTGATCACCCAGTTCTTGATCTTTTACTGCGTGAGTGCAGTGACTGTCAGTCACCTGTTCTCTGCTCTGCCCCTCCAGCACTCACTGGAGCACCAGGTTGTAGAGGGGGTGGGAGCCAATAGCTCAGCCTCTCAATGGCATGCTGAGAGGCTGAGCTAGCTGCCAGTCCGGCATCTAGATGGATCCCGACCTTAAAATTGTGATCCTTACAGAGTCTGGACTGGCTCTATCACATCAGTCAACAGGGGGCTTTAGACCCTCACTGGCTAAGTGTGGGTCACAGAAGTGCAGAAAAAAGTGCACTCCTGTGACCCAGAAGAGAAGTATGGCTAAAAAAGCTTTGGCCATACTTCTCTTCATGTGCAGCTATCCAACTAACAAACTGGTTTTCCTTGCTTTGAAGTGGGCTGTTATGGACAAGCCGAAAGATAACCTCTATGGGGCAGAGTTCTTGGTGAAGACCAACAACAATCCGCTGATTTATATGCTGACCACCACCAAGCTGGATTCCACTGGGCACTGGTTGTGCACTCTCAGGATTTTGTTTGAAATACCGTCCCATCCCGAAAGCCTCATGGAACTAGGAACCCAAGTGAATACAAATGTCCCCTGAGGGAGTGAAAGCGATGAGCCAGGGAGCCGAATATTTTGCCAAGGGAATGGCTTATGCTGAAGTTGCGGGAGCCCAAGATACTTGCAATCCTCAATATTACTGTAACGTGTCTCAGTTGAGAAGCGACGAGTTACCTCAACTCATTATGAAAGATCTGCAAGAAGCCCAGGATTAAGACCTGCTCTGCTAGCTTTTACAGCAGCGAAGCCCAGTCTGCTCTGGGTAGATTATCCCCCAGACGACAAAGGTCCTTCATAAGGAATGGGATAGTTTGAAACATGACTCCTCCATCACAACAGGGGTATGTAGAAAGGTTGAAACACCAGTTAGAAACTGCTTTATGAAAACGAACGTCAGGCCTCCAAGGTGGTGGAGCAAAGGAATAAGAGAAACTGCGACTACAGGGTAAAATTGCAAGACTTACAACCAGCCAACCTTGGAGTACCAGGGAAGATGAAAATAGCAGTTCGCTGGAAGTAACAGTCCTATGTCAAAGTTACCAGGCTTGCCAGTCTATCAGATTTGTCCAGAAAGAAAGAGGGATCCCGTGAAGTCATGGCATCGGAATCATCTACTGGAAATATCTGAAGCAGGTCCCAACTTCAACAAAAGAACCTTCCACTGGAGAAACCCGTCGACCTCGACCTTTTTCATCCCCTCCTCGCTCTACCCAAGCTTAGGGTTTAATTGGCGACACATTCTATTTAACATTAAGGACAGTATCTTATCACCTTCTCCCAGTTCAAGTTTGCCAGTACCCCAGTTATACTTAAGTTCCAATGACTCTAACCCTCCTGAACCTGAGCCAGACCTTCAAGACCCTGCCGAGTTTGAGGACCTAATGGAGCTCTTAGCTGAGAGGGACTTAGGGAATGTGTTGCAGCAAAGCCAATCCCTTTTCTGAGCCTAGGGAATAAAGGGCTATAAAGCCACCTAAAACACTAATTTATGACACTCTGGGTGAGAATTCAGAGAAAGGTTTCATTTTAGTCAAAGGACTCCTGAAGCCCCCATGCTTAGTGCAGTTGATTGCAGCTTGCAGCCTGCAAATCCACTAACTGTCACTACCAATGAGGCAGATGTGGAGATGGTAACCTCTCCTCAGAGCCAGCTAGAGTCTCCTGAATCTTGGTGGGAAATGTTTCTGTTAAACCTGCTTCATAATGAAAACGTATGAAATACTATACCTCCTGAATGATAAAATTGTTTTGTTTTCAAACACTGTTTGATTCTGTCCTGTTCTTTGGGGACCAAAGACTTTAAGTGGGGGGAGTATGTAACACACTGCATTGTTACTGATTGCATATTGTTAAATGGCCACAAGATAGCCGTGCTCTGCAGTTCAGTTAGCACAGGAAATTGTATAGTAATGCTAAGAATGCTAGGGCTTGTATGCTGCAAGCAGGATTTCTTCATTCCATTTTGCTGGAATAGAACTACAGAACCGAAAACATTGAGCAAAGAGGAGTGAGCATATTAAAAAAAAGTAAAGCCGGGGGAGGAGAGGAAAAGACAGATATACATTACGCATCTGGTGAGTGCGTAATTTTACCACATAGTTTTGGAGCAGCAATACTGGATTTTATTGTCATTCTGCACGTAGACCTGCACAGACTGTCACTTTCTGACTGCTTCAATTGGCATATATATACATTTGTGGACATTTATATATATACTCACTATTTTTAGCGCTGCACTTATTTATCTATTTCTAGATGGTGACGCCTGGCAGAGTCTCCAAGATGTCCAGGATCAGCACATCTGGTGTCTGACATCAAAATGCAACGCGTTTCTGAGCATGTGCAGGACGAGATGAGTCCGGGTGCTCTTTCAGCAGGCAGCATTGTTTTGCACCGCCACATTGAAGGACTAGGTGAGAGGGTTCTCACCCCATACCACTCCACCATATGCTACAAGTACAGTTATTGCCAGTTACTTAAAGCAATTCTAAAGGTTAATTTTGTTTGGTAAAATAACAAACATGTCTATAATTACCTAGTGTGTGCAGTGGATTTGCACAGAGGAGCCTGAATCCTCCTCTTCTTGGGTCCTCCGCAGACTCTCCTGGCTCCTCCTGTCTGTCCGGTGCCCCCACAGTAAGCAGCTTGCTATAGGGGCACCCGCTGTTCCATGTGTCCATTCACAGACAGAGCCACGGCTTGGCTCTACCCCCTCTATCTCCTCATTGGCTGACTGGCTGGCCAATGGCTCCCGCTTGCTGTCTCAGCCAATAAGGAGGCAGAGACCCAGGACAGCCGAGGCTGTCATTCACATCACTGGATCGCGATGAAGCTCAGATACGTATTGAGGGGGCTGGGGGAGCTCCTGCACACAGAAGGTTTTTTTACCTTCATGCATAGAATGCATGAAGGTAAAAAACCTTCAGCCTTTACAACCACTTTAAGTGCAAGATTCTTACAACAGAGACTGCCACATAGAGACACAGACTCTGTAGCCCAATCAGTGCTGTGGCCTAGATACACCAGTAGCCCATCGAAGCACTACATACAGTATATCAGCCATAATTATTTCTGCTTGCCTGATTGGCAGGAACTGTAAAGAGTAAAAGCATATTATTTCAGTCCTATTCTATTCAAAGAAGCAACCAGTTCCACAAGCCAAGTCTTGCACTTAAAAGGGACATACTTCTGCTAAATTTTGCTCCCACCCCTTTTCAGTTTGAATAACCATCACACCCTTTTCATGCATTTAACGTAAACTACTAGCTTGCCGCCTTTATTAAAGGGGAGCTCTGCTTGCTGTGTCATCATTTCTAGAGAAGTGTCATTTCTCATAAAAAGACTACACTTTCACTGTGCACCAACAAAAAGAGCTCCATCAAGCCGGCAGCAGAGCTTCTCCTACATAGGTTATATATGGGACTTTTCGCTTACCAAAACCCTTAGAGATTTAAACACTGATTCCGATTACTGGGAGCCCACAAACGAGTTAGCTCAACATTCTTGCTCCTTCCTTGTCTGCTCGTTTGGGGAAAATTCTCTCAGTAGGAGAGCTGTGATTAAAATCAGTCCTGCAGGACAATTGGAACTAATTAATGTGGCACTATGCTGTACTCTTCAAGTGTATATTTCCGCTAATCTGACTTATAATAACTTATAATATATACTGATTTGCTGTTCATCAAATGCTGTGTGATTATTGTATGTTATAGCCAGGGTGATACCTGGCCAAAGTATTAAGGTGGTGTCAGTAGGGTTTTTGCTCCGGCCAGGACTCAGAAGTGAACGTGGATCCCTAAAAACTCAGTGGCTTCTGAGGGGGTAGTGCTACACTTGCACAGCAATTATATATGCTATATTTTTTTTTACTTTGCTATATTTGTTAAAGTACCCTGCAAAGTGCAATTTATCTTGCAACGTGAACAGACTATTTCTATTTATTAAATCAATCCCTAGTTTCCCATTCGTTTCCACCTTCCTAATTGACCGTACACAGCAGTAGCGGTTATTCATTCCAATAGCAGCTTTAAAAGAGAAGTACAGCCACAGCTCTTTTGGTTGTACATCTCCTGTGGATCACAGGAGTGCGGTTCGTTCTGCACTCCTATGACCCATTTTCAGCTGACAGCGGGCTGAAGCCTGACGTCACTCAGCTGACGTCACTCAGCCGGTGCACGCTAAGTAAAGATCCTGACTTTAACCACTTGACCTCCAGAGGATTTACCCCCCTTAATGACCAGGCCTCTTTTTGCTACTCAGCGCTGCACTAATTCAACTGATAATTGCGCAGTCATGCAATGCTGCACCCAAACTAAATTTACATCCTTTTTTTTACACAAATAGAGCTTTCTTTTGGTGGTATTTCATCACCTGTTTGCTTTTTATTTTTCACGCTATAAACAAAAAAAGGCCAACAATTTTGAAGAAAAACAATATTTTTTACTTTCAGCTATAAAAAATATATAGTAAACTCAAAGTTGGTTATAAATTTAGACCAAAATGTATTCTGCTACATGTTGTTGGTAAAAAAAATCCCAATAAGTGTATATTGATTGCTTTGTGTGAAAGTTATAGCGTTTACAAACTATGGTATAGATACTGCAATTTACGCCATTTTTTTGCTATACAGCGCTGCGCTAGTTTAACGGACAAATGTGCGGTCATGCAATACGGTACATAAATGAAATTTACATCCTTTTTTTCCCACAAATTGAGCTTTCTTTTGGTGGTATTTGATCGCCTTTGCGGTTTTTATTTTTTGCGCTATAAAAAAAAAGGCTGACAATTTTGAGAAAAAAAAACAATATTTTGGACTTTTTGCTATAAAACATGTCCAGTAAAAAAAAAATGTAAAAATCAAAAATTTAGTCATAAATTTCTGCCAAAATGCATTCTGCGACATGTCTTTGCTAAAAAAAAAACCCAATACGTGTAAATTAATTGGTTTACGTGAAAGTTATAGCGTTTACAAATGGCGGGAAAGATACTGCGATTTTTAGTTTTTTTTTATACTAATAATGGCAGCGATCAGCGACTTATGGCGGGACTGCGGGACTGCAGTGGACATTCTGACATTGGGGGGTACTGACTTGGGGTCACTGACATCCCCAGTGACACCAATACAGTGATCAGTGCAAAAAAAAACACTGACACTGTACTAATGGCACTGAGGAGGAAAGGGTTAAGTTTATTTTTCAGGGAAAGGGTTAACTGTGTGACAGGAGTGTTTTACTAGGGGGCGGGGGTGTGTACTGCAAGGAACACAACTGATCGGGAGAGAGAAACTCTTCTGTCCCGATCAGCGTGTCCTGGAGCTGTCAGGGAACTGACAGAAAGCACAGCTACTGCAGCTGTGCTCTCTGTCAGCGATTGCCGCCGATCACCAGGACATAGCCTGTAACGACCGGCTGTGACCCGGCGACTGACATCCGTGGCTGTGATCGGCGGGACAGGTAGGGCGGCAAACATGCTTTTGCCCAGCCGTGCCTCCCTGCCGCCGTATTTATAGAGTGGCTGGGCGGCATGTGGTTAAAGCAAGGACACACCCGAGTTTGGAGCGGCACCTGGCTCAGCCTCTCAGTGATTTGCCGAGAGCTTGAGCCAGCTGCTCAGTCCTCCTCCACAGCCCAGTGCTCCGCTGAGCATGGGGAGGACAGAGCAGACAATGGTGACTGACAGTCACCGCTCTCGGCGTTGAGAACTCTGCGATCAGCGGTCATGTGATCACTGAGTTCTCACACTTAGAGTCGGCAGGGGACCGATGCAGCATCGGTCTGATGCTGCTTCCACCTATGTAAGTATGATTTGAAAATTTTTAAATCCCATACTTTTCTTTTAAATACATCCACTGCCGTGTGCTGTTGATCAAAATAGACCTGATGAGCAAATAATCTTGGCTGACAGCTTAAAGGATAAGTTCACCTTTTAAACAAAATAATAAATGTCCATTTTTTTCAGGTAAAAAGTGGGCATTTATTTATTTTTTCAGAAACCTATAAAGCATTGCAGCAGATCTGTGTAGCTGTCTGCCCGTACCTCTGATACAGGCAGGCAGTTACTGAATGACAGGAGGATCAATAAACTACCAGAGTGCTCATCAGTGCCCTTGTAGTTCTTTTGAGAACTACACAACTTCAGCTCCAATGGATGATAGTACTCGTAGGCATGAATAAAACATCCGTGCGGATGGAGCCCCGCACAGCAGAGCTCTTTTTTAATTGTGACAGCAGGTGTGGGGAGAGGATCCCAGGCCCACTGTCATAAGGAGAGGGGAAATCGGTGGGAGAGGAGGCAAAAGCTGAACATGTTACATGTTACACCCTAAATATGGGTGTAACATGTTCAAAAAGGTGAACATATCTGTAAATGGGGTTGAAGATAGAGCCCTGTGTGGGTAGCAGCTAAATTTAATACAGCTTCCGAGCACAGACATGCCCCACTGGCCTACCTCTGTAAACCAGCTCAGACCTGGTCTTAACTACCACCAATTTCCTGGTCTGCAAACTGGTGATAATTCCTTAAGAATCTCTGCCATAGCAATAGTTTCTTGTGGTGATGGTAGTAAGAACTACCTGAATTTGTTGTACATGTTGGTAACGTTACTAAAACTGACACAGATGCATGCCTGCATTAGATTTAAAGGGAACAAGATTAGGGCCCCCTGAGGGCTGAAACATGTAAATTGCTTGTTTTCTAGATTTTTTTTACCTCTGCCTAGATTAAATAAACAGATGTCGCCAATTGCATTCATCTTAAAAGTTTTATAAAGGGAACTACTACCAGAAAGTACTATTAATGCTTTATTGAAATCCCTAGTATGTATAAAAAACTGAAATACAGTTTTCAACTTTATGTGGAAGTTTGAATTGTTTGAATACATAATGGGAATGAGAACAATAAGTAATGACACTGGAAGTTTAAGAAACATTATATTACCTTATCCCAGTCCATTTTTTCAACATCGACAAACAGTCTCATAAGCTCAGGAATGGCCAGAGATGGGTGAGTATCATTGAGCTGTATGGCCACCTAGGAAAGACATCATGCACTAGCATTAAAAAGTAAGAGTTGGTGGAGTATTTGGAAGGATAGAACATAAAAGAAAATAGTTACCTTATCAGGAAATGCTTCAAAAGATGTACGAACTGCATCACGACATCCAAATTTAGAGGACTTAAAGCGTCTAACTATGTCTTGAAGTGTGGCAGCAACAACAAAATACTCCTGTTTCAGACGTAATTCTTTACCTTCAAAGAACTGAAAGAAAACAGTATGTGCACTGAATACATGAGTAAAGCTTATAATAGTAAAATAAAAAAAACACACTTATACATCACATAGCAGGTATAGAAACAAAATCAAGTTATTAATTGTAACAAACAGGCGTACTTGAAAGGATTATAAAATACTAACCCCTGGTTCAAATCTAGGCAGTTTCCAGTGGCTGCGTTTGCTCAGGCACAGCAGCCCATTCATGTGAATGGGCTACTGTACCTCCTGAAAATGCAGGAAAAAGGTCACCACACCTTTTCCAAAAACACGGCTGCATGGAGACTGCATACTGCAGTGCGGTTCCAAGTATGAGAAACTGCGCTGCAGTTTCGAGTGCATGTGGGTGCCATTAGGACTGATGGTACCTCCAAGAATCTACTAAGCAGCAGAGTGTTTTTGTCTGTGGGTACAGGAAGGTGTGCGACTACACCACCTCCCACACCCACTCAGATGTGAACCTATCCTAAGCCCAGGATGGGCGAAAAATGTAGGTAAACATCATCTGTGCACCACAGGAAACAGTCAAGCTTGCTGTGATTGTCAAGTTCGTTGTAACTATTTGTATCCAATGTAATTTTATTGTTATAAATAATTTGGTAAAAATTATTTTTACAAAAAATTAGTTGGTTTATTGTCATGCACCTTCAAAAATCCATAATTCACACACCTTTGTAAAATTTTGTTAGGTTTGTGGTGCAATATGCTCAACCACTCGTCATTGTTTCTATCCTAAATGGATTTTATAATATGAAAGTTAAAAACAAGAGTTTAAAGGGTCAAAATTAAAATATTAATTTCCACATTATTTTTCAGTTTCTTCAAGCCTGTTCCTATTAATCCCCACACATTTACTTTCTTGAATTCTGTGACACATACAGTATTCACTATGCCCTGTGAGCAGGCACTGCTGTGTCACTGTCAGGGACCCTGTCGCCGTGCAACGGCGTCATGTCCCTTCAGATTGCGGCAGTGCAAGTGCGCATGCGCGGGAGCATGCGGGCGTGCATGCGCAGAAGCGCGGAAGTGCGCGCATGCACAGTAGAGTCCACGTCACCGCTAGGCGGCCTATTTAAATCTGCAATACAGTACAATCGATGCCTTCTGGTCTACAATGTTCCTGCACATATTACCTGATCCTGTCAGGCTCCCCAACCAGGTACGTGACAGTTCCAGAAGGCCATGTCGGAGCCTGCAAGAGGGGCCTCTCCTCTGGAAGAAATCTGCCAGCATATTGCAGCACTGACACAAGCCGTCAAGGGCCTGCAAGAGGGGTACAACCGTCTGGAGGACCGTTTCCAGGCCCTATCTTCACCTGCATCTTCTGCTAGCACCACAGCGACACCTTCTCCAACTGTCGCTCCAGGAGCCCTACTGTGATGATGTTGCCCCCTGAGCCTAGGGTACCTATGCCCGAGTGATTTTCTGGCGACCGCCACAAATTCAGGGCTTTCCACAACGCATGTGAACTGTATTTTGTGTTGCAACCCCGCACCTTTTCCTTAGAGGCAACCAAGGTGGGATTTGTGTTCTCACTTCTCCAGCAAATGGTGGGCCCATGCTTGTGGTTCGCCCTGGAGAAGGCAGATGCCAAACTGTCCTCCCTAAGCAGTTTCTTTGAAGTTATGGCACAGCTTTACGACGATCCCCAGTGATCTGCGTCTGCAGAAGCCGCACTACACTCTCTCCAGCAGGGTCGCAGGGCAGCTGAGGACTATGTAACCGAGTTCCGGCATTGGAGCGCTGATACCAGTTGGAACGATGCTGCCCTACGTTATCAGTTTTGCTTAGGTCTTGCCGAACCCGACAGATGAGTTAGCTCGAGTCGGAGTACCTAATACATTGGAGGAACTTATTAATCTGGCTATCCAAATTGACCGCCGACTCAGGGAATGAAGGTTGGAAAGATTCGCAGGCCAAGTCCGCCCTACATGGATGCTGCCCAGGGTACCACCTCCAACAAGCATGGCATCAACCAGCCCTGCCACACCCAATTCTGATGGATCTGAGCCCATGCAAATAGGGTTGCTACAAACCACACTCACTCCAGAGTAACGGCAATGCCGCCGACAGAGCAACCTATGCCTCTGTGGAGAACCAGGCCACTATGTACAGAACTGCCCTGCAAAATCACGCGAGTCTCTGACCACCCTGCCTTCTAAAATACCCGCTGTCAATCCTGCTCATCTCACCATCTCCGTCACATTCCAGCTTTCGGGAAGAACCTTGCCAGTACCCGCTATCCTTGATTCTGGGGCCTGCAGTTGCTTTATCGATGCAACCTTTGCTCAGCAACACCAGATACCCTTAAGAACTAAAACTCAGAGACTGACAGTATACCTGGCCAACGGATCTAACATCAAATCTGGGGCAGTCACACAGGAAACTATCCCACTCCCTGTAATAATATCTCCATCTGGTCACAAGGAACTACTATGCCTGGACGTTATCGCATCACCACTGTTTCCAGTCATCTTGGGGATCCCTTGGTTGCAGGCCCACAACCCCAGTGTAAAACTGGGTATCTGGTGAATTGGATTTTCAGCCGGGCTATTGCCATGAGCACTGCTTTCCCCAAGGTCCTGCCCCATCCGGGCCCCTGTTGTGCATAGAAAGTGATACTGAAGTAGGCCAAATGGTTCCAGCAGCATACCATGACTTTTTAGATGTCTTCAGTAAACGTGGTGCAGACAGCCTTCCACCTCACAGGCCCTACGACTGCCCGATCGAATTTCTACCTGGAGCTGAGATTCCTTTTGGTCAAATCTTTCCGCTATCAGAATGTGAGTTGGAGGCATTAAAGGATTACATTGAGGATAATCTCAAAAAAGGGGTTCATCCGCCCTTCTACCTTGCCAGCAGGGGCAGAAATCTTCGTTGTAGAAAAGAAGGATCACTCCCTCCGTCCATGTGTGGACTACCATGAATTAAACAATATCACGGTGAAGAATAGATATCCTCTGCCACTAGTCCCAGAACTCTTCCAGAGGCTCAGATCTGCAAATGTGTTCACTAAATTGGACTTAAGAGGGGCCTACAATCTTGTAAGGATCAGAGAAGGAAATGAGTGGAAGACAGCCTTCCATACAAGGTTTGGGCACTATGAATATTTAGTTATGCCCTTCGGACTTTGCAATGCTCCCGCAACCTTCCAGCATCTAGTGAACGACATCTTCAGGGATTTCCTAGATATATTCATGGTTGTGAATCTCGATGACATCCTGATCTTTTCTACATCCATCGAGCTTCACCGAGGGCATGTGCAGAAGGTCCTTGGTCACCTCCGACTACACGGACTCTACGCTAAACCAGAGAAATGTGAATTTGAGCGTCAGAGTATCCAGTTCCTAGGACTACTTATATCCACTGAAGACTTCAAAATGGACCCCCATAAAGTTTCTGCCATTCTAGACTGGCCTGCACCATCTGATAAAAAGGGAGTACAGTGCTTCATAGGCTTCGCCAATTTTTACAGGAGGTTCATCAAGGGATTCTCAGCCATCATTACTCCTATCAGTCAATTAACCAAACAGGGAGTCTGATTCAGTTGCACACCGGAACCCCAAAATGCTTTTGATTAATTGAAAGGACTCTTTACCTCAGCGCTTAAGCCACCCGGATCCAGCACTACCTTTTGTGGTAGAAGTAGATGCCTCGGAGAGTGCTGTTGGGGCCGTTCTATCGCAACGGCAAGGTCTGAAACTTCTGTTTCACCCTGTTGCTTTCTTTTGCAGAAAATTATCCCCGGCAGAGAAGAATTGCGATGTAGGGAACTGAGAATTACTGGCCATCAAATCAGCCTTGGAGGAATGGAGGTACCTGTTAGAGAGAGCAGCACATCCCATTCTAATCTACACCGATCACAAGAATCTGGAGTACCTGAAGACGGCAAAACGTCTAAAACCCAGACAAGCCAGGTGGGCACTGTTCTTTTTCCAGATTCAGCTTCC
Source organism: Staurois parvus (assembly GCF_062004578.1). Taxonomy (NCBI): domain Eukaryota; kingdom Metazoa; phylum Chordata; class Amphibia; order Anura; family Ranidae; genus Staurois; species Staurois parvus. Next base: position 1,425,417 of record NW_028318071.1, read on the forward strand.
ACATCACCTATAGACCAGACTCCAAGAACATTAAATCTGATGCCCTGTCTAGAATGTTTGATGACCCGAAGGATCCTCCTGCCCCTGATACAGTGCTCCCAACAGGTAACTTCTGCCTATTACAACCAGACCTTTTTTCGTAGATCCAGCAGGCATCTTTTGGGGCTCCATCCCCTCCAGGAACAACCCTGTCCTCCAGAGAAGGGTTACTATGGTCAGGAAACAGAATTTTTGCACCAGAAACTACCCGACTGGCAGTTTTAGGGCTATGTCACTACCAACCACTGGCAGGACATTTCAGGGTCCACAAGACCCTAGATTTAGTACAGCCTCTGTTCTGGTGGCCTGAGTGGGAGAAGGATTGCAAGGCCTAAGTAAATTCCTGTCCCACATGTATACAGAACAAGGGTAACAGGAGCAAGACCTGGGGATTATTGAGGCCTCTACCAGTTCCTGACCGTCCTTGGAGGATGATATCGATGGATTTAATTGTAGAGCTGCCACCATCAGAAGGATGTTCAGCTATCTTTGTTATAGTGGATTGGTTTTCCAAGATGGCCCACTTTATTGCCATGAAAGGAGTACCATCTGCAGCAGAAACAGCCCGGGTCTTTATAAAAGAGGTTGTGAGGCTCCATGGTGTTCCAGGGAACATTGTTTCGGATCGAGGGGTGCAATTCACCTCAAAATTTTGGAAAGCTCTTTGTGAGAAGTTGAAAGTGGGACTCTAACTCTCTTCTGCCTATCACCCTCAGACTAACAGCCAGACAGAGAGAACCAACCAGACCTTGGAGCAGTATATTCGATGTTTCACATCTTTCTCTCAAGATGATTGGGTATCACTTTTACCCTTTGTGGAATTTGCCTACAATAATTCAAAACACTCGGCCACAAGACAGTCTCCCTTCTTCTCGAACTATGGATTTCACCCTGCATTCATTTCTATTCTAGTACCTGAATCAGCGATCCCAGCAGTCCAGGATACCTTTGAATTCCTCCAGCAGAATAAGATGCTACAGGAAACAATTTCAAAAGCCCAGCTGGATAATAAGAAGTTGTTCAACAGAAAGAGGAAAGGGGACCTGGTCCTGGAACCTGGAGAAGAGGTATGGTTGTCAACAGCCAATCTAAGGTTAACCTGTCCCTCAAAGAAGTTAGGCCCCAAATTTGTCGGTCCTTTTCCTGTAAAGAGGAGAATTAATGACGTAGCATACGAGCTCATATTACCAGATTCAATAAAGGTCCATCCTGTATTCCATGTGTCATTGCTCAAACCTGCAGTCTCTAACCCCTTCCCAGGTCGGGAATTGGGGCCACCTGAACCAGTTATCGTCGACGGCGAAGAAGAATATGAGGTTGAAACTATTGTTGACTGCAGGAAAAGGAGGAACCAGCTTCAATATCTAATTAAATGGAAAGGTTATGGACCCGAAGACAACTCATGGGAACCGGAGTCCAACATCCACGCTAAAGATTTAATCGTGGCATTTAAGCGCAGGCATCCAGAGAAGATGGCCCAGTTGGGCATCCGGAGGCTGCCCTTAGGGAGGGGGCACTGTCAGGGACCCTGTGGCCGTGCAGCCGTGTGATGGCGACAGGTCCCTTCAGATCGCGACGGTGCGAGTGCGCATGCGTGGGAGCGTGCAGCCAGGCATGCACAGAAGCGCGGATGTTCGCGCATGCGCAGTAGAGTCCACGTCACAGCTAGGCGAGCTACAGTATTTAAACCTGCAATACAGTGCAATCAATGCCTTCTGGTCTACAATGTTCCTGCACATATTACCTGATCCTGTTGCCTGTATTCTGATTTGCCTGACTAAGAAAACTCCGCCTGCACCGACCTCGGCTATCCCTGACCATCCGCTTGCTGCTCCCTTGTACTTGATCTGCCCGCTTAATACTGACCCGGCTTGTCTGACTCTGCTGCATCTACTTACCTGCACCTGTACCTGGCTTACATCCTGATGGCTGCCATACTTACCTGCCACTGCACCCACGGTCCTGCACTTGGCCTGCATCCTGGTCACAATACCTGCCTGCTACTGTATCCATGCTCCAGTGTCCAGTCCCAGTCTGCATCCTGATTGCTGCCATACCTGCCTGCTGCTGCACCTATGTTTCTGTACCTGGCCTGCATCCGGATCTCCTGGGTCTTCAGCTACCTGCCATCAGCTCCAGACCCACCTGGCACTCGTGCCACTCCTGGCTCTGCGCCCTCTGTTCCCACTATCAGGGGCTCCGAAAGGGAGTCGTAAGAGGACGCCTTCTCTCCACGTCAGGCTCCCCAACCAGGTACGTGACAGTACCAGAAGGCCATGTCGGAGCCTGAGAGAGGGGCCTCTCTTCTGGAAGAAATCTGCCAACATATTGTGGCACTGACACAAGCCATCAAGGGCCTGCAAGAGGGGCACAGCCGTCTGGAGAACCGTTTTCAGGCCCTATCTGTGCCCACACCCTCTGCTAGCACCACAGCGATACCCTCTCCAACTGTCGCTCCAGGAGCCATGGCGAGCCCTACTGTGATGATGTTGCCCCCTGAGCTTAGGCTCAGGGGGCAACATCATCACAGTAAGGCTTGCCATGGCTCCTACATCCGAAAGATTTTCTGGTGACCGCCACAAATTCAGGGCCTTCTGCAACGCCTGTGAACTTTATTTTGCGCTTCAACCTCACACCTTTTCCTTAGAGGCAACCAAGGTGGGATATGTGATCTCACTTCTCCTGGGCGAACCGCAAGCATGGGCCCACCATTTGCTGGAGAAGGAAGATGCCAAACTGTCTTCCTTAAACCGTTTCTTTGAGGCTATGGCACAGCTCTATGACAAACCCCAGCGATCTGTGTCTGCGGAAGCTGAACTACACTCTCTTCAGCAGGGTCGCTGGGCAGCTGAGGACTATGCAATCGAGTTCCTGCGCTGGATACCAATTGGAACGACGCTGCCCTAAGATATCAGTTCCGCTTGGGTCTTGCCAAACCCCTGAAAGATGAGTTCGCTCAAGTCAGAGTACCTAATACATTGGAGGAGCTTATTAATCTGGCTATCCAAATTGACCGCCGACTTAGGGAACAAAGGTTGGAAAAATCCGCAGGCGAAGTTCGCCCCACATGGATGCTGCCCAGGGTATCACCTCCAATGAGCATGACATCAACCACTCCTGGCTCTGCGCCCTCTGTTCCCACTATCAGGGGCTCCAAGCGGGAGTCATAAGAGGACGCCTTCTCTCCACATCAGGCTGCCCAACCAGGTACGTGACAGTCACACATTACACAGAGCCTGCCTTCTGAACTACAAAAGTTCTGAGAAGAGCAATTTGAGGAGGCAGAGTCAACACAGAAATTGCTTTAAGTGTGGATTCATACATGTGCGGTGCGAATTGAAGCTCCATTTCACAGCTAATTGACAAAGTAGTTGTTCAACGGTTCAGGCCAGGTGTAGATTGAGTTCAGGCCAGGTTTAGATTGGGTTCAGGCCAGGTTTAGATTGGGTTCAGGCCAAGTTTAGATCAGAATAAGGTCAGGATTTGATCCTGTTCACAACTGATGACATGCACGATTCAGAAATTTTCCAACAGAAGTCAATGAGCCTGGAAACTGGAACGCACTGCTCAGAAAACCTACAGGACTCTCTTTTTCAATTCGCACAGAATCTTCACTCCGGTTCCACCGCTTATATGTGGCACAATAGAAACCGCAAATATGTGGCACAATATAAACCAATGTTATTTCACATGTCATGTGAATTGAATGCAGTTCAAAATGCATCCAATTTGCATATACATATACTGCTCAAAAACATTTTTCAGCAGACTATAGCATCAAGTCAATTAAACTCCTTGGATACTGATCTGGTCAGTTAAGTAGCAGAGGGGGTTGTTAATCAAGTTCAGCTGCTTTGGTGTTAATGAAATTAACAACAGGTGCGCTAGATGGGCAACAATGAGATGACCCCCAAAACAGGAATGGTTTTACAGGCCACTGACATTTTTTCCCTTACTCATCTTTTTTGACTGTTTTTCACTAGTTTTGCATTTGACTAGGGTCAGTGTAACTACTGGTAGCATGAGGCGATACCTGGACCCTACAGAGGTTGCACATGCAGACCAACTCCTCCAGGATGGCACATCAATTTGTGCCATTGCCAGAAGATTTGCTATATCTCCCAGCAGTCAGAAGAGCATGGAGGAGGTTCCAGGAGACAGGCAGTACTCTAGGAGAGCCGGACAGGGCCGTAGGAGGTCCTTAACACATCACAGTACCAGTATTTGCTCCTTTGTGCAAGGTGGAACAGGATGAGTCCTACAAAATGACCTCCAGCAGACCACTGGTGTGAATGTCCCTGACCAAACAACCAGAAACAGACTTCATGAGGGAGGCCTGAGGGCCCAACATCCTCTAGTGGGCCCTGTGCTCACTGCCCAGCACCATAGAGCTTGACTGGCATTTCCCTTTGAACACCAGAATTGGAAGGTCCTCCACTGGCACCCTGTGCTTTTCACAGATGAGAGCAGGTTCACCTTGAGCACATGTGACGTGAAAGGGTCTGGAGAAGCTGTGGAGAACATTATGCTGCCTGTGAAACAGCATGACTGTTTTGGTGGTGGGTCAGTGATAGTCTGGCGAGGCATATCCATGGAGGGATGCACAGACGTCAGTCAGTGATGGTTTGGGAAGGTGGGTCAGTGATGGTCTGATGTGTGCTCCTTTAATTTTTTTGAGCAGTGTATGTGAACCGGCTCTCAGGCAGCAAGTTACCATAGGATATGCAGTCCTTGGAAATTGAAAGTTAACAGCAAAAGAAAAGCTACAAAGCATGTAAGATATCTAGGACGTTGTGGAAAGAGATGGCCAACAACGTGAAAGGAGATTTTCTGAATTAGCTTATATTGGATTGTCAAAAATTACTGTAGTTTGTATTGCTATTACTGATACTGATGTTATGCAATTAAAGTGTGTGCTGTGACTATAGGTTTCCTGCAAAACAGGAGTAAATGAACTGTATTTTTTCTCTAGGTAATCTACATATATTTTAACTGAGAAACGAGCGAAACACTGTTTCATATGCTAAAGATGATTTGCATGCAACGTGGGAGGACTACTCAAACTAGTGGAAGGACACATTCGAAAATAATGGGGCAGATAGTACAGATACTGTAAGGTTCATTTTTTTCTATCACAAACATGTTATACGTACCTGCTCTGTTCTCTGCGGTTTTTCACAGAGCAGCACTGAACCTCCTCTTCTGGGGTCCCCCACTGGTGCTCTTGGCTTCTTCTCTTCTCACTTTTAAGGGCTGGATTCCAAGCCGGGCTGTATGCATCTACAGACACAGATTCTGAGGCTAGACCTAGCTCCCCACTCCCTCCTCCTTGTTGCAGATTTTTCTCCTTAATGTTTCTTTATATTTATTTCTCTTAGAAACCTTTGTATATATGTATCAAATTTGTCAAGCTTTTTATCAGGTGCAGATTTTAAGACCTAATATAATATCTTTAACATCCCTAGCAGTATGATTATGTCCATATTTCTGTGCTGAAAGCGGTACTTTTTTTGTATGGAAATATGTTTTTTTTTTGTATTGTAGGCCTGTAATTTTTAGGACTAACTCACTGAAATCTGTCCGAACAAGAGTCTAGTAAACATCCCGGGTAGGATAAAACTTGAAACACGAAATCATAAATTATAATATAATAAATAATCATAAAAAATAATAATATAATAATAAATTTAATTCAATAATATAATCAAACCAAAAACACTGACATTTGAAATATAGCGCCTAGTTCGCACATTGCTGAGCTCAGTCGCAGAATAGTTTTCAGTGTCTGATGACGAATTTCCCCACAAATCATTATCACTCAATTCTGCAAGTGGTTCTGATTTACTATCGCTGTATTCTAGCTGGTCTAAAAACGCTTTTGACCTAAAGGGACACTTTTTGGACGCTATGGACTTTTCGAAGTTTCCAGGCAGAAAGAACAGTAAAAATGCAGGCAGGGCACAGGACAAAGCGGTAGGGACAAAATGTATGTGAAATGCTTTGAAACAGTAATGTTTTACTATGTTATTTTAGTGTATTTTGTGAATGTCAGTTTTTAAAATGTTCAAATTTCTCGCTGGTTCAGGCCCCCATACGTCCCAATGCTCGCAGGGACCGAAACCCGGAAGACAGATGCCGGCATCGGCCGGAGGAGATGGCCGGGGATGCTGCAGGGGACACATCGCGGGAGCGCAGGACAAGGTAAGTGCTGCAGGAAATCCCTGAGCAACGCTGTATGGCATTCCGAAGTGTAGCTTTACCCCGAGCTACACTCGGGAATACTGCCAGGGAGGTTAATTCTTCATCACTAAACACCTCATTACTTAAATTAAAAACCTTATCCCCTAAAATATTCTTCTTCTTCCTACCTCCTGTACTTCATCTTCTAATGTTTTTTCTTTCTGTTGCTGTATCTCCATGTTTTTACAACTCCATGGTCTCTCCTGTTTTTCCAGTCTTCCCTTCTTTGGAGCTGTCAGTAGTCCTTTCTCCCTTCTTCCAAGGTCTGGCTTTTGTATCTGCCCCCCTGGTGATCTTTTCTGGAATTCCCTGCCAAAAAACCTGCTAGGTTTTGTTACCCTCCCCTTTGATTTCCTACTGGAAAAAGAAGGGTTTTGATACTCTCCCCTCAGATTTCTAACTGGGATGTTTTCATGTGTTTAAATCTATTTGAGGTGGGTATTCTCATGTTGGGGGTCCCTTCTGGTCTTACAGGGTCCCTTTAATACCCCCCTGTAGTTTTGTGAGCCTCCAAATTTATTTCTCCACACACACATCCCTTCTTTGGGGCCTTTTCTTCCATTATTAACTAGTTTCTATTCTTACTGCTGTACAATTTTTCTTCTTTCTGTACAATTCTTATGGATAATTTCTTTGATTCCATTGCTTTCTCTAAATTTTTCTCTTGTCATTTATAAACCTTTTTACTCCTGTATCCCTGATGTATGATACTTTTTAATTTTCTTATTTTTTGTGCCCATATATGTTTTTTAACCACTTGAGCTCCTGAGGATTTACCCCCCTTAATGACCAGGCCTCTTTTTGCTACTCGGTGCTGCATTAATTCAACTGATAATTGCGCGGTCATGCAATGCTGCACCTAGACGAAATTTACGTCCTTTTTTTCACACAAATAGAGCTTTCTTTCGGTGGTATTTGATCACCTGTGTGCTTTTTATTTTTCACGCTATAAACAAAGAAAGACCAAATATTTTGAAGAAAAACGATATTTTTTACTTTCAGCTATAAAAAATATATAGTAAACTCAAAGTTAGTTATAAATTTAGGCCAAAATGTATTCTGCTACATGTTTTTAGCAAAAAAAATCCCAATAAGTGTATATTGATTGCTTTGTGTGAAAGTTATAGCGTCTACAAACTATGGTATAGATACTGCAATTTATGACATTTTTTTGCTATACAGCGCTGCGCTAGTTTAACGGACAATGGCGCGGTCATGCAATACGGTACATAAATGAAATTTATGTCCTTTTTTAACACAAAGAGAGCATTCGTTTGGTGGTATTTGATCACCTGTGCACTTTTTATTTTTGGCGCTATAACCAGAAAAAGTTTTGAAGAAAAAAACTTTTTTTTGAAAAAAAACAATATTTTCTCATTTTGGTCATAAAAAACATCTAAAAAAACTAAAATTTTGTCATAAATTTAGGCCAAAATGTATTCTGCTACATGTTTTTGGCTAAAAAAAATTCCAATAAGTGTATATTGATTGCTTTTTGTGAAAGTTATAGCGTCTACAAACTATGGTATAGATAATGGAATTTACATAGCTTTTATTTTCTGACTGCCCATCACATTTCTTGAGGTGCTAAAATACCAGAATAGTACAAACACCCTCAAATGACCCCTTTTTGGAAATTAGACACCCTAAGATATCTGCTGAGAGGCATATTGAGTCCATGGAAGATTTATTTTTTTTCCACAAGTTTCTGGAAAATGACAAAAACTTTTTTTTTTTTTACACAAAGTTGTCATTTAAATTATTTATTTCTCGCACAAGCCATGGGTATATGTGGAATTACACCCCAAAATACATTCTGCTACTTCTACTGAGTATGGGGATACCACATGTGTGAGACTTTTTGGGAGCCTAGCCACATACAGGAGCCTGAAATCCAATGACCACTTTGAAAGCCTGAAGGTGCGTAACTTCCTCATTACACTTCCTCACTACCTATCACAGTTTCGAAGGCCCTGACATGCCAGGATAGCCCCAAACCCCTCCAAATGACCCCTTTCTGGAAAGTAGACACCCCAATTAATTTAAAAAGAGGCATGGTGAGTATTTTGCAGATCTCATTTTTTTCTCACAAGGTCTTGAAATAGAAAAAAAAATAGAAAAATAGGTTTTTGTTTTTTTTCTTCATTTTCCAAAAACTTGTGGCAACAAATGAGATCTGCAAAATACTTACCGTGCTTTTTATCAAATTCCTTGGGGCGTCTACTTTCCAAAAAGGGGTAATTTGGGGGGGGTTAGGTGCTGTCCTGGCATTTCATGGCCTCCGAAACTGTGAAAGGTAGTCTGGAAGTGTAATAAGGAAATAAAGTCCTTTAAAAGCCTGAAGGTGCTTATTGGATTTTGGGGTCCTGTACTTGGCTAGACTGCCAAAAGGTCTCTCACATGTGGTACCCCCATACTCGGGAGAAGTAGCAAAATGTATTTTGGGGAGTAATTCCACATATAACCATGGCATGTGTGAGCAGTAAATCATTTAAGTGACAATTTTGTGTAAAAAAAAAATATATATTTATTTTTGTCATTTTCCAAAAACTTGTGGTAAAAAAATAAATTCTTATATTGATTCAACATTCCTCTCAGCAAATAGTTTGGGGTGACTACTTTCCAAAAAGGGGTCATTTTGGGGGGTGGGGGCGTTTTATGCCCAGCATTAGAAGTTTATGCCACACATCACTCACTCTTCTAACCACCTGAAGACTAAGACTTTTTGTTCACATGAAAAAAATCTGTATTTTTTGCTAGAAAATTAATTTAAACCCCCAAACATTATATATTTTATTAAAGCAGACACCCTAGTGAATAAAATGGTGGGTACTACAATTTTTTATGGCACATAGTACTCGCGCAGCGATTTTTCAAATGCAATTTTTAAAAAAAAAATACACTTTTTTTACTTTTAATGCACAAAAACACAATATATTGGCCAATTGTTTGGTAAAATATAAAAGATAATGTTATGCCGAGTAAATAGATACCAAACATGACATGCTTTAAAACTGCGCATGCCCCGTTCAATGGTGACAAACTGCAAACAGTTTTAATATCCATAGGCAGCGCTTTAAAAGCCTTTAAAAGCCACCATTTTAGATTTACAGAGGAGGTCTAGTGTTAGAATTACTGCCCTTGATCTGACGTTCACGGCAATACCTCACATGCATGGTGCAACCGCTGTTTACATACCGACACAGGGTCAAGGCTTGTGCACACAGGTGTGCGCGCATGGGAGGGGCAATTTTTTTTTTTTAGTTATTTTGATTTTTTTTTTAATTATTTTTACATTGTAACTTTCAGTTTTTGTTTTTTTTTTAGCACTTTTAATGCTATAACAGGGAATGCAAATAACCCCTATAACTTCAATGGGCATTGTCATATATTCTTTTTTCAGAAATCTGGGGTCTATCAGACTCTAGATATCTCCTCTGCCCTTACATTATCTAATCAAACCAAAATCGGTGTGATCAGATGCTTTCCCAATTTACAAATGGCGCTGTTTATATCCTGCGAAACTGAAGTGATGAAATGCTTGTAGCTTCCGAATTCTTAGACTATAGAGATGATTGGCACCATTCTGGTCTCCAATCAGCTCTATGGTCAGCTGTCAGAAACACCGGCTGCATTCTCAGGTTCCCCTGATGGCATGGGACTGCCCGAGAAGGCCGTGGAAGGCAGCGGGGGAGGGGGGACATCATCTCCCACTGCTTGTAAAAGCAATCTTGCAGCTAATTAGCCACTAGGATTGCTTTTACATGAAAGCCGACCACCGGCTGAAAAAAACGATACCAGGATGATGCCTGCAGCTGTAGGCATCATCCTGGTATAACCATTCAAATCCAGTGATGTACCAGTACATCGCTGGTCATTGTTGGTTATATATGCTATGTTCATTTTTTTTTTTTGTATCTAGCCAGTGGACTGAATGAAAAAATGAGAAGAAATCTCTGCCAGAAAAAGTATGTGGTATGCCCACCATTAGAATATACCACCCTGCATCCACCTACTTCTAATGGTGGGCACACTTTGCCACAAGTGCCAGTTCCAAGATTGTACAAATGTCTAAATAGTGGCACGCTTGAATAAAAATTGTCCACGTATAAGTGGTACCCCATATGGAGAAATGATGACACCAAGTCCCAAACTATCTTGCCACTGCTCCCCATGTAGTCTGGGCATCCGGGCGGGCTCCATGTGACTATCTTTTCCCTCGTAAATCCGAAACTTATAAGTATAGCCTGTTGTCCTCTCACAGGTCTTCTACATCTTGACCCCATATCTGGCACGCTTGCTGGGGAGAAATTGTTTGAATGCAAGGTGGCCAGAAAAATTAATAGGGGACTCATCAACGCAGATGTTTTGCTGGGGAGTATAGACATCTGCAAATTTTTGGTTAAGGTGATTTAGAAGGGGCTGAATTTTGTGGAGCCGGTCAAATTCAGGGTTACCCTGAGGATGACAGAGTGTATTGTCGCTGAAATGCATAAAACACATTATACTCTCATAGCTATGCCTGGCCATGGCAGCAGAGAACACGGCATATGATGAATCAGGTGTGTGGACCAATACAACCGCAATTCATTTCTTTTAGTAATGCCCATGTTGAGGGTTAGGCCCCAAAAAAATGTAAATTCAAAAACCGTAATGAGTTTCCATGCGAATGGTCTGGCAAGGTTTGAATTTGGGTTGGCGGCGATAAATTGTTGTGCATATAAACTGCTTTGATCCACAATCAACGCATACAGATATTACGTGAAAAACAGCTCCAAAAATCAAGGAGGTATGTGAAAGACCAGGATGTACTAGACCGCTGGTACTCGACTGTTCACCAAAAGGTAGAGCGGCACTAGTAATGGCACTCTGCTGCATATGAGAGTCATCAAAATTTACCGGCAAGTGCTAACAGAGATCAGGCCTGATTCTGCGAACACTACGGTTTTGTGTGCAATGTATCAAGTGACAGTGACCTACTGACACTGCACTTGCTGGGGGAGAAGGGGGGGTAAGCGTAGGGGCTAAACCCAGGTGTTGGCAGGTGCAGGGGCTGATCCCGCTAACGCTGCGTTTTTGAGGATGCTATACTAATGTGAACGCTGGTATAGTGCTGATCTGATCAAAGATATTGACCCCTTCAGACACTATACTAGCAATCGAGGATTATTGTACATGAGCGTGCTCCTGGCAATCAAGGGGTTAAATGTGATGACTGGTGTACTGACGGGCAATCTGACGCTATCTAGGAGGGGTGTGAATACCACGGGAGCGCGAATCACATATATATATATATATATATATATATATATATATATATATATATATATATATATATATGTGTGATTTTGCGTACCCATGCCGCCCTGTAGCAGTATTTGTGCTGTAGGATGGTCAGAAGCGGTTACAGAAGAGGTTTGTGTTATGGCGCTGCGTTACTTTAACTGACAATTGTGCAGTCATGCAACACTGCACCCAAATTAAATTTGCATCCTTTTTTTCACATAAATTGAGCTTTCTTTCGGTGGTATTTGATCACCTGTGCGGTCTAAATTTTTTGCGCTATAAAAAAAATGCTGACAATTTTGAGAAAAAAAAAACAATATTTTGGACTTTTTGCTATAAAACATGTCCAGGAAAAAAAATTAAAAAATCAAATTTTGTCACAAATTTCATACAAAATGCATTCTGCGACTGTCTTTGCAAAAAAAAATCCCAATACGTGTAAATTAATTGGTTTACATGAAAGTTATAGCGTTTCCAAATGGCGGGAAAGATACTGGGATTTTAAATTTTTATTAATACTAATAATGGCGGCGATCAGCGACATATGGCGGCGATCAGCGACTTATGGCAGGACTGCGGCAGACATTTTGACACTGGGGGGGAACTGACTTGGGGTCACTGACATCCCCAGTGACACCAATACAGTGATCAGTGAAAAAAAAAACCACTGACACTGTACCAATGGCACTGGGGAGGAAGGGGTTAACATTTTTAGAGTTTACTGTGTAAGGGGAGTGTTTTACTAGGGGGCGGGGTGTGTGCTGGACGGGGACAGGCTGATCGAGGGAGAGAAACTCTTCTCTCCCTCTGCAGCTTGTCACGAGCTGTCAGAGAACTGACACAGAACAGGGCTGTGTGTAAACAATGCAGCCCTGCTCTGTGTCAGCGATCACCGTGAATCGCAGGGAAACGGCTGGTAATTACCGGCCGTGACCCGGTGGCTGACACCTGCGGGACAGGTAGGGCGGGCGCGCGCCTCGTGGGCGCCCCCTACCTGTTTTGCAAAACTACGTTTTAAAACGTGGTTTTGCCTGCCCGTGCCGCCCTGTAACCGTTTTAATGCGGCGGCTGGGCGGCAAGTGGTTAATGAACTCTTGTAGTTCTCATGATTTTTCTCTATATTTGTGTCCACAAATGGTTGGAGATTTTCCCTAAGCACTTGTATTTTTACATTCTGTAGTTTCTTATTCCTCCTTTGTACAATTAGCATTATTAATTTCTTCTCAAAGTGGTTGAAACACTCAAACCATTCATCTAATAACTTGTCAGTTAATCTATGGATTTGGATAGATATCTCACCTAAGCCTCCTTGGTGTGATACCCTCTGCCACATACTATTCCAAGGTGGCTATGTTCCAACAGACCCTTATTTGCTTATCCATAGTGTGCGACCTGGTCCCAGCTTGCTGCAAGTCCATCCCCACCATCAGGGGCTCTGGTGAAGAAGCAGGCTGGGGCTTATACTACGCGCCCTGGGGAACCCCAAGTTAAGTATCAGCAAGAGCTCACTACCACAGGTGCTGACAGATATTGACAACAATTGTTTTATAGATAATAGTTAATTATTGATTTTTTTTTCTTTTCTGTTCATTACTTATGTTTCAATGTATTTGTCATCAATATATATTTTTGTTGAGTTTGTTTATTTTAACTAGCCTACTTTTTATTTGAATATATTTTTGTCCTGATATATTTTTATTATAATATTTTATTAGCATATGTGCTATACCATAATTTTTAATTCTATATTTTTCCTTTTTTAACGTGACGTTATGATCTATTTTTCTCAATTTATTTGTTATTATTGAGTGGTACTTATCCAATATCTGGCTGCTTAGTCCGGAACTTTTAATTGTTACAGAGTTATTAATATATAATACATATTTGTTTAAAGCAGTATGCACTCGTGGACGTGGTCACATCCTGGAGTCCATCTATGTAAGACTAAGGGAAAAGGGCATAGATATTGTTTGATCTTCAACAAATGCCGTGTGTTGGTCACGCTGCGCGCGCAGGCTGTTTAAGGTCGATGAGCATGAAGTCAGCCATAGGCATGTCCCTATGAAGATGTGTGTGTGCACAAAATGCGTCGGGTGGAGCCTTACATGCTGAGGTAATGCCCCCGAGTCCATGTTTGGATCGGCGGCCATCTTAGTAAGGTCCGGCTGTTTTTACATTTACACATTCCCCATGGATTTTTGTTTTGTTACTATTTAATAAATACTACACTATATATACACACACATTATCCGGGCTCCATGTAGTGAGCTATCTCCCCAGCAGGGTCTGCTTTCCTATCCTGGCCTATGGATTGTATTTCCAAATAAGGAAGCACCTAGAGGGGTCCTGTTTTTTCTTTGCAACAGTATATGACCATGCTTCATTTGCTCTAGTTTCTGGTGAGTGCATTGTAGTGGTGGATTACACTGAAGATTTGCACTTTTTGGGAATAGCACAGCCAAGTTTGAAGCAAATTTGTTTATTTTGTATTATTGTTTATGGACTGATTTTTATTTAGAATTATTTGTAATTATTCTATATTTATTTTTATCACTTTGTGAATTATGCATATTTAGATACTTATTTTACACATAGCACTGTTATCATATTAAATCTAAAGTGAAACCAAATATTCAGTGTTAAAAGTGACAAAAAAAATCCACAAATGTACAAGTGTCCAAAATACCTTTTTATATATCCGTAAAGTGATCATAAATAAGTGAACGTTTATATGCATAAAGTGTCCATAAATAAGTGAAAATATGTAACAGAGCAAATAGCTGAGTACAGATTGGATTTTCCAGAGCAGTGTGGTTTATACAATTTGGAGGATTTCTACTTTGAACCTGGCACTAGCACAGATGATGTCATACAAACTAAATCTGTGATTCCCTTAAAATTGAAACCTGATTTTCCCCAGTTAACTCTAGAGGCAAGAAGATATATCCAGAGCAAAAGCTAGCTGAGCAGGACCTCACACGGCTGGCTAAGCAAATCTCTCAACAAGGGCTACATTTAGAAAAAGACAATTAAAAGTGAGGATAGTTCTATTGTCATCAAGAGTTTAGATAAAGGGGTCTCATTGTACAGACACTTAAGCTGGGTACACAAGGGCCAAAAAGAGGCCAAAAATGGTCAGTTCGGCAGGAACAAGCCGACTTTCATCCCATGAGTACAGCCACCTGATCTACACAGCCAGCTCCTGTCAAGTGAGCATACTGGAAAACCATAATCCAACCAGCATCCAATCAAGGATGCCAGCCAGTAGCTGCCAGTACTGATCAGTGTGTTCTGGTGGGCAGCCCTTCTGTCAGAACACAATAGCACAGAAGGGGAGTTCACCCCACTAACATCACTTGTGTTATTATGGCAATCTTTCTTTGTTTTAGTTCAGCCACTTAGCTTGAGAAAAAAAAAAAATAAAACTTCTTGCGTCTACCCCACGTAACAAGATGCATTACTATCAGATGAGACTGCTTACATCAGATTAAGAATGGATCCTACTTCTAAATATCAAGTGATCCTCTCTTCCCTGGTTTCAAAAGCGTGTTAGTCAAGCCATAGATGATGCAATTTTCTTTCCTGCAACCATGGGTTGATGTAGGAAGCCCTCCCACAGAGCTATTGTAAGGCCTTCCCTGCTGGCAGAACACAATGATCACTGCTGACAACTATAGTCGCCAGCAGAAATCACATAAAAATTCATCAGACTAGTGGGCTGAATTCGATCGATGGATTGACTTCTGTACAAAAAGCCTGCCCATAGATGGATCGACTCTCGACCAGTCTCTGCTGAACTGGCCAGTTTAGGTGTAGGTATTTTTACTTGGTAAGAAGGGGAGATTTATTCCTTAAGCACCCATTGTGCCCATTTTCCATCACTTCCCTAAAACCCACAAGGGGTTAAATTCCCTGATGGTCTGGCCAATCATTGGGAGCATTAGTTCTTTTAATGAGCGGCTTGGCCAGTGGGTGGATTATCAATTACAGCTCTTGGTTATCTTTTATTTCCCGTTCTCTCTGAGAAACAAAACAGCTACCTAATACCTAAAGAGTATTATATATGGGTTACTTGCAATGTGGCAAGTTGTACTGCTCTGTTCAACATGAATTAGGACTTCAAGTGGTGTCCTTTTATAAATATAATTATACTTATTATAGTAGTGCATTTAAGGAGTTTATTTTGAAGTACTTGAATTACCTGCTGACAAACAATTTCTATTCATTCAATGGTTGTTTCTATCTCCTGATTTGTGGAACAGTCATTAGGGCTCGATTTTCACCCTCTCTTGACAATCTTGGTAGGGTAGGGTCCGCACCTTTGGAGGTGAAAACCCTGTTCTGTTACCTATAAGATTTTTTCAACACTAAAATTTGATTTGATCTTCACCTGTTCTAGTCACATGAGTGCATCAAACTATTTTTTTCATATCTTAATAATTTGCTTCATTTGCATTTTACTGGACAGATGGAGATCAATATAATTATATTTCTTGATGTGACACTTTCTGGCTCAGGTAGGCAGGTTAGTACTGGCTTTGTCTGGTAATACAGTACTCTTTTAAAGGCTGACTCTGGACATCCTAGGAACACTATTAGGAAGATACCTAATAGTATCTTCCTAATAGTAATAGGGGGGTGGGGCTTGTTCTCTGCATGGTGCCAAGTAGACTTGTGTGATCTGAGCTCCGTCTGAGGATCAGCCTAAGTAAAACCCTATAATGCTGACCAGCTCATCAGCCTCACACCCTTCTACGGGCAAATGTTCTGGCAGACACCTGGGCTCCAAACTGCTGTCCTCTGCCACTATTAAGAAGTTCCTGGTGGCAGATAGAGCAGGGTCCTGGGAGCTGCGCATACAGGCCTGCTAGCCTCGAGCTAGCCGCCCGGCTGCTCCTCATGTTGCCTCCATGCGGCACAGCTTTCCAGATTCCTCCTTTGGTTTTGATTGCCCTGATGTCCGTAATTCTCCTCACCGATATGAGACCTGAATCATGAGCTGGCAGGTATGTTCCAGAGCCTAGAGAAATCTATCAGAAAGGAACTTTCCGTAGTCTATTCCAACTTATCCCATGTGCTGATCTGGGTAGAGGATACTGAAAAATGACAGGGTGCACAGGAGGAAGCCATTAAAGAGCTGCAGGAGTGAGTGGCTCAGCTGGCTACAGCTCAAAGAGCGGCTGTCTATAAGCTAGAGGATTTGGAGAACAGGAACCGTAGAAATAACCTTCACTTACGTGGTATCCCTGAGGGCTCAAAGGATGAAGATCTCCCAGATACGGTGAGGGGAATATTGAACGATATCTTGGGCCTACCAGATTCCAACCCCATATGCTTTGACTGCATACACAGAGCCCTCCGGCCTTGCAAGCTTTCTGTGGAGCAACCCCAAGACGTCTATCTATCGGCTGCATTATTTTGAGGAGAAGAACACCATTATGTCTAAGAGTATCCCCTACAATTGATTTTGATGGCACCTCTATTACCATCCACGCTGACCTCACCAAGGAAACCCTGGAACGTCGTAGAGCTTTGAGGCCTCTCCTAGACCAGCTCCGATCTGCAGATGTCACCTACCGCTGGGGTTTCCCTCTTTGCTTGGTGACTACCAAGAATGGTCACTCTTCCACACTCAGATTTCCTGAGGGCCTCTCTAGCTTTTGCTCCGACATGCGTTTTGGATCCTCCAGATCTACTAGGCTGGCATGAGATTATTCCTGTCTTCACCTCCATTCTGGATTCCAGAATACACCATCTAAGTGAAAGCAACCAGGCACTCCTGGCTTTTTCTTAGTATGGGGTCCCCCATGATCCTCACTGGATTACCAATATTTGAGTCACTCTCTCTAATATTTTAAAGAGTACTTCATATTTTTGATCATGGTATCACAATTTGCCCTGTTTCATTATTTTACATCTCTTGTCTTACACGGGTGGTACCTTTAACTTTATTTAGTCTGTTGATGTGATATGGCTGTACCTCAACCGGGGTTTCAGTGCCCCCCTGGTCTAACTTATTGGTCTATTTTTGGGCTTACCCCCCCTCCCATATATGGCTCTGGAGCTTGTATGCCATGCTGTTTGTTGGGTTTTCTCTTTTGGCTTTCACCCAGGCATTACAGGTTCCTGCCCCCCTAAGGGTTCACTGCAGTTTTTTGCGGAGTGTAGCGAAGCACTTAGCAAAAGCCCTTTACACGTGCTGATATTTTTCTTTTTTCTATCATTTCCGTCTTTCCCCCTCCTCTATTCTTTTCACTCTCTGGTCCACATTTGTTGTGATTAAGGAATATGCTACAATTCCTTGCAAGTGCCTCCAGACTTCCCAATTGATAGATGCGTAGAGGACACTTCACCCCAAGACAAGGGGTTATTCCTGTTATTCTAAAACTCACAATTCCTACTCCAGAATAGACACTATATTCATAGACCACCACAACCTCCCACTTTTAATGTGGTTCGATATGGCTATGATAGGGGTTACCTCCATCTTGGATCATGCACCTGTTTCGGTTTGCCTAACCATTCCCCCTCCACCAATGTGTCAATGTAATTGGAAGCTTAATGACTTTCTTCTTTCTGATCCAGTTGATTTTGAGGACCTCTCATCCTCATTAACCCATTATTTATTATTTTCTCGAGAATTCCTCCCCAAATCTTCCAGCATCAGCGCTCTGTAAGCT
Source organism: Staurois parvus (assembly GCF_062004578.1). Lineage (NCBI taxonomy): Eukaryota > Metazoa > Chordata > Amphibia > Anura > Ranidae > Staurois > Staurois parvus. The sequence goes on from NW_028318071.1 coordinate 1,443,662, forward strand.
CATAAATCTTTTATGAAATAATTGAGCTTGGAGGCAGAAAGAAGAGAGTGCATAGATTACAAATGGAGACGTTGCTGAAACAGGTGGCTGATCTAGAAAAGGCCCATAAACTTTCCCTGCAAAAGGCAGCTCTGCACGAGTTAACTCGGAAACAGGAGGAATTAAAAGTCTTATTGAAATTGGGTCTTAAGAAACAATTTCAATTTGTTTCACAGAGAATTCATGAGTGGGGAGACAAGAATTTTGGCACGCGCGATCCGGAAGAAAGTCTGCTGCTTTTATTGCAAAAATTAAAACCACCGCAGACATACTAGAAAACACTACTTCTCAAATTGCACGAGCATTTATGCTGACCTATACAACATCCCTGGTGAGTTACACACACACACACTCTCTCTCTGTGAAAAACGTGCAGAAATGATGCAATACTTAAAGTGGGCAGGTTTACCCAAGTTCCCTACTCGGGCTTTTAAACAGCTTGAGACTGACTTCTCGGAGGAAGAAGTATAAGACCTTAACCACCTCCTGCCCGCCATATAGTAATATGACGGACGCAAGGTGGGTCTCTCGTTCTGGGAGGATGTCATATGACGTCCTCCCATTCTCTCCACGCATGCGCGGCTCAGGGAGCGCGCGCAGCTACACTCAGGATTAACCTGCAGCGTTGCTCCGGGATCCCTTCTGCACTTACCTTGTCCTTCGCTCCCGCGATGTTCCCCCCCTGCAGCGTCCCTGACCATCTCCTCCAGCCGATGATGGCATTTGTCTTCGGGGTTCTGTTCCCTGCGACGTCGGGACGTAACCGGCAGGAAATGTAAAAATTTTAAAAAGTGACATTCACTCAATACACTAAAATCACATAGTAAAACATTACTGTATCAAACCATTTCACATACATTTTATCCCTACTGCTTTGTCCTGTGCCCTGCCTGCATTTTTACTGTTCTTTCTGCCTGGAAACTGACAAATGTCCATGGTGTCCAAAACGCTTCCCTTTAGGTCAAAAGCGGTTTTAGACCAGCTAAAGAACAGCGATAGTAAATTAGAACAACTTGCAGAATTGAGTGATAATGATTTGTGGGGAAATTAGTCATCAAACACTGAAAACGATTTTGCGACTAAGATCAGTGATGTGCGAAATTGGTGCTATATTTCACATTTCAGTGTTTTTGGTTTGATTACATTATTGAATTAAATGTATTATTATTACATTATTTTTTATGATTTATTAAATTATAATTTATGATTTCGTGTTTCAAATTTTAAACATACCTGGGATGTTTACTAGACTCTTGTTCGGACAGTTTTCAGTGAGTTATTCCTAAGAATTACAGGCCTACAATAAAATAACGACATATTTCTATGCAAAAAAATGTACAGATTTGAGCACAGAAATACTGACATAATCATACCGCTAGGGAGATTATTGATATTGCATCACTATACACTTCTCCAGCAGCCAGAATTCGGAACAATGGCACCTTGAGTGAATCATTCACTTTTCACAATGGTACCCCATCAAGGGTGACCATTGTCCACCCAACTATTTGCTATTTCCTTAAAACCATTTTTATTCACTATCAGACGTAACCCAGACATCCACGGGGTGACTGTTAAAGGGAAGGAACACAAGCTAGCAGCATATGCTGACATTTTATTCTTCTTTGTCTAGAAACCACTCCTCTCACTACCAAATTTGATGACTTCCCTTCAAAGTTTTTCAGGCACTTTCCAACTTTAAAATTAACATGCCAAAATCAGAAATTCTTAACAGCTCTATCCCACACGTGGAAGCCTTGAAACTTAGACCTCTATTTCCCTACACTTGGAAGTCAGCGGCATGGAAATATTTAGGCATTTTCCTTGCAATCCGGCCCTCTGATCTTTTCCGATCCAACTATACCCCATTACTTAATACAATTAAGGTGTACGTTTATTAAGCAGAGATAATTTCTCTCATTTCAGTTCTCTGCAGTTCTCAAGGAAAAATCTCCTCTGTCCCACTGTTTATGAAACGGAGAACATTTGTTCTCAGAAGAAGAAAGAGGTTTTTACTTTGAGAACAGCCGAGATCTGTGTAGAAGGGGGAGGGGCTGCATGTGATCTGAGATAATTATGGATTACAGATCACCTGAGTTTAAACAGTGAAACCAAAGTTAAAAAGACCCTGCAATTACATGAAAATATTAAGGACTGACCACTGATACTTTTTTACACACATTTTGGCACATTCTTTAAATGTGTATTTTGGCTCCTTTTTATTGCACATTTTAGCATCAGTTATGTGCATTTTGGTGCTTTTTAACATGCTGTATTTTTTAAACACGCATTTTGGCGTGGGTTTTTTTCATGTGCATTTTGGTGCTTTTCTAAACACACATTTAGGAGCTTTAACGCACATTTTGGCACAGGTTATTTTAGCATGTTGGTGTGATTTGTAAAGCACATTTTGACACTTTTCTTAGCATGTATTTTGGCACTTTTTTAAAGTGCATTTTGATTTGGTTTTTATGCATATTTTGGCAAACTGCACATCTGCTAGCCACTTGTGGGTGCCATGAACAAATAATGGCACCGCAATCATGACATGCATTTCGCATGCATTTCCTGAACACACATAAAAAGGCAGATAAAAAATTAGTCAAAATACATGTTAAAAAAACACCAAAATGCACATGAAAATTTTAATTCACATTTTAAAAAAAATATGCATTAAAAAAAGCACCAAAATGTGCATTAGAACGGCCCAAAAAAGCCAGACTGAATTTTTTTTTTTGGGTGTGGAGTGTTGTGTGTTTTTTCAATGCGCACTTTGGTGTGTTGATAGCGTATTTGTCAAATGAATTTAACAGTGAATGGCACCCAAAAGCGAACTGCGTACTTTAACATAATTTAGCACAATTTGGAATTTTGGCAAGACATCTGCAATTCTGCCAACAATTCTGCATTGCTCAGATGTGAATGCGTTCTAAACGACAATACACTATAACTATACTGTATGCATGTGTGTGTGTGTATATATATATATATATTATATATATATATATATATACAGTGGGGATCGAAAGTTTGGGCACCCCAGCTAAAAATTTGTATTAATGTGCATAAAGAAGCCAAGGAAAGATGGAAAAATCTCCAAAAGGCATCAAATTACAGATTAGACATTCTTATAATATGTCAACAAAAGTTAGATTTTATTTCCATCATTTACACTTTCAAAATAACAGAAAACAAAAAAATGGCATCTGCAAAAGTTTGGGCACCCTACAGAATTTATAGCATGCACTGCCCCCTTTGCAAAGCTGAGAAATGCCAGTGTCATGGATTGTTCTCAATCATCGTCTGGGAAGACCAGGTTATGTCAATCTCAAAGGTTTTAAATGCCCAGACTCATCTGACCTTGCCCCAACAATCAGCACCATGGGTTCTTCTAAGCAGTTGTCTAGAAAACTGAAACTGAAAATAGTTGACGCTCACAAAGCTGGAGAAGGCTATAAGAAGATAGCAAAGCGTTTTCAGATGTCAATATCCTCTGTTTGAAACGTAATTAAGAAATGGCAGTCATCAGGAACAGTGGAAGTTAAAGCAAGATCTGGAAGACCAAGAAAAATATCAGACAGAACAGCTCGCAGGATTGTGAGAAAAACAATTCAAAACCCACGTTTGACTGCACGATCCCTCCAGAAAGATCTGGCAGACACTGGAGTTGTGGTCCACTATTCCACTATAAAGAGATACTTGTACAAATATGGTCTTCATAGAAGAGTCATCAGAAGAAAACCTCTTCTACGTCCTCACCACAAAAATCATCGTTTGAACTTTGCAAATGAACATATAGACAAGCCTGATGCATTTTGGAAACAAGTTCTGTGGACCGATGAGGATAAAATTGAACTTTTTGGCTGGAATGAGCAAAGGTACGTTTGGAGAAGAAGGGGCACAGAATTTAATGAAAAGAACCTCTGTCCAACTGTTAAGCATGGGGTTGGATCAATCGTGCTTTGGGGTTGTGTTGCAGCCAGTGGCACAGGGAACATCTCACGAGTAGAAGGAAAAATTTCAGCAAATTTTGGATGGTAACTTGATGCCATCTGTGAAAAAGTTGAAGTTAAAGAGAGGATGGCTTCTACAAATGGATAATGATCCTAAACACACCTCGAAATCCACGGGGGATTACATCAAGAGGTGTAAACTGAAGGTTTTGCCATGGCCTTCACAATCTCCTGACCTCAACATAATTGAAAATCTATGGATAGACCTTAAAAGAGCAGTGCGTGACAGACAGCCCAGAAATCTCAAAGAACTGGAAGACTTTTGTAAGGAAGAATGGGCAAAGATACCTCAAACAAGAATTGAAAGACTCTTGGCTGACTACAAAAAGCGTTTACAAGCTGTGATACTTGCCAAAGGGGGCAGTACAAGATATTAACTCTGCAGGGTGCCCAAACTTTTGCAGACTCCATTTTTTTGTTTTCTGTTATTTTGAAAGTGTAAATGATGGAAATAAAATCTAACTTTTGTTGACATATTATAAGAATGTCTAATCTGTAATTTGATGCCTTTTGGAGATTTTTCCATCTTTCCTTGGCTTTTTTATGCACATTAATACAAATTTTTAGCTGGGGTGCCCAAACTTTCGATCCCCACTGTATATATACACACACACACACACATATATAAATATATATACACACACACATACATATACATACATATGTATACACACACACAGGGGCTAAAATTTCGAGTCCAGACCTACTAGCCCAGCAATGGGCAAACTACGGCCCGGCAGACCTTTTAATCCGGCCCGCGGAGTGCGATACTGTCAGGATGTGTGTAGGCGGGGCAGCGTGACGAACGTGAGGGGAGTTAGGCTCCTCTCATAGTCCGCCCTGAAGACCGGAACGGCGCGGGAACACGGCGAGAGGAACGCGCGGAGCAAAGGTAAGTAAACTGAATTACTATAGGGGGGATGAATTACTATAGGGGGGATGAATTACTATATGGGGGATGAATTACTATATGGGGGATGAATTACTATATGGGGGATTAATTACTATGCTTACTATGGGGGAATATTACTATACTTACTATGGATGACACATACACATCATTCATCTACTCTTGGTCCGGCCCCCGGGTCCAATATATGAACCCATTGCGGCCCTCAAGTCAAAAAGTTTGCCCACCCCTGTACTAGCCGGTCACAAAACTTACTCTCCACCAGTTGCCCCACCCAACCTTGCCCAGGTCCGTGCCCCAACCCCGTCCCGCCCATAATCATTACTGTATACATGTCATATCACTATAATGGAGTACAGGGGAGCTGGGATATACATTACTCAGTAATGTATATCCCAGCTCCCCTGTACTCCATTATAGTGATATGACATGTATACAGTATGTATATCCCAGCTCCCCTGTACTCCATTATAGTGATATGGCATGTATAGAGTAATGTATATCCCAGCTCCCTTGTACTCCATTATAGTGATATGACATGTATACAGTAATCATTACTGTATACATGTCATCACTATAATGGAGTACAGGGGAGCTGGGATATACATTGCTGTATACATGTCATATCACTATAATGGAGTACAGGGGAGCTGGGATATACATTACTGAGTAATGTATATCCCAGCTCCCCTGTACTCCATTATAGTGATATGACATGTTGTATACAGTACTTACTCCTAGTCCCTCCGAGTCCCCCGCAGCGGTGGAGAGGGTGTCTCCTATCAGCGGAGGAGAGCGGACCTCTCCTGCACCTGTCCCCTCAGCGGCGGTGCTGCAGAAGCCGGAAACCGGAAGTTGTAAACCGGAACTCGGCTTCACAATGAGGCTTGGAGCGCAGGTGCAGTCGCTCCATGCTTCATCTGTACTCGCCACCGAGGAATTTCTCCTCGTATTTGGCAAGCGGCTTTTTCAAGCCGTGTATATATATATATATATATATATATATATATATATATATATACACACACACACACACACACACACACACATACATATATATATATATATATATATATATATATATATATATATATATAAAAAACAAATATACATACATAAACATTATATATATACATAAACAATATATATATATATATATATATATATATATATATATATATATATATATATATATATATATCTCGATCGATGTTTAACCCCGCTGGTGCAGATATTAGGACCAGCATCACAGCAGCTTCTCACTAAGATTCTCCAACTCTGGGCTGGAGAATCTGGGACGGAGTTATTTTAAAGAGATGGCCAGTGAGATCTTCAGATCTCACCTTCATAAACTGGCCATCTCTGTAAAAGTTAATGACAGAAGGGTGTGTCCTGTGATGAGAAGTGAAGTGGCTTCATAAATTGGCACACCTGAGAGATCAGCTGTGATCATCAGGATCTCGGTTTTTCTCTCTTTAATAAACGGACACCTAAATCAGATCTGCGTAAGTGGTCCTCTCTTAATCATTTGTAAGTGGGAAAAATCAATATTATAAAATAAATTATAAAAATTAATAATTTTATTCCTCTTTCAGATGATTCCTATGGGGATCCCAATAGGTTTCTTTTCTATATTGCAGTCCCTTGTCCCACATTATATTTGGAAGGGGAAACGTAATATAATCTCCCGTGATGTCCTATACCGCTCTAAAAGATCTGGTGGCCTAGCATTGCAGAATTGTAAACTATATTATCAAGTAATAGCTTTAGCACGCATTGTAGACTGGAAGTATGCTGTGGGCTCCAATCTTTGGGTGACACTGGAATCCACATTAGCAGAAACCGACCTTTCGGCTGCTATGTGGATCCCCCCATCATTCAGGGAATTGGCGTCCTCAACAGCTCCCATCACCATCTCTACACTGGATGTGTGGATTCATTACACTCTCGTTACTCTTGGGATTATAATTCCCCTTTGATGCCTTTACTTAATCACTCCTATTTGCTACCATGCTCTTTGGATAAAGGCTTCAAGTTGTGGTTCTTGGACTCTAAGCCCTTGCTACATCAGGTCAGTAAAGTCTATAAGATCATTATGTGGTGACTCTAGTTATCGCTCTTTTTTAAACCAATGGATACATGCTCAGTTCTCAGTTTGTGAAAAGTCTTCCACAAACCATCCGCACTCTCAGGGACTTAACACTTATTGAATCCCTTTTAAAGCCTAAGCATATCACAATTTTAGAAGGCTCTTCTATCTCTTCAAGTCAGCCATACACTGAATACATTCCCTGCTGGGAGCAAGACTTACAATCCACTCTGACAAGCAATAGGATAAGATCTTGCAACTGTCTCATGTGTCAGCTATTTCCTCTAGATTGGAAGATGTGAATTACAAATTGCTTACCAGATGGCACTATTCACCTGTTAAACTTGCATGGTAGGATGCATGCAATGTATCCTACTAACTCGCCGTTGTGTTGGAGAGAATGTGGTGGCTGTGCTACGCATGGCCATATTTGGTGGCATTGCCCCATGATCCGCACATTTTGGCGAGAGGTTACTGACCTAATCTCTAGAATACAGGGCTAGGCTCTTCAATTTAACCCTTGGTTGATATTATTTATTGTCTCCACCAAATCAATAGACCGTTATAAGAGGTCCATTACCCCACACTTATCAAATGCTGCTAAATCCCTGATTCCAGCTTATTGGGGTCAACGCTCACTCCCCTCTGTATTCCAATGGCTACACAAAGTAGCTGCTCAATGCTTCCTGGAAGAACTTACATACTTAGCCAGGGGATCCACTACTAAACATTCTAAAATATGGGCCTGTTGGTTTGAGTTTAAAAATACTTCACTTTATTTAGACAATATGGTGGTTCTTTGACAACCATTTATGGTCAAAATGTTAATCATTTGCCTTATGTTGACACTGCAGGTGCTGATTGATACAGCAGCAATAGATCGTCTGTCAGTACTTTCTGCTTTTTTACCCATCTTGCTTTTATTTCTGCCTTCCCTCTACTTTTTTCCCCCCTTTATTTCCTTCCTTCTTTTTCTCATTACAAAACCCATGTTCTTATTATTTTGAGGTTATCTCCTGACACTGGTTAAATTTGAAGATGGAATGCCACTTGTAGTCCAGGATGTTACTGTTATACAATATCTTCCTAGACCTTTGTCATGTAAATACACCTTACTCTTGGAATTTTATTTGCTGCTCTTTGGAGGGCTTTAATCAATGTTCAATTGATATTTGTACACTCTTTTACAATTTCAATAAAAACTTACCGAAAATTAGGAAGATACCTGCCGGTCAATTTTTGTTATTAGGAAAGATTTGTGGTACCAAGGTTGGCTTTGATGAAGAGGCAGCTTTGATGTATAACGGATTTCTCCAAATAGGTTATTCTAGACCAGTTTTAAATCAAGCTATTAACATAGCTAAATCCACAACCAGGGGGATTTATTGGCATCTCAAGGTACTGCCACAATTTGACTACATTTTAAAGGCAATAACAAGCGTGGGGATCACAAGTGCTCTTGTTGGCCACATTTTGCGAAAGGAGGTGAGATAATTTAATTCTGCTGTTAATGGGAAGGAATTTAGGATTAAGTCCTTTATTAATTGGAATTAATTGTAAAACCAGTTATGTGGTTTATCTTGTTACCTGCAAGATATGTTCAGTTCAGTATGTTGGCAGGACCAGAAGGAGGGATCGCCTCATGTGTACGATACAGAGAAAGTTCATTCCACTAATATGTCCAGATACTTCAATAATGATCATCATGGTGATCTTTCAGCAATATGGGTTGTAGAGAGAGTTGTTGCTCCAAAAAGGGGTGGTGATAATTTCAGACTGCTTTGCAAGCGTGAAGTGTTCTGTGTTTTTCATCTGAAGAATTCCAGGAAGTTTATACTTCGAGTGGGATATCATTAATTCTTATGAGTTTTAATTAATTTATTACCAGCTGTTGGTAAGGGCTGAACGTTTTGTCTATTTCCTGTTATTGTTATTATTATTTTTTTTTGTGTGTATTAATACAAACAATAAGTGTAGCGCTCTCTAGCATACAAAAAACAAACTCTCAACACAGAATGATAATGTGACAAATGGTGAAACAAGCAGTGAAAACCTCTCGACAAAGGTAGGTATAGAATATATGTCACAAAAAAGTGCAACACAACAGTGGATATATAGTGAAAAAAAAAATATACTGTGCCCCCAACACTGGGAGATATAACCTACGTAAACAGTGACAAAGTAGTGCTCCGTGTCAACACAATCAAATCAATACCAATATATAAACCATTAAAACCTTAATGAAAATCAATACATGGTGAATATGATAAATGAATGCCTCACACAGAAATAAATGTATATATATTACGTGACACCAGTGTCCACAACAATAAGTTATAAACATGCAGGTGAATCTTGTGCATTGTAGGCTCTGGTGATGACTCCACACACAGCTAGATTGGCTCCTCACCTCCTTACTGTGACCCTAAAAGGGCCTAAGGGCCATTTGGATCACTCCTGGATCCTCCTCGGTCAAACCGTATCCTCCAGAGAATTTCAAACCAGCAGAAACAGCATAAATTTTCCAGACCAAGGACCAACTCGATTTCCCTTTTCTTAAATGGCTCTTAATCAGTACTACCAGCTCCCAAATGATCCACAAAGAGAAAAACCTCCATAGTGTGATACCATTTATTATGCAGTAAATTACGTCACTTCCGGCGCGGACGCCATCTTTGGAATCTCAGAAGAACCCATGCAAGTACACCCATACATGACGTTCTAAGGCTATGTGCAAGATGATTAACAATGTGAGTGTTCTGATTACATTTTAATGTACTGCATAATAAATGGAGTCATCACCAGAGCCTACAACGCACAAGATTCACCTGCATGTTTATAACTTATTGTTGTGGACATTGGTGTCACGTAATGCAATCTTTCTAGAGATCCCCGAACTTACCACTTCTTAATAGGTGATTTAATAGTACTGATTGGCATAGTCAAGGCTTTGGACATCTTTATATGTCCTTTTTCATCTTTATAAAGTTCCATTACCTCGTTACACAGGACTTTTGACAGTCCTAGCCCAGTCAGTGCTTCCACGTTAGAGCTAACAAACTCATTGAATATTTATACACTGACACTAATTGCAATTTAAAAAGCCACAGATGTGGGACATTAACCTCTAATTGGCATTTTAACACGTGTGTCACCTTGTGTGTCTGTACCAAGGCCAAACATTCCAGGGTATGTAAACTTTTGATCATGGCCATTTGGGTGATTTCTGTTATTATGATTCAAAAAGAAGCCAAACAACTATTTGATAATAAATGGCTTCATATGATCATCATCCTTCAATAAAAGAGCATTTTTTGACAAGATCAATGCCAAAATGTCACAATTTCTGCCAGGGTATGTAAACTTTTGAGCACAAATGTATATACATATACATACACACACTCTATATTGCCAAAAGTATTGGGACACTTGCCTTTACACGCACATGAACTTTAATGGCATCCCAATCAGTAAGGTTCAATATTGAGTTGGCCCACCCTTTGCAGCTATAACAGCTTCAACTCTTCTGGGAAGGCTGTCCACAAGGTTTAAGAGTGTGTCTATGGGAATGTTTGACCATTCTTTCAGAAGCACATTTGTGAGGTCAGGTACTGATGTCGGCCGAGAATGCCTGGCCCGCAGTCCCCACTCTAATTCATCCCAAAGGTATTCTATCGGGTTGAGGTCAGGACTCTGTGCAGGCCTTTCAAGTTCCTCCACCTCAAACTCGCTCATCCATGTCTTTATGGACCTTGCTTTGTGCATTGGTGCGCAGTCATGTTGAAACAGGAAAGGGCCACCCCCAAACTGTTCCCACAAAGGTGGGAGCATGAAATTGTTCAAAATGTCTTGGTATGCTGACACCTTAAGAGCTCCCTTCACTGGCACTAAGGGGCCAAGACCAACCCCTGAAAAACAACCCCACACCATAACCCCCCCCCCCCCACCACCACCAAACTTTACACTTGGCACAATGCAGTCAGGCAAGTACCGTTCTCCTTCCAACCACCAAACTCAGACACAGTCATCGGATTGCCAGACAGAGAAGCGTAATTTGTCACTCCAGAAAACACGTCTCCACTGCTCTAGAGTCCAGTGGTGGCATGCTTTACACCACTGCATCCGATGCTTTGCATTGCAATTGGAGATGTAAGGCTTGGATACAGCTGCTCAGCCATGGAAACCCATTCCATGAAGCTCTCTATGCACTGTTGTCGTGCTAATCTGAAGGCCACATGAAGTTTGGAGGTATTTAGCTACTGACTCTGCAGACATTTGGCGAGTTCTGCACACTGTGTGCTTCAGCTCTGTCATTTTACATGGCCTACCACTTCATAGCTGAGTTGCTGTTGCTCCCAGTTGCTTTCATTTTGTTAATATACCACTAACAGTTGACCATGCAAAATTTAGAAGCAACAAAATTTAACGGATGGACTTATTGCCCAGGTACCTATCAGGGTACCAGGCTTGAATTCACTGAGCTCCAGAGAGCAACCCTTTCTTTCACAAATGTTTGTAGAAGCAGTTTCTATGCTGAGGTTCTTGATTTTATACACCTGTGGCCATGGAGGTGATTGGAACACCTGAACCCAATGATTTGGAGGGGTGTCCCTATACTTTTGGCAATCAAGTAAATATATATTATTTTTTATATACACTACAGGCCTCAAGATTTCCACTTGCCTGGTCACATTTGATGAGTGGAAATAACGTGGAGGTGATTGTGTCCCAGGCGCCACATCGGGGGGGTTGGCACCACTGGCAGCACCAATATAGAATATGGGGAGAGGGCTTGGGTGGGAGCCAATTTCTCCTCCCAGCCTTCACCCCTTGTCATTCTCCTAGAGCATAGAGCAGGAAGCAGCAAAGCACTGGATGAGGCAGGGCTGGAAGGGGAGTTGGGCAGGAGCTGCCAAAATTAACTTTTCCTACTAAACAAGCTGGTGATTGGTTGCTCAAACTATCTAGCAACCAATCAAAGGCTGGTTAACTTAAAAAGTTAACTCCGGCATCTTTTGCCCTCCCTGTCCAGTGCTGTGCTTCCTCCCGCCTGCTGTCCAGAACTGTGTGTAAGTCTCTGCATCTTTTAACTGTTTGCTCTCTGTGTCCAGGGGGGTGTGAAGGGGGTAGAGGATATGGCTATGTTTTATGTTTAAATTGCTTTATGTTAATATTTTTGTAACTTTATTCTGCATAGAGTGAGAACAAGAAAGTCATTTGTAGCAGGTATGTAGAGGTTATCGTACACTGCTCAAAAAAATTAAAGGAAAAATTGATAACACATCAGATATCAATGAGGAAAAATATAATGCTGGATATCTATACTGATATGGACAGAGTAATGTGTTAGGAATGTAAAGAATGCCCCATTGTTTGAAGGAAATTAAAATGATCAACCTACAGAGGATTGAATTCAAAGACACTCCAAAAATCTTAGTGAAAAAATGATGCAGCAGGCTAGTCCATTTGTCTGAAATTTCTTTTCAGCAACTCAAAATGGTACCCAGTAGTTTGCATGGACCCCACATGCTTGTATGCATGCCTGACAACATTGTAGCATGCTCCTAATGACATGACAGATGGTGTCCTGGCGTATTTCCTCCCAGATATGGACCAGGGCATCACTGAGCTCTTGGACAGTCTGAGGTGCAACCTGGCGGTGTCGGATGGACTGAAACATGATATCCCAGGGGTGTTCTATTGGGTTTAGGTCATGCAAGTGTGGAGGCCATTCAGTGGTATCAATTCCTTCATCCTCCAGGAATTGCTTGCATACTCTCGCCACAGGAGGCCAGGCATTGTCATACACCAATAGGAACCCAGGACCCACTGCATCAGTGTAGGGTCTGACAATGTATCCAAGAATTTCATCCCAATAACTAATGGCAGTCAGGGTGCCATTGTCTAGCCTGTAGAAGTCTGTGCACCCCTCCATGGATATGCCTCCCCAGACTATCAATGACCCACCGCCAAAACAGTCATGCTGAACGATGTTACAGGCAGCATAATGTTCTCCACAGCTTCTCCAGACCCTCTCACATCACATGTGCTCAAGGTGAACCTGCTCTCATCTGTGAAAAGCCAGTGGGGGGCCTGCCAATTCTGGTGTTCAATTGCAAATGCCAATCGACCTCTATGGTGCCGGGCAGTGAGCACAGGGACACTAGAGGATATTGGTCCCTCAGGCCACCCTCATGAAGTCTTTTTCTGATTGTTTGGTCAGATACATTCACACCAGTGATCTGCTGGAGGTCATTTTGTAGGGCTCTGGCAGTGCTCATCCTGTTCCTCTTTGCACAAAGGAGCAGATACTGGTCCTGGTGATGGGTTAAGGACCTTCCATGCCCCTGTCCAGCTCTTCTAGAGTAACTGCTTGTCTCCTGGAATCTCCTCCATGCTCTTCAGACTGTGCTGGGAGACACAGCAAACCTTCTGGCAATGGCACATATTGATGTGTCATCCTAGAGAAGTTAGCTTGTGCAACCTCTCTAGGCTCCAGGTATCTCCTCATGCTACCAGTAGTGACCCTGACCCTAGCCAAATGCAAAACTAGTGAAAAACAGTCAGAAAAGATGAATAGGAAAAAAAATGCCAGTGGCCTCCACCTGTAAAATCATTCCTGTTTGGGGGGTCATCTCATTGTTTCCCATCTAGTGCACCTTTTGGTAATTTCATTAATATCAAAGCAGCTGAAACTGATTAACAACCCCCTCTGCTACTTAACTGACCAGATCAATATCCCAGGAGTTTAATTGACTTGATGCTATTCTCTTATTAAAAAGTGTTCCTTTAATTTTTTGAGCAGTATATATCTACTATATACCCTGCCCTTTATGCATCAGCTTGATTGTGGGATTTAATATGGATTTAGGAAGATTTTCTTTCTTTTTTTTTTGTTTGCATTTATTTTTTAATTCATCATTTTCAGTTATATTTTTTGATATGAGTAGTAGTTTGTTTGCTTCATGTTTTGTTACAATGTATCATGTTTTTAAATGTAGGTTCTACATTTGTCTGTTTAGGCCTCTTGAACACTGTGTGCCCGTCTTACGATTAAAAAGAAAAATACAAAAATCAGAGTTGGAGGTCAGTATTTTAAATGTATACAAAGAGCGTATACACTTAAAATGTTAATTTGAAGAGATCCAAATCCCATTACAAGAGCAAGAATTTATTTAAATTGTGTACGTGTATACGCACAAATACACACAAACATCGGTAAAATAAGCAAAAGAAATTTTGACCAGGAATACTGATGTTCAAACATCAGTAACATGTGCAAGTACTCTTCGTTATCCGTCAATAATTTTCAGCTGAGTGTAAATCAGGGTATACATGTACAATCTTTTTTTTTTGTTCAACAAGGAGGTTGAATGAAAAAATAGACCTGAATACACAGATTGGCGACTTCTGTTGAACAGACATTGGTACACATGTACTGAAATTCGTCTACTTTGTGCAGAACCAGCCAAATGTTGGTATGTGTGTATCAGGCTTAACTATGTGATCTCTTTATATTGGGGTGCTGAGAGGCCAAGTTCACGTTATCACTAAATGCTAGTATAGCATGATACAGCTTTCTCCCCATGCTCATTGTGATTGTCATGCATTTAAGGATTTTTCGGCAATAAAAGTGTTAAACTGGAGTGCGGCAGTCCTGATCTCATATTATTCTCAGAGGCCAGGACTAGTAGTCATCTGTCCAGTGGAGATCCCCCCACTGCCACTTTTCAAGTGCAAGGTCACAGGGTGCTCTGTTGTGGCAGTAGTGGTGATTTGGCAGAGTCTGTGCTGGGCTTCTTCAACTGCCCTCAGATAGAATTTAGCGGCAACATTGCTTACAGTGTCAGACTCACTCCTTGTCCTTCCCTCTCCTTATTAAACTGTTGTGACCAGGGCTCCTGCCTCATCTGTCCCCCACTTGTCCAGGCCCTGGGGATACCACATACATGACACTTTTTTGCTCCCTAGCCACATAGAGGGGCCAGAATCCAAGGAGCATCTTCAAGCTATCACGGGGCATAAATAAGGCATCTAATTTCCTGACTACCTATCACATGTTTGGAGGTTCTTAAGGGCAAGGACAGTAGAAACATCAACAAAATTACCACATTTTAGAGAGTAAATACCCCAATGCATTTTTTAAGAAATACGGTGAGTTTTTGAAATTTTTATTTTTCTACCACAAACTTTTGGAAACTGCAAAAAGAAAATGAAACTTTTTTTACACAAATTTGAAAATTAATAAAATTTTTAGCATGCAGCACAGGCATACTTAGATTTATACCCCAAAACATATTCTGCTACTCCTCCTTAGTTTGGGGACACTGTTTGTAAGACATTTGCAGCCTAGGCACATAGAGGTGCTCAAATTCCAAGGAACACCTTTCAAGTGGCATAAATTAGCTAATTTCTTGACTACCTATCACATGTTTGGAGGTCCTCAAGTGCCAGGACAGTAGAAGCACTGACAAAATGACCACATTTTGGAGAATGTACACCACCACGGTATTTTTAAGGGGCAATGTGAGTTTTTTTAATGTATCATTTTTCAGCTTTTTTAGCTGTTTCTTGTTTTTGTTTTATACAGTATTTTGTTTCTGTAATTCTATAGTGGCTGTGTTTCTTATAAAATAATCTTTGACATTTAGGGCCCATTTACATTGGATATGCTCACATGGGCCTATTAATGCACATCAGCATGTATATATTTATTATGAAATCCATGCAATGCAACACGTTAACTTATGTCTACTAACACATGCCACCATATACACTATATTGCCAAAAGTACTGGGACACCAGGGTGGATAAAAATCAATGATTTAAAAAAAAAATCAAAACAAAATTGGATTTTTTTTATTTAAATCGGATTTTTTTTATTTAAATCAGATTTTTTTTATTTAAATCAGATTTTTGAGGAAAATATATTACCATCCAAAGGTTATTCCATCATGAAATAAAGATTAATTTTTTTAATTATGTAGAATAAGGCTGTATATGTTAAATTTTTTTGGTAAATAAATTCCATTAATCCATTCACAATGTCATGCTCTTCCAGAGGTTTTTGTAAGATTATTGGGCAGTTTCTCTGCCTACAAGATATTATCACAGATGCTTGGTTTACTTTGCAGTTCTCAAAACTGAATTTGACCGAGCGGAGATCACATGTCTCTTCTTCACAGCAAAAATGTTATAACATGAACAGAGTTATGAAAAAGACCTTAATCCTAACTTCTACAAACCTATGAATACAGAATCAACCCCTTCAGAGCTAAGTTTCAAGAAGTTCAGTGAATAGAAACAATATTTTTCTGATTGTTTGGAGTGGAATAGATCTGCACAAGAAGAAAGTGAAACTAAGTGTGAGGAGGAAGGGGCTGACAGTCTAATGCAGGCCATAGATGGGTCGAAAATCGGCCGATTTGTCGGCCGAAAATAAAATCGGCCGATTTTCGGATCGTTAGTGGGCGATTTGGTCGGCCGTTTTTCGGTATTTTGGCCGTTTTTGTTTTTCGGTAAAGTTGGAAACAAATCGGCCGATTTTGCCGATCGGCCGATTTTCGCGGCAATTAGTGAGCAAATCGGCCGATTTTTTACCGATAAAAAATCTGCGCATGAGCAGTGACCTGCAAGAGGAAGACAAAAAGAAGAAAAAGAAGAAGAGGAAGAGGAAGAGGATGAAGAAGAAGAGGATGAAGAAGAGGATGAAGAAGAAGAAGAGGATGAGGATGAAGAAGAAGAAGAGGATGAGGATGAAGAAGAGGATGAAGAAGAAGAGGATGAGGATGAAGAAGAAGAAGAGGAAGAAGAGGATGAGGATGATGATGATGAAGAAGAAGAAGAAGAGGATGAGGATGAAGAAGAGGATGAGGATGAAGAAGAGGAAGAAGAAGAAGAAGAAGAGGATGAGGATGAGGATGAGGAAGAAGAAGAAGAAGAGGATGAGGATGAGGATGAAGAAGATGAAGAAGAATAAGAGGATGAGGATGAAGAAGATGAAGAAGAAGAAGAAGAGGATGAGGATGAGGATGAGGAAGAAGAAGAAGAAGAGGATGAGGATGAAGAAGAAGAAGAAGAAGAGGATGAGGATGATGAAGAAGAAGAAGAAGAGGATGAGGATGATGAAGAAGAAGAAGAGGATGAGGATGAAGAAGAAGAAGTAGGATGAAAATAAGAAGAATTCCAGTCCAGCAAAAAGTATCTCTGCAGAGAGCTCCGCTATTTCTGACAGTTCTCTGACAGTTCTTTGACATTTACAGCGGTTGAAACATTGTATCTATTTGTTTCCGAATAAAAACATCTGTATCCTAAATGGAAACAAATAGATACAATGTTTCAACCGCTGTAAATGTGAAGGAACTGTCAGAGAACTGTCAGAAATAGGGGAGCTCTCTGCAGGGACACTTTTTGCCAGCTGTAGAAGGGATGAAAATCGGCCGATTTTTTTTACCATTGATGGTAACGTCGGCCGCTTGAACGACCGAATTTTCGTTTTTTAAAAGAAAAATCTGCCGTTTTTTCTCCCCATCTATGGCCTGCATAAGTTTCTTAAAATATATATATTTTGTTTAGCCAAATTAGTTAACAAACATGGATGTTTGTTTAAGCAAATAACATATGCTGTAATGTTATTGTTACAGTTGAATAAATCTACTTAAATTGTTATTATTAAGGTAATGATTATTTTTCTCCTTCCTAAGTACAACAGAAAAGTTGTCCAAATATGAATGATTAGCCTATTAAACTGGGAATAAAAAAACTAATATGAAAAGTTGTTATTCTAAAAATCTTCATCTACTTGCAAATTAAAGTTATACCAGCAAGAATTAGTCTATGTAGAAAACTATGATTTAAATCAAGCCTTACTGACTAGTGATTTAAATCGTGATTTAAATCAAATCCACCCTGTGGGACACCCCTCTAAATTGGATTCAGGTGTTCCAATCGAATAAGTATAAATCAGCACACATATATATATATAAAATCCTCAGAAATCCCTTAAAGTCATATCAATATCCTTCCCCTGAAGTACTAATAAAACATATATTCATTGACTTAAACCCAAAAACCCACAATTATAGTGAAAAAATCAAGACACAAAGATTACCCAAAAATAAAAATATAAAATATATATAAAAGAACAAAAATAAAATAAAGGTGAATGAGCGTATGGGTAATAAAAATAAATCTAACATCCCAAAAAAAAACGGAAGGACAGGATAGAGGACCTGGTAATACTAATAGGGGTCCTCCCAGGCCCCCTAATTCTCCATACCAAATATTTAATGTTCCTACTCAGAATAGGTTCCAACCCCTATCAGGGGGTAAGAATGGATACCATTATAATTATAACAACTATAGAGGAAGAGGTGGCCCTCAGAGAAATTTTTTTCAGAGAAATCCGAGAGGTCGTCCTCCGGGTCCACCCCAGAGGGAATTCTATTATCCCAACCAATGGGAGTATCAAGGCTATTGGAATCCCCCTTACAGGAGAGAAGGGGAGTATCAGGGAAGAGAAGACAAGGTACAACCACAAGTTTGGAGACCAGAGGACTCTGTTCCCCAGAAAGAAAATTTGAACAAAAGGAAAAGAAAAGAAACATAGGGGAGGGGATTTACAATTTAAGCTCTACGAAACTACTGAAAATGAAATTAAATTATTGGATAAAGGCCTAAAATATGCACCAAAAGGTAATATTGGTAAATTTGGAGTATTTATTGATATTAATAAATATGTTAGAAGGCTTAATATAAAGAAATATTTCTCTTCTCTACCTGGCCCTACTAAAATGGCAAATCCGGTGATTAATCTGAGATTTCTACATAGCGATCTTAAAAACAGATCAACGTTTAATCCTTTAAATTCTAGGAATCAATTTATTGAAGTGTTTAAGCGGATGACCATAGATGAATTATATGAGTTAGAAAGTAAAAAAGTGTATGAAGAGAAAGCGTTATATCAGGGCTTAAGAAGTATGAAGGATAGGAAGGATATTGTAATTAGGCCAGCGGACAAAGGAGGGGGAGTGGTTATTATGAATAGAACACAATATGAGGAAGAAATGCAAAATATTCTGGGTGATACAGATACTTATTGTAAAATCCCAAAAGATCCAACACTAGTATATTAAAAGATCTTAAAAAAGTTAATTAACACTGCCAGAGAAAATCTCATTCTCAATGAAAAAGAAGCAACATTTCTAGTTCCATCATATTGTCGTATTTCATTTATGTATTTTCTTCCTAAGATACATAAAAGTATCACCAATCCCCCAGGTAGACCCATTATTAATGGGATAGGTTCGGTACATTCTAGAATAGGACAATATGTTGACTTCTATTTGCAACCCATTGTAAAACAAATGCCCTCATACCTGAAAGATAGTCAGGATGTAATAAATTTATTGGAAGGAATGGAAGTAACTAAAGATACAATATTATCCACTATTGATGTTAATTCCCTCTATACCAATATTAAGCATGAAGATGGCCTTGAGGCCATAAAATGGGGTTTACAGAACCATTCGGAGCTCCATAGAAAACAGCGTAAACTCATTATACAGCTTCTAGATTTTAGTACGAGTAATAATTACTTTTGGTATAAGGGGGAATTTTACATCCAACAAAAGGGCGTGGCAATGGGTGCCAAATTCGCTCCCAGCTTGGCCAATATTTTTTTTGGCCAAGTGGGAGAAGTCTGAGATTTTTGGCAAAAATTGGATGGGTCTAAAAGTCTGGAGGCGCTATATTGATGACATCTTGATAGTGTGGGAAGGAGATAAATCTGACTTTGAGATCTTTTTGGAAAATATTTATAATAACAAATTGGGATTGAGTTTCACCACTAGTAGTAGTACGGAATGGGCCAATTTTTTGGATTTACATGTTTTCAAGTATGAGTATAGATTGTGCTTCAAAACGTTCTTTAAGGATACCGACAAGAATGGATTTATCCCGACTAGTAGTTGTCACCATCCTTTGTGGATTCAAGGGATTCCTAAAGGCCAATTTATTCGTATTATGAGAAACTGCACAAGATTGGAAGACTATATTGTACAGTCGGAATATATTAAGGAACGTTTTGTTGCTAAAGAGTATGATCAGGATTCTTTAGAGAAGACGAGATATGCAGTAAGTAGAAAGTATTTGGGAGATGGGAAGGAGAAGAGAAATATTAAGAAAAAAAGGAGGGGAGGGGAAAAGTTCAATGGAATATGCTTTTATCTCCAAATTTAGTTGCCAGTATAGGGAAGTGGAGAATGTCAGAAAATATTGGCCAATGTTACACAAAGATGATATTCTAGCCAAGACGCTATCTGAGAAACCTTCCTTTATATATAGAAAAAGTGATAACTTGAGGGGCCTATTAGTAAAAGGGATTATCTCCCCCCCTAGAAAATCACAAATGTTTGGATTAACAGGTTTCTTCCCATGTAGGAAGTGTAGGATATGTAAAACGACTGGTATTAAAGTGAAAAAGATCTCCACGTTTAAATCGACAGTTACGGGGAGGAGTTTATGATCAAGAAGTTTATAACATGCAATATGAAGTATGTCACCTACTTGTTGGAATGTCCCTGTAAAATCCAATACGTGGGTAGAACGAAAAGAGATCTTAAAATTCGACTTAAAGAACATGTGGGGAACATAAAAAAAGGAAGGAAGGAACATAGTGTTTCAAAGCATTTCCGTGATTTTCACAATTCGGATCCTAGTGTTCTGAGTTTTTGTGGTATTGATATTCTTGATACTCATTGGAGGGGATGTAATAAAGTACAGGAAATATCCCGTAATGAAACTTTCTGGATCTTTAAACTTAACACCTTGAAACCTAGGGGTCTTAATATTGATTTGGATTTAAATTGTTTTATTTCTGATTTGTAATTTTAATTTTTAAAGTTAATTTTTTTTTTTTTTTTTTTTTATTTAAATTTTTTTTTTTTTAAATTTAAATTTATTTATTTTTTTTATTATTTTTTTTTTATTTTTTTTTATTTTTAGTATGTACTTCTAATATTCTTTAATATTTTATAATTTTTGTGAATGATTTTATTATTTGTAGATTTTTGTAATCAATGGCGAAGGGGTGGTGTTACCCCCGACCTTATGGTTATTTAAAATTGTTCTTTCAGTTTCCAAAATGGCTGCAGGTGGTATAATTATCCTTGGGACTGAAGTATGGCTTGAGGATAACTTAGGGATGAGAGCTATGGTGTGGGGATGTAATATTGCTTTCTCTATGGACTATCTAGCATGGTATATTAGCTTTGGTAGTCATTCATCTCAAATTTCCACTTTGTAAGATGGCCGCTGAGGTATTTCCGCCAGGTTAGGAGTGGGTACTTAAAGAACTGGAACCTTATGTCCGTATCCTTGTTGACAAAGTCCAGAAGAGACGAAACGCGTCCAGGGCACGTGACGTTCCCGGAAGTGCTGCGGCAGCCATTTTGGATTCTGGAATCCCTGTGTGTTGGAGGTCTGGAGAGTAACGGTGAACTTCAGGTGTCCCCCAAAGCTACAAAGTGATAGTGCTGGATAGGAGTAGCAAGGGGGAATTACCTGGTGATCGGGAGACCCTCTACACACGGAAAGGGGATCGTATACTGGGCATGAGGAGTTTGATGCTGTCTTGCTGATCTTATCGTTTTTATATGTAAGTGGCTACAATAAATTTTATATATGATTATAATTAACATACTAATTCCTGGTCTGTTTGTGAGGTCCTGAGGAACAAGAGGATACCAATCTAAGGACACTCTGTACATATGTGGTTGATTATAAGCTGGAATCTGTTTGTTTTAGGGTAATTATGCACTTTATATATAGTTTGCAGTGATATTTATTAATTTTCTTTTCACATGAGTGCTGTGACACTGGAGTGGTTTTTTTTGCATGATACACGTGTGGCACTTTAGTTCTGGGATTTAAAAGGTAATATACTATGTTGAGAGGTATTTGAAGAGCACCCGTGATTGATTTGCATCTTCTTCAGTGGAGTAGGAAGCGTCTTCCTATCAAGAAATTGATCTTTGTTTGGACACATTATTTGGACACTTTGCATATTGGGACTTTATTTTATTTTTGTTCTTTTATATATATTTTATATTTTTTATTTTTGGGTAATCTCTTTGTGACCTGATAGCTTGCCACCTGTGCAATAAGTCCATCCATTAAATTTACTTACTACTAAATATTCCATGGTCAGCTGTTAGTGGCATTATACCAGTGGAAGCAATTGGAAACAATGGCAACTCAGCCACGAAGTGGTAGGCCATGTAAAATGACAGAGCGGGAAAAGCACATCCTGAAGTCGCCAACTGTCTGCAGAGTCAGTAGCTAAATTCCTCCAAACTTCATTTAACCTTCAGATTAGCAAAACAACAGTGCTTAGAGAGCTTCATGGAATGGGTTTCTATTGGCTGAGCAGCTTCATCCAAGCCTTACATCACCAAGTGCAATGCAAAGCATTGGATGCAGTAGTGTAAAGCACGCTGTCACTGGACTCTAGAGCAGTGGAGACATGTTCTCTGGAGTGAAGAATCACATTTCTCTGGCAATCCAATGGACGTGTCTGGGTTTGACAGTTGGCAGGAGAACGGTACTTGCCTGACAACATTGTGCCAAGTGCAAAATTTGGTGGAGGGGGGATTATGGTGTAGGGTCATTTTTCAGGGGCTTGGCCTCTCAGTTCCAGTGAAGGGAGCTCTTAAGGTGTCAGCATACCAGGACATTTTGGACAATTTCATGCTCCCAACTTCGTGGGAACAGTTTGAAGATGGCCCCTTCCTGTTCCAACATGACTGCGCACCGGTGCACAAAGCAAGATCCCCATAAAGACATGAGTCCTAACCTCAACCCGACAGAACACCTTTGGGATGAATTAGAGCTAGTCAGGCCTTCTCATCCGACCTTAGTGCCTGACCTCACAAATGCGATTCTGGGAGAATGGTCAAACATTCCCATAGACACACTCCTAAACCTTGTGGACAGCCTTCCCAGAGGAGTTGAAGCTGTTATAGCTGCAAAGGGTGTACCAACTCAGTATTGAACCCTATGGACTAAGACTGGGATGCCATTAAAGTTCATGTGCGTGTAAAGACATGCGCCCCAATACTTTTGGCAATATAGTGTGTGTTTTGATTTTTGTGTAACACAAGACACATAAATACAATGTGTATTAATGCATGTCAACACACGTATATTGTGAATTCTACGTGATGTACTGCATGTTAGCGCATGTCTATTAATACATTTTTCCACATACTGTAATGCATATAAACAAGGGAATAATTAGAATTTGTTAAAGTTAATTGTTATAATACATTTTAAGATGCAGCATAATTCACAGTATCATCATCCTGCCTCACCTAAAAAAAATTAATAAGTGCCTTACATACTTAGATCAAATATGTGAAGAAAACGTAAACAGAAAGTCAAATAAAGAGCTTAGGAATAGCTTGGGTTCGTGCACCAAACTAGAACTGCAGAAGGGAAAAATGTGTTTATTTTTGTTCCAGATAGATTCGTTATGTTACAAATTTTGTTTTGTTGAGTTCATCATTAATTTAGTTTCCTTTAGTTTGGTTAATCATTTTCTAACGAACTCCAAATTTTCGGAACAATTCCAATTTGGATCGATCGAAAAGTTATGGACCAATCCGAATTCTGTGTGAAGACTAGCTGGTTTTTAAGGAGCAGGCTGGCAAGCCATCCGCCATGTCCTTAACAACTGATGACTAATCGGTTGTCAGTGGGTCTACCCCATCCTTACCAGACCCTTAGGGCTTGTATGGATTTTAAGGGGAATCCCATGCTAATTTTTTTTTTTAAATGGCGCGGGGTCTACCCCAAAATCCATACCAAATCTTTATCCGGGCAGGATGCCTGGCAGGTCAAAAAAAGAGGGGGATGAGCATGAACCCTACCAGGCCACATGTCCTCAACATGGCGGGGGTGCGTTGGGGTAGGGGGCTCCCCCCCAAAGCTCATTGTCCTAATAGTGATGGGACAAGGGCCTCTTCCCCGCAACCCTGGCCCAGTGAATGTCTGAGTCTGCTGGGGGTGAGTTATCGAATATGGAAGCCCTCTTTAACAAGGTACCCCCAGATCCCAGCCCCCCATTTGAATGGGTATGGGGTACATTGTACCACTACTCATTCACCAAAAAGTACTCAAAGAGTTAATAAAAATAACAGTGTTTGACAAGACCTTTATTAACTACTTCCTGCCCGGCCTATTGTACGGTGATGGCCGAGCGGGAACCCTATTATCCTGGGAGGACGACATATGATCGTGCCATATGAGGTCCTGCAGTGTGACCTGTCACCGGCTGTGTCCACAGGACACGGCCAATGACAGATCACTACACCGGCACTCTGCCAGTGTCATGTGATTGATGTGACCAATCACAGATCACATGACCGTTGTAAACATTGAATGGCTTCCTTACATGCCATTCACTGCTTACAACTGGGCTGCAAGCTGTGATTAGTCACAGTGATCACATGTACAGAATGGGCCAATCACAACCCATCTGTAGCATGTGATCAATTATATGATGCTGTACTGCATTGGTGACAGTATGTACAAAAAAAAAGTGACTTCTTTTTCAGTTTTTAATTTTCCACAAAATTATGACAAAAAAAAGTCTGCTTTCTGAAAAGCGGTCATTTTGGGGGTATTTGCACTGTCCCGGTGTTTTTGGCCTCAAGAAATGAGATCAGCTATCAGTACATAAGGGTTTATCAATTTTTAGCTATACACAATAGTTTGTGGACTCTATAACCAACCAACTAAATAATAAACACTGATTTGGGTTATTTTCACCAAAGATATGTAGCAGAATACATTTTGGGCTAAATTTGTGTAGAAAGATTATTTATTTGCAAAATTTTATAACAGAAACTAAGAAAAACGCACCTTTTTTCCAAATTTTTGGTCTTTTCTCATTTAGAGCGCAAAAAATAAAAACCCCAGTGGTGAATAAACACCACCAAAAGAAATCTCTATTTGTGTGAAAATAATGCTAAAAATTTCATATGTGTACAGAGTTGCCTAACCATGCAATTGTCATTTAAAGTCCAGAAAGGTGAAAATTTGCCTGGGCAGGAAGGGGGTAAAACATCACCAGGTGATGACGCCCCTAAATGACGCCCAAGAAGAGGTAAACTTCCCTAGAAGGGAAACAGACGTTGGCAGCTATGGGTTAGTCATCCAACTCCATCCATCAGGGTGGGTGCCAAAATGGTCCTGGGGAGGAATTAGCTCAGCCACAGAAGCCAGAAAGGTGCTTAATAGTGTAGTACTTTATTATAATGGTCACGAGTAACAATTTAAAATATCCACGTGGAGTAATAAAAATAATAGCAAAGTGAGTACCAAGATGGCAGACGCTCCTCAATGGCGGCGGCATGGCGTCAGCAATAGGGATCCACCCAATGCATTTCATGTTGTATGCTTTGGGTCATTGTCCTGTTGCATCACCCATCCTCTGAGAAGCTTCAGTTGGCGGACACATGGTCGTACGTTTTCCTGCAAAATGTCTTGATAAACTCTGGAATTCATTTTCCCATCAATGACAACAATCCGTCCAGGCCCTGAGGCAGCAAAGCAGCCCCAAACCTTGATGCTCCCTCCGCCATGTTTTACAGTGGGGATGAGGTTTTGATGTTGGTGTGCCGTGCCTTTTTTTCTCCACACATAGTGTTGTGTGTTCTTCCCAAACAACTCAATCTTGGTTTCATCTGTCCACAGTATATTTTGCCAGTAGTGCTGTGGAACATCCAGGTGCTCTTTTGCAAAATTCAAACGTGCTGCAATATTCTTTTTGGACAGCAATGGCTTCCTCCATAGTGTCCTCCCATGTACTCCATTCTTGTTTAATGTTTTCCTTATTGTAGATGTGTCAACAAAAATGTTAGCATGTGCCAGAGATTTCTGTAGGTCTTTAGCTGACACTCTGGGATTCTTCTTTACCTCATGCAGCATTCTGCGCTATGCTCTTGCAGTCATTTTTACAGGACGACCATGCCTAGGGAGAGTAGCAACAGTGCTAAACTTTCTCCATTTGTAGACAGTCTGTCTTACCGTGGACACATGGACATCAAGGCTTTTGGAGATACTTTTGTAACCCTTTCCATCTTCATGCAAGTCAACAATTCTTGATCGTAGGTCTTCTGAGAGCTCTTTTCTGCGAGGCATGGTTCACATCAGACAGTGCTTCTTGAAACCAGTAAACCCAAAACAGGTGTGTTTTTTTTAAGGGCCGGACAGCTGTCAGCAACACATCCAATATCATCACACTGATTGGAGTCAAGGTTGGCTCACTCCTGGCTCCAATTAGCTCTGGGAGAAGTCATTAAGCTAGGGCCTCACATACTTTTTCCTCCCTGCACTGTGAATGTTTACATGTTATGTGCAATTAAACCATGGCAACATCTAATGTTTGTGTAGTATTATGTTCAACAGACTGTGTTCTTCTATTGTTGTGACTTAGATGACGTTCAGAGCACATTTTATGCCCAATTCATGCAAAACTCCACGTAATCCCAAGGGGTTCACATACTTTTTCTTGCAACTGTATGCCTCTCAGCAGATAGCTTAGGGTATCTACTTTTCCGAAAAGGGGTCATTTGGGGGTGTTTGTACTGTCCTGGTATTTTAGCACCTCAAGAAATGTGATGAGCAGTCAGAAAGGAAAAGCTGTGTAAATTCCATTATCTATACCATAGTTTGTAGACACTATAACTCTCACACAAAGCAATCAATATACACTTTTGGGTATTTTTTTTTTACCAAAAACATGTAGCAGAATACATTTTGGCCTAAATTTATGACGAAATTTTAGTTTTTTTGGATATTTTTTCTGACAGAAATGAGAAAATATCTTTTTTTCAAAAACATTTTTTTTCTCAAAACTTTTTCGCCAAAAATAAAAAGTGCACAGGTGATAAAATACCACCAAAATAAAGCTCTATTTGTGTGGAAAAAAAAGGACAAATTTAATTTATGTACCATATTGCATGACCGCGCAATTGTCAGTTAAACTAGTGCAGTGCTGTATAGCAAAAAAATGGCGTAAATTGCAATATCTATACCATAGTTTGTAGACGCTATAACTTTCACACAAAGCAATCAATATACACTTATTGGGATTTTTTGTAGAATGCATGGGATGTAGCAGAATGCATTTTGGCCTAAATTTATAACTAACTTTGAGTTTACTATATATTTTTTATAGCCAAAAGTAAAACATAGTTTTTCTTCAAAATGTTTTTTTTTTGTTTATAGCGCGAAAAATAAAAAGCGCACAGGTGATCAAATACCACCAAAAGAAAGCTCTATTTGTTTGAAAAAAAGGACCTAAATTTCATTTGGGTACAGCATTGCATGACCGCGCAATTATCAGTTGAATTAGTGCAGCGCCGAGTAGCAAAAAGAGGCCTGGTCACTAAGGAGGGTAAATCCTCAGGAGGGCAAGTGGGTAAATAAAGGACTTGTCAAAAACTGTTGTTGTGTTTTTATTAACTTTGTAGGTTTTTTTTTTTTTTTGGTGAATGAGTACCCCATACTCATTCAAATGGAGGGGCAGGATCTGGAAGCCCCTTCTTAAAGGTTGCTTCCAGATTTGAAAAAGCTACCCCTTACACCCCCACAACCACCGGACCGGGTTGTGGGGGTAGAGGCTCTTGTCCCTATCAACATGGGGACAAGATGCTTTGGGGGGGAGCTCTCCTGCACGCAACATGTGGCCTGTTATGATTCAGGAGGGGAGGGACACTAGCTCCCCCCCACTTTCCTGACCTGCTGGGCTGCATGCTGGTATGGATTTTGGAGGGGACCCCAAGCCATTTTTTTATTTTTGCATGGGGTTCTCCTTAAAATCCATAACAGACTCGAAGGGATTTAATCTTTTTTGTTTGTTTACATTCAGCTGTTAGCTGACAGCTGATGAGTCATTAGTTTTTAAGGACACGGTGGCTGGCTTGCCAGTCTGCTCCTTAACAACCAGCTATACTTCCAGCAGAATTTGAAAATGTATCGACTGATCCGAATTCGCTTTGTTCTAAAATTTGGAATCCATTGGGGGCGCATGTGCAGTGCTGTGGAGGACAGCCACTCTGTCTCTGCCTAGGCTCTTACCGCTGCACCGGGGCTCTACGATCCCTTGCCTACGATCCTGGTCAGATGACCACCCCCAGGAGATCCTCCTGCATGCTGTTAGGGAAAAAAAAAACCCAGGGACAGCTCAAAAATCCCTCACCAACTACCTGCTCAGGTCACAGGAGCTCTGCAGCATGGCACAAGATGGCGCTGAAGGAGCATCCCTATCCCAACTTACACAGGACACAGCCATCCATCCATCCACCTGCACAGAATTGTGAGTACACTCAGCAGCTTACAAAGGGGGACTTAGAATCCTGTTTGGAATCCATGTATACTAAATTAGCCTCTAAATTTCAGTCTGAGCTGCATAAAAGTACAAATGTCCTTTCTCACTAATTCTTAATAAAAACGTTTGTAGAAAAAAAACGAAACTATATGAATGCTGCTAAAAATAAATTACCGTATTTTCCGGCATATAAGACGACTTTTTACCCCTTGAAAATCTTCTCAAAAGTCGGGGGTCGTCTTATACACCGGTATACGGCATGCTGACACTTTTTAGGGGGGCGGCGCGGTGCCGCCGCCCCCCCTTCCAACGGAAGGGACACTAAGTACAGGGGTGGGCAGGGGCTGCTGTTTCTTACCTGACTCCAGTCCCACGACGATCCGGTCCAGGAAGCGCGGCTGCTCCTTCATTCAGTTCGGCCACTGGATGTTCACGCGGCTGCTCGACTCCGCCTCCTCACCGGTGATTGGCCACCAGAACTGTAGCTCAGGAAAGGCACACAGGCGGCCAATCACCGGCGAGGAGGCGGAGCCGAGCGGCCCCGCGAAAATCGAGTGAAGGAGCGGCCGGTAAGTGTGCCGTACAGAGGTGCTGCTGCACCACATATGCTGGCTGCAGCAGCACCATACTGGAACAGGGGTCAGCAAGTGTCATTGGTGTCAGTGGGAGGAATAGTGCCCCATCATTGGTGTCACTGATACCAATGATGGGGCATTATTCCTTCCACTGACACCAACGATGGGGCACTATTCCTCCCACTGACACCAACGATGGGGCACTATTCCTCCCACTGACACCAACGATGGGGCACTATTCCTCCCACTGACACCAACGATGGGGCACTATTCCTCCCACTGACACCAACGATGCGGCACTTTTCCTCCCCCCCATTGACACCAACGATGGGGCACTATTCCACCCCCCACTGACACCAATGATGGGATACTATTACTCCCACTGACACCAATGTTGGGACACTATTCCTCCCACTGATACCAATGATGGGGCACAATTCTTCCCACTGACACCAATGATGGGACACTATTCCTCCCACTGACACCAATGTTGGGACACTATTCCTCCCACTGATACCAATGATGGGGCACAATTCCTCCCACTGACACCAATGTTGGGACACTATTCCTCCCACTGATACCAATGATGGGGCACAATTCCTCCCACGGACACCAATGATGGGGCACGATTCCTCCCACTGATACCAATGATGGGGCGCTATTCCTCCCACTGACACCAATGATGGGGCACGATTTGTCGCTCTGACAACAATGATGGGGCACTATTCCTCCCACTAAAACCAATGATGGGGCACTATTCCTCCCACTGATACCAATGATGGGGCATTATTCCTCCTATTGATACCAATGATGGGGCACTATTCCTCCTATTGATACCAATGATGGGGCACTATTCCTCCCATTGATACCAATGATGGGACACTATTCCTCCCACTGATACCAATGATGGGGCACTATTCCTCCCACTGATACCAATGATGGGACACTATTCCTCCCACTGACACCAATGATGGGGCACGATTCTTCCCACTGGTGTGCATTGGAAGCGGGGTAGTCTTATACGGCGAGTATAGCCCAAACACTACATTTTAACAGGAAAAGTAGGGGGTCGTCTTATACGCCCAGTCGTCTTATACGCCGGAAAATACGGTAAATGAAATTTTAACATAACGAATCTATCCAGAACTATACTAACCAAACTTTTCCATTTTGCACATGTCTAGCTTGGTGCATGGACCTAAGCTATTGCTAAGCTCTTTATTGGTTTTCTGCTTTTTCTTCCCATATTTGATCTATGTTTGTGGATGTAGATTCATTTAATTGTAAGGTACCTATTCATTTTTTAAGTGAGGCAGGTTGTTGATATTGCGAATTATGCTATGGCTAAAGCTGTTTGCTGAAACATTTAAGCTGTTCTTGCTATAATTTTACTGTCTGTGCTAATAAGAGCCAAGTTTTAGCAAGGACATAAGCCGGGTGCACTCATTCCTACCTTGAATCAGTTTCTGCCACAAGCTTTCAGAAAATACAGAAACAAAATGAAAATGTATGTTTTTACACAAAGTTGTAACTAATAAGATATTTCTACCACACAACGTAGGCATACACTTGAAAATACACATCCTGCTACTCTTCCCGAGTATGGGGATACCATGTACAATATGTGAGACTTTTTTCAGTATTTGGACTGATTATGTACCAGGCATTCTATTTTGTGTATCCCAAAAATCAACCAACTTTGTATCAAAAACAGTGTACTGTAATGCTCACCTCTGCAAAAGTGGTCAGGGAATATAGCTTAGTGTAGCATCCCCTATAGCAGTCCCTATTCCTATAAGCCAGCGGTTCTCAACCTGGGGGTCGCGACCCCTTTGGGGGTCGAACGACGCTTCCACAGGGGTCGCCTAAGACCATCGGAAAACACATATTTCCGATGGTCTTAGGAACCGAGACACCGCTCCTCGCCACCGCCGTCTCCAGGTGTGGGCGGGATGACATGCCGCCCCTGTCATCTGGACACACCTCGAGATCAATCCTCGTCTGTGATTGGCCGCCGGCACTGTAGCTCAGGAGAGGCACACAGGCGGCCAATCACCGGCAAGGAGGTGGAGCTTGGAGAGGAGGAGCCGAGCGACACCGCGAAGATCGAGCGAGTGAAGAGGAGGAGAGCGGCCGGAGAAGGAAGACATCTGACAGGTAAGTGTCGGTACCATGGGAGAGGGAGGGAGCGAGCGAGCCCAGGCTGGAGCAGGGGTCTGCAAGGTAAGTATCATTGGTGTCAGTGGGAATAGTGCCCCATCATTGGTGTCACTAATACCAATGATGGGGCACTATTCCTCCCA
Source organism: Staurois parvus (assembly GCF_062004578.1). Lineage (NCBI taxonomy): Eukaryota > Metazoa > Chordata > Amphibia > Anura > Ranidae > Staurois > Staurois parvus. The sequence continues at coordinate 1,474,985 of NW_028318071.1, forward strand.
CTGACACAAACGATGGGACACTATTCCTCCCACTGACACCAATGATGGGGCACTATTCCTCCCCCACTGACACCAAGGATGGGGCACGATTCCTCCCCCCACTGACACCAAGGATGGGGCACTATTCCTCCCCCCACTGACACCAAGGATGGGGCACTATTCCTCCCCCCACTGACACCTATGATGGGGCACTATTCCTCCCCCCACTGACACCTATGATGGGGCACTATTCCCCCCACTGACACCAATGATGGGGCACTATTCCCCCCACTGACACCTATGATGGGGCACTATTCCTCCCCCCACTGACAACAATGATGGGGCACTATTCCTCCTCCCACTGACACCAATGATGGGGTACTATTCCTCCCACTGACAGCAATGATGGGGCACTATTCCTCCCACTGATACCAATGATGGGGCACTATTCCTCCCACTGATACCAATGATGAGGCACTATTCCTCCCACTGACACCGATGATGGGGCACTATTCCTCCCACTGACACCGATGACGGGGCACTATTCCTCCCACTGATACCGATGACGGGGCACTATTCCTCACTCTGATACCGATGAGGAGGCACTATTCCTCCCACTGACACCAATGACGAGGCACTATTCCTCCCACTGACACCAATGACGGGGCACTATTCCTCCCACTGATACCAATGACGGGGCACTATTCCTCCTCCCACTGATACCAATGACGGGGCACTATTCCTCCTCCCACTGATACCAATGACGGGGCACTATTCCTCCCACTGACACCAATGACGGGGCACTATTCCTCCCACTGATACCAATGATGAGGCACTATTCCTCCCACTGACACCTATGATGGGGCACTATTCCCCCCACTGACACCAATGATGGGGCACTATTCCTCCCCCCACTGACACCAATGATGGGGCACTATTCCTCCTCCCACTGACACCGATGATGGGGCACTATTCCTCCTCCCACTGACACCTATGATGGGGCACTATTCCTCCCACTGATACCGATGATGGGACACTATTCCTCCCACTGACACCGATGATGGGGCACTATTCCTCCCACTGACACCGATGATGGGGCACTATTCCTCCCACTGACACCGATGACGAGGCACTATTCCTCCCACTGACACCAATGACGGGGCACTATTCCTCCCACTGATACCAATGACGGGACACTATTCCCCCCCACTGATACCAATGATGGGGCACTATTCCTCCCACTGACACCAATGATGGGACACTATTCCTCCCACTGATACCAATGATGGGGCACTATTCCTCCCACTGACACCAATGATGGGACACTATTCCTCACACTGACACCAATGACGGGGCACTATTCCTACCACTGATACCAATGACGGGGCACTATTCCTCCCACTGACACCAATGACGGGGCACTATTCCTCCCACTGACACCAATGACGGGGCACTATTCCTCCCACTGACACCAATGACGGGGCACTATTCCTCCCACTGACACCAATGACGGGGCACTATTCCTCCCACTGACACCAATGAAGGGGGCACTATTCCTCCCACTGACACCAATGATGGGGCACTATTCTTCCCACTGATACCAATGATGGGGCACTATTCCTCCCAATGACACCAATGACGTGGCACTATTCCTCCTACTGCAAAATTACAGTTATGAAGTAGCAACAAAAATAATTTTATGGTTGGGGGTCACCACAACATGAGGAACTGTATTAAGGGGTCGCGGCGCTAGAAAGGTTGAGAACCACTGCTATAAGCCAAACAAGTCTAGCCTACTGGTTCATGGCTGCCCCCAGGAAAGCCATGTTCACTTATCAGGAAATACAGGAAGCTGAACAAAAGGTGAACAAAATAGTTTATTTGGCTCCAGGAGTGCAGTTGTCTGCAGCAGATGGCTGAGATTGGTGTCTCATAAGAACATAGTCAGTGGGACATGCAGATGGGTCAATTCCAGTAGCAGGCAGAGACATGGTCAATAAAGAGGCAAAGGATCAGTCCAGGCAGCAGGTCATATATTCAATAAACAGGCCAGGCAGAAGGCAAATGCAACACTGCACTGGTGTGGCAGTGATCAAGAATGCCATTTCTGGCTGCACTGGCTCTGCTGACGCTGTACTGATATGGCAGTGATCAGGGACACTGCTGATGGCTGCTCTAGCTCTTGAGACACTGACATTGGTGTGCAAGCAATCAAGAACACTGTTGATGGCTGCACTGACTCTGGTGATGCTATGACTGATGTGATGGTGATCAGGAACACTGTTTCTGGCTTACACTGGTCTGGTAACATTGGGACTGGTGTGGCAGCAATCAGGGGCACTGCTGCTACCTGCACTGGCTTTGGTGACACTGGCACCAGTATGAATGCAATCAGAGACACTGTTGCTGGCATACATATGTCTGGCCACACTGGGACTGGTGTAGCTGCAATCAGGAACACTGTTGCTGGCTTACACTGGCCTGGTGACAGTGTGTCTGGCATGGCAGCAAACCAGGAATGATGTTGCTGGGTGCACTGGTCTGGTGAAAATGAGACTAGTATTGCTGTCATCAGGAATACGGTTGCTGGCTGCACTAGTGTAGCAATCTTGCGCTCAGATATGGACGCAGTGTCACCATTTTGTCAAGGCACATCCAATTTGATAAGAGCATACATTTCTCCCTCAATCCTTCATTCCCTACCCCTTCCCTTCCTGAGAGGCACAGGGACAGATGTGTAAGTGTTAAAAGTTGCTGGCAGGCTGGAGCAGCAGGGGGCCCAGCGCTACAAAGCCCCCCCATAGAGACAGCAGACACTCTGTCCCAAGGCCTGTGTAAAATCACACCTCCTAACCAAGATAAGATAGTTTTTTCTCCGATTTTGAAAGAAGTTGGAACCTCATAAACCCTACCAGCCAGGTGACAGAAGTTAAATGAACATTCCTCAGGTCAGCTGTCACCTACAGTTGCAAGAAAAAGTATGTGAACCCCTTGGGATTACGTGGAGTTTTGCATGAATTGGGCATAAAATGTGCTCTGAACGTCATCTAAGTCACAACAATAGAAGAACACAGTCTGCTGAACATAATACTACACAAACATTAGATGTTGCCATGGTTTAATTGCACATAACATGTAAACATTCACAGTGCAGGGAGGAAAAAGTATGTGAACCTTTGGACTTAATAACTGGTTGACCCTCCTTTGGCAGCAATAACCTTAACCAAACATTTCCTGTAGTTGCAGATCAGACCTGCACAACGATCTGAAGTAATTTTGGACCACTCCTCTTCACAAAACTGTTTCAGTGTAGCAATATTCTTGGGATGTCTGGTGTGAATCGCTCTCTTAAGGTCATGCCACAGCATTTCAATCGGGTTGAGGTCCGGACTCTGACTGGGCCACTCCAGAAGGCGTATTCTGTGCTGTTGCAGCCATTGTTTTGTTGAATTACTTGTATGCTTTGGGTCATTGTCCTGTTGCATCACCCATCCTCTGCGGAGCTTCAGTTGGCGGACAGATGGTCGTACGTTTTTCTGCAAAATGTCTTGATAAACTCTGGAATTCATTTTCCCATCAATGACAACAATCTGTCCAGGCCCTGAGGCAGCAAAGCAGCCCCAAACCATGATGTTCCCTCCAACATGTTTTACAGTGGGGATGAGGTTTTGATGTTGGCGTACTGTGCCTTTTTTTAGTGTTGTGTCTTCTTCCCAAACAACTCAATCTTGGTTTCATCTGTCCACAGTATATTTTGCCAGTAGTGCTGTGGAACATCCAGGTGCTCTTTTGCAAAATTCAAACGTGCTGCAATATTCTTTTTGGACAGCAATGGCTTCCCCCGTGGTGTCCTCCCATGTACTCCATTCTTGTTTAATGTTTTCCTTATTGTAGATGTGTCAACAAAAATGTTAGCATGTGCCAGAGATTTCTGAAGGTCTTTAGCTGACACTCTGGGATTCTTCTTTACCTCATGCAGCATTCTGCGCTGTGCTCTTGCAGTCATTTTTACAGGACGACCACGCCTAGGGAGAGTAGCAACAGTGCTAAACTTTCTCCATTTGTAGACAGTCTGTCTTACCGTGGACACATGAACATCAAGGCTTTTGGAGATACTTTTGTAACCCTTTCCAGCTTCATGCAAGTCAACAATTCTTGATCGTAGGTCTTCTGAGAGCTTTTTTCTGCGAGGCATGGTTCACATCAGACAGTGCTTCTTGAAACCAGTAAATCCAAAACAGGTGTGTGTTTTTTAAGGGCAGGACAGCTGTCAGCAACACATCCAATATCATCACACTGATTGGAGTCAAGGTTGGCTCACTCCTAGCTCCAATTAGCTCTGGGAGAAGTCATTAAGCTAGGGCCTCACATACTTTTTCCTCCCTGCACTGTGAATGTTTACATGTTATGTGCAATTAAACCATGGCAACATCTAATGTTTGTGTAGTATTATGTTCAGCAGACTGTGTTCTTCTATTGTTGTGACTTAGATAACGTTCAGAGCACATTTTATGCCCAATTCATGCAAAACTCCACGTAATCCCAAGGGGTTCACATACTTTTTCTTGCAACTGTATGTTTCATATCATGGATTATGAAGCTGTCAGTTTTAATGCAGAGCCCATCCAACGATCCCGCCCAAAACAGGGTATTGGCCAGTACTCAGAGCCACCCCCCCTGCAGGGGGACTTTAAAAGACAGGCTGGCAAGCCTAAAAAGAAGCTAAAGAGATCTCCTAATTTTAACATCGTAACAGCAGGAGATCAAAGACCCTTTTCGCTCTGCATCTTGGATCTGCTTACCTTAAGGCTGAACATGGCAAGTAACTTAACCTTTTAACTTCTCCCTGTTATCTCTGTGCTGTGCTGTTTTCTATGCATATATATATATATATATATATATATATATATATATATATCGTAGTTACATTTTCGTTGTAAATATTTTATTGCACCTGTTTAACACTTTCAGAAAGAAAGATTTATTACTAAAAGAGTCAAACTGTTTCTAAAGCGCTTAATTGCAATTTACGAATTCCTGCCTTTTGAAGAGACGTTACTGTGTTTGTTTAATCCTCTGCCCAATCGGCCTGCAGTGACCGTATTGGACAGGCGACTTTTCAACCATTACAGTATATATTGGATAAAGAGAGTTTCCCCTTTCTCTGTACAAAAAGGGGTGGTGGCAGTGAAGGGTTAGTTGCCTAATTAACCCGACCCAGTAACAAGCGCATTCAGGCTGCCGGTGCGTCGATTGCGTTCCCATAGCTGGACAATCGTTGTGCAGGGCGCAGCTAAGTGTGGCATTGTTACGCACGTCACAAAGCGGTTTTAGATCGGCCGGTCCTTTGGTCACGAGTTTGGGTGAGAAGGTCTGGGGTCTTACGCCATGGGCATGATGTATTGTTGGTCGCGGTCGTGCGATTGTCGCATGTTGAGGGTTGCGATCGTGCGTCCATAACAACTGGCACTGGTGTTAGTAACGCTGTTGTTGTCTGCTGTTGTGGAAGTGATCAGAAATATGGTTGATGGCTTACACTGGTCTGGTGACACTGGGACAGATGAGGCGGTGATGAGGAACACTGTTGTTGGGTTACATTGGTCTGGTGTGGCAGCAATCAGAAACACCACTGCTGACTGCACTAGTCTGGTGACACTGAGACTGATATGACAGTAATCAGGAACACGGCTGCTGGCAGCACTAGTTTGAGTAACTGGCACTGGCACTGAGACTGGTGTGGTGGTGATCACAGACAGCATTGCTGGATGCACTGGTCTAGTGTGGCAGCAGTCAGCAACACTATTTCTGGCTACACTGGTCTGGCACTCTGTAACTGATATGGCAGTGAGCAGGGATTCTGTAATTGGCTACACTATTATGGTGACCAGGGCCATACAGCCAACTTGACAGGGCCCCCTTAAAAAAAAAAACAGTTTACTATGCTTCAGTTATGAATGAACACAGTAAGTGATCAGTACAGATCACTCATTATGTTCATACAGGAAAAAAAAGGGATGGTTAATGTAACATAATTATCAGACCCTTCCCCCACTCTCCATCTTGAAGCACCCTATTGTGTGCTTGCACTGTGGGGGCCCAGGCAGCTGGAGGGTGAGCGGCGTGGTGGTCGGGGGGAGAGAAGAATCCAGCTTTCAGATGCTGCAGAGAGAGTCATACAGGCGACCTGTTCCAGTAATTGTTCCCCCCACTATGCCGATCCCTGCCCACATCCGATTCACAGAGCTGCCTCGGCCCCGTACAGGTGGACTGATGGTACCCCCTTATCCATGGCCCTGATGGTGACACTGTACTGGTGTGGCAGTGATCAGGAGCACTGTAACTGGCTGCACAGATCTGGTGACACTGAGACTGGTGTGACGGTGATGAGGAACACTGTTGTTGGGTTACACTGGTCTGGTGTGGCAGTGATCAGGAACACTGCTGCGGACTGCACTAGTCTGGTGACACTGGGACTGATATGACAGTGATCAGGAACACAGTTGCTGGCTGCACTAGTTTGAGTAACTGGCAATGGTGGTTTGCTGGATGCTATCTATATGTGGAGGTTACATTTTTCTTCCTTGTTAAGCATGCCCCCTTGTCCTTTCAGGTGTAATAACCTGAAAGTGAATAATTCTACACCAAGTTCACTATATCGACCCCCTATGCATTTGCACATGTGATCATATCCTCCCCTCAATCGCCTCTATTCAAGAAAGAATACATTTAGTTCAGGTAATTTTTCCTCATAGCTGAGCTCATCCATGCATCTCTCATCAGTTTGTCTGTCCTAAAAATTAAGGGTTCCAACAATCGACCTTGGGGTACATGACTAATAACCTTAGACCAGTCCAAGTATAAATCTTTAATAACTACTGTCTAAATACAATCATTTTGCTAGTTTTATATCCATCTTCCAAACTGAATTTAAGCCTGTAGACTTTAGCTTGCACATTAGCTGTGTGTGGGCAACTGTGTCAAGTGGTTTTGCAAAATCCAAGTATACTATATCCATGACCACTCCTTTGTTTAAGCTTTTGCTTACTTCCCCATTAAAATAAATCATATTTGTTTGAAAACTTTAGTCTTTTGTGAATCCATGCTTTCTCTTGCTTAAAATATTGTTTTCTAGGAAAATGTATCTTCCCAACTATAGCAGTTAAACTAACTAATCTATAGTTACTTGATAAAGACCTTAATCACTTTTTAAAATAGGGTACTACTTTGGCTTTGTGCCAATCCAGTCACTAAAGATTCTCTTAAAATTAGAAACAATGGCTTTGAGATAACAGAACTCAACTCTTTGAGACAGTGTAGGGACAAGGTCATTCGGTGCCAAGGATGAAAATGGAAAGCTGCACCTCCCTCCTCATGTTAATTGTGAATGAGTCAATGTCTTTTCAAGACAAAAAAATAGTAACCCACAGCATTCATGTCAGAGGATGCAATATTAATTCCCCAGCATCAGTGCCAGTTAACGCAATAATAACCCTCAGCACCACTGCCAGCTTACACAATATTACCCCCAGCTTTGATGCCAGTTTATACAATAGCCCCCCAACATTGGTGGCAATTTCCAAAATAATAACCCTTACCATCAGTGCCAATTTCTGCACAAACTTCTAGCATCAAAGCCAGTTTTTGCAATATTAAACCCGCAGTACTGGTGTAAGTAGCAGAAACAATAACCCTCAGCATTAGTGTCAGTAGCAGCAATAATGACCCTCAGTATTGGTGTCAGTAGCAGAAATAATAAACTTCAGCATCAGTGCCTGTATATGTAGTAATAACCCCCTAGCATAAGTGTCAATGTCCGTAATAATGACCCCCAGCATCAGTTTATACAATAGTAACCCACAGCATTGGTGGTAGTTTTCACAATAATAATCCCCAGCATTGATTTCAGTTTCTGCAATAATAACACCCAACAAGGTGGTTGCTGGTGCTACGCTATTTAAACCCCCTTCACTGGAAGCAACAATGATTTATTAGTACAATCACTTTTCTTGCACAAAATGTTTCATAATAATATATTGTGACAGTGCAAGACCCTGCCACAGTTTGAGATTAGGAAATGAAACTAGAAATGACACAGGATTCACATTAAGGCTTAATGAGACGTCCCAAACTATTGTGTCTAAATTGTTTCTGAGTGGAGAAAGCTGGGTTTTAACCTTTCACTGGGTTTTGTAATTCTGGTTCAGTGTCTTGCGCTTGAAGATTCCATAGTGTCCTTCAATTCCTGTGTCCAGATTTTACTGGATACCTGCAGCCTGTGTGAGTACACTGGTGTGCAGGGTTATTATATACCAAGCCTGAGGATAGCTCAGGGCTTCCAGATTACAGATAGGAGGTCTCAGCCAGGGGTCAGGTGTTCCCCAGTCAGGAGACTGGTCTCAGCCAGGGGGTCAGGTGTTCCCCAGCCAGGAGACTGGTCTCAGCCAGGGGGTCAGGTGTTCCCCAGCCAGGAGACTGGTCTCAGCCAGGGGGTCAGGTGTTCCCCAGCCAGGAGACAGGTCTCAGCCAGGGGTCAGGTGTGCCCCAGCCAGGAGGCAGGTCTCAGCCAGGGGTCAGGTGTGCCCCAGCCAGGAGACAGGTCTCAGCCAGGGGTCAGGTGTGCCCCAGCCAGGAGACAGGTCTCAGCCAGGGGTCAGGTGTGCCCCAGCCAGGAGACAGGTCTCAGCCAGGGGTCAGGTGTGCCCCAGCCAGGAGACAGGTCTCAGCCAGGGGTCAGGTGTGCCCCAGCCAGAAGCCAGGAAACAAGAGGTCTCATCCCAGAAGCCAGGTGGGTTCCCATCGAGAGACCAGGAGTGGGCCGCCGCCGTACAGCAGGGTGCTGCAAATGAACACCGACTGAGCCGAGAACCAGGAGAGCTGGTCAATACAGTCGGCGAGACTTTAGGAAGAGCAGCTGTTCTGTTGACAAGGGAGCCAGGTGGCTTGGTATTTTCATTGATTGCATTGACTGTTCATGTTGATGGTAGAAACCCCTGTGTGGACAACTAATTTCTATGTGATCTGTTCCATTCTCTTTAATAAAAGTAGGTTGCATGCCTTTAAATACAGTTTGGACTGGCACAACTCATTAGGAAAAGTTTTTACCACATGGCATAATCACCCCAACACCACAATATATAACATTACAAAGTAATAAAATGTATTTATATAGCACATATTAACAGTACCTTGAGGATAGAAGGAACTAGAGAATCATTACATACAACATACTTGCCAACAGTCACAAAATGCCAAGGACAGTCCCTAATACCTGACCAGTGTCCCGCTCGGAGCTTGTTCCCGGTAGAATCCTGAATACTTTGAGCTGTCATAGACAGCTGAAAGTTGCTACTGCAAAGACCCTGACAGATGCTCCCTTACTCCACCTCCAGGAAGGCAGTTGGTGCTTTTTTCTTTACATGATTGATCAGTGTTAGTGAGGGGGCATGGTCAGCTGAGGGTGATCACGTCAGCCCACCATCAGTCGATCACCTCCGGGAGCATGTGAGGAGGTAGTGGACATCCTGGACACACTGCCTGTCAGAGCAGCTGTGGACCGACCAGATGCCACTCAATAGTGTAGCAGAGGTGAATTGTTTGTTTGTGTGTGTGGGTACAGAGTTGTTTGTGTGTGGGGAGGTACAGAGTTCTGCTGGAGGGGGTCTACAGAGCTATGCATTTGGGGTTGCAGAGATGTGGGGTACATAGGTTTGCTGGGGGGTGCAGAGGTTTGATGGGGGATGCAGAAGTGTGTGTGGGGGGAAGAGGTGGGCTGGGGGTCAGAGTTGTGCAATGGAGTACATGTGCCAGGGAGTGCAGAGGGTATGGAGGCATACTAAAGGATATTTATTTATTTCAGGTACTTATATAGCGCCGTCAATTTATGCAGCGCTTTACATATACTGTATATATTGTACATTCACATCAGTCCCTAACCCTCAAGGGGCATATAATCTAAGGTCCCTAACTCACATTCATATACAAGGGCCAAATTAGACAGGATCCAATCAACCTACCAGCATGTCTTTGGAGTGTGGGAGGAAACCGGAGTGCCTGGAGGAAACCCACGCAGGCACAGGGAGAACATGAAAACTCCAGGCAGGAGGTGCGATGATGGCTGTGATTCGAACCAAAAGCCCTAGTACTGCCAGGCGGATACAGAGTATTCTAGCGGGTGCAGAGGTGTACAAGGTGGTACAGAAGAGTGCTGGAGTGCAGAAGTATGCTGGGGGTTGTAGAGGCATGATGAGGGTTACAAAGGCTTGCTGGGGGTTTGGAGGTGTACTTGAAGATACAGAGTATTCTGAAGAATGCAGAATGCAGAGGTGTGTGGGAGGTATGGAGGTGTCCTGGGGGGTACAGCAATTTTCTGGGAGGTGTTCTGGGGCTAAAAATATGTGCTGAGGGGTTACAGAGGTATTCTAGGAGTTCAAACATGTGCTGGAGGGTTCAGAGGTGTATACTGTAATATTTATGGTGCAGCAACTGTAATATTTGTGGAGCATACTGTACTGTTTGTGGTGGAGTAACTGTAATACTTGCAGTTACTGTACTCTGACCATTGTACTCTCCCTTGTGCCATGTCTTCAGTCTCTGACCATCCTTTGTGCCATGTACGCAGTCTCTGATCATCTGTTGTGCCATGTCCACAGTCTCATTATCTCTTGTGCCATGTCCGCAATCTCTGACAGTCCCTTGTGCATGCATTCAGTCTCTGATCATCTCCTGTACTACTTTTGCAGTCTGTTTTTTTCATCATTTGTAATTGCTGGCATGTTTTTGTTTTCATTCAGCTGCCAGTAGACACCCGCTGACAGCTGATCATTTGTCCATTGTTAAGGACATAGTGGCTGGCTTCCTTAACAACCAGCTACGGTGCGATAAATTACTGCATGAAAATATGCAGTAATTAGCACAATACAGATATTTTACTGCAAGAGTTATTTACCGCAAAGTTCTTAGTGAATTGCACATTTGCAAAAAAATTACTGCATGCGTTATTTTACTACACTTTTTCAGTCGTTATTTAACTCTTAGTGAATTGACCCCTAAACTCTGGCAATATGGTCAAGCTTTTTTTACACAGGGATTGCAAAGTATTTTATTTTGTGTTTAGATACTTAACCCCTTCACGCCTAAGGGTAAAACAAATCTAAATGCCTAAGCACAATTCTGCAACGTTGACGTGTTAGTAAAACCGTACATATCGTCACAACTACTTTGTACATCCAGGTGGATTATACCTTGTTTTTTTCAGGACAAATTGGGCTTTCATTTGGTGGTAAATGGTCATGGATAGCGCCTAATTTTTTTTTATTATTAAAGGAAAACTGGGCCAATATAGTAAAAAAAAATCATTTTTTTAAATTTAACTGTGTGTTTCTTGTTACGAACATAACCTACCACCAAAGAACAACTCAAAATACATTCTCCAGTTCTTGACGATCGCAGCGATACCATATATGTGTATGTTATTTGTTGTTTGTACCCGTAGTACAGTCCAGAAACAACAGTGCGCATTTTGTTTTTGTCTTTTTTTTTTTATATAAAACACACTGTGATTGATCACTGTGATAGCCAATCAGAGGCTATCACAGCGATCACGTGACCCGGAATCGGGAGTCCCGGGTCCCGATCGTTAGAACGGGACCCGGGGCTCTCAGTGACACCGCGGTGCTTGGCGCGCTCCCAGCACAAAGACAGGTACGCAAATATGCGGCCCCACGGAAAAAAGCCCAGGTCCGTGAGGCCGCATATTTGTGTTACGTCGGCGTCAAGGGGTTAAAGATGATCTCCAGCCTTACTTTGAGTCTTGCACAGTTGTACATGCAACTCTTACATACTGAAACTGCTTCCTCTGATTTCACTGCACACTGTAAGCTTTTCAATGTGCATTAGAAGCTGCAGAAAGTTCGACAGAGCTGTCTCCATCTTGGCTGGAGGGCATCCCGTATCATCTAGCACTTTCTTCACCAGCCTGACTGACCCTTGCTTTGCCATTTTCTATTTATTGGATATCCAGTATTTTAATCATGTAAACCCAGGTTCACATGTGGGCATTACAGAGGGTTGTCTGTATGTAACTGCAGCCTGCTTAGGAATGTCCTTCAGCCTGACATCCCCATCAAGGTACTTTAACATTTGCATAACTCCTTCCAAGAGCCAGCCCTCAGTTTTTATCAGGGAGATGGCTCTTGAGAGCAGTACTGTCATGTTTTTAGGAATCTATGTACAAAACTCTGCCAGCTCCTCCCACCAGCTATGACTGCATAAAAAGCACAGATACTCTGAGCTTATATCACTGGGTCTAAAATAAGGTATGTAATGAAAACAAGTTTTAATTAGCATGTTGCATGAAGGTAGAAGGAAGGCAGGGAACAGGCGAAGGTAAAATATAAGGAGATTAAACATCATCCTTAACCGCTTGCCCACCGCCCTATAGCAGAAATACTGTTACAGGGCTGTGCAAAATCATATATATATGTGATTCTGCATTTCGGTAGGGGGAGCATGCTCGGCCTCAGCTGTCTATAACCGAGCCTTGGCTGGTGATTCCCCACGGGCACCCAGTGATCACCAAGTATCACTGATGGAAGAGAGGTCTGTATGTAAACAATACAGATCTCTCTCCTGTCAGCTCCTGCATACTGCTCTATATTGCTCTGCAATACAGAGCAATGTGCTTACACAGTAAAACACACACAGCATACAGTAAAACAGCACACAGTTAACCCTTTGATCGCCCCAGATATTAACTCCTTCCTGCCCAGTGTCATTAGCACAGTATTAGTGCTTTTTATTAGCACTGATCACTGTGTTGGTGTCACTAGAGATGTCAGTGACAGTCAGTTCCCCCTCAGTGTCAGAATGCCTGGTGCAGTCCCGCAGTCCTGCTATAAGTTGCTGATCGCCGCCTTTACTAGTATAAAAAAAACAAAAATTCCAGTATATATACCGCCATTTGTAGATGCTACAACTTTCACGTAAACCAATTAATTTACACGTATTGAGGTTTTTTTTTTCAGCAAACACATGTAGCAAAATACATTTTGGCCTAAATTTATGATGGAATTAGATTTTTTATTTTTTTTTTTACTGGATATGTTATATAGCAAAAATATTGTTTTTTTCTCAAAATTGTCGGGTTTTTTTGTTTATAGCGCAAAAAATAAAAACAGCAGAGGTGATCAGATACCACCAAAAGAAAGTTCCATTTGTGGGGAAAAAAAATGACATAAATTTCATTTGGGTGCAGCGTTGCATGACCGTGCAATTGTCAGTTAAAATAACGCAGCGCCGTATCGCAAAAAAATGCCCTGGTCAGGAAGGGGGGTGGATCCTCTGGAGAGCAAGTGGTTAAACAAAGTCTAATGGCATTATTTATATCAAATTTTGCTGTATTCTTTCTGTGCAGAAGGAAAAAATGCATTCATGGGATAATTAAGGCTGGCCATAGATTATACACTATTTTTCTTTAGATTTACCAAAGCCAAATAATATGAGGTCAAACTTGAACACTTTCAATTTGTATGCAATCGAGTTTGCCCTTGAACTACATAGTTGAAGGTAAATCTAAAGGAAATTGCCAGAGAAGTCCTGACAGCTCACTCCTGCTAGCAGTAGTGGCCGACAGGTTTACAGAGAAAGAGGTCTGCCTGAGAAGCTAAATATCAAGGTGAATTAGTAATGGAAGATTATTCCCTAAAGTACAGGTGAAACTCGAAAAATTAGAAAATTTTTAAAAAGTTCTTACCCTTCCTGAAGCTATAATAAGTGAATATAATGGCGGCTATAGAAAAGGTATTAATTGATCACTATCCAATCTACCAGCTGCAAACTCCACCCTATATTAATAAAGTGTATAACCAAAGAAACAGAAATAATTTGCTCTAGTAAATACAAATAATCCGACACCAGCGTTAACAGCATGTAAAATACAATAGACCAGTGGTTCTTAACCTTGTTGGAGGTACTGAACCCCACCAGTTTCATATGCGCATTCACCGAACCCTTCTTAATTGGAAAAATAAAATATGATTTTTAAAATTCAAAACATAGGTATATATTTAGGTATATATTTATACATAGGTGCACAAAATGAACAAAACCGTTAAGAACAAAGAACAAAACCATTAAAACATAATTTTCATACAAAAACAAAAACATAATAATGAATATTTACTGCACGAATCATATGAGTCGGGTGTGGGTCTTCACCTCCGCCGAACCCGTGAGACTGACTCACCGAACCCCTGGGGTTCGATCGAACCCAGGTTAAGAACCACTGCAATAGACGAACACAGACACTCCGCACATACGGCGCATGTGCTGAGTGGCTGGGTTCCTCTATTGTATTTTACATGCTGTTAATTCTGGTGTCGGCTGGGACACCTTTTGAGTAAGTGCGATGAGTGCATAATAAATGATGTTGTTTTAAAAGGTACTGCACTATGAAGCTGTTGTTGTTCTTTTCCGAGTGTCTGGCCTAAAACCCTTTGGATATGGATATGGTGGTGTCTAGAAGTGGATTTTCTTAGTGGCATATTCGATTACAGATTATTGCTTCCTTTATATCGTTTTTTTGGAGCTGGCTTCTGCAGAGTATCGCCCCCTGGAGATCAAGGTTCAAAATCAACTAGTGCCTTATCATCCTGCTGACCATCGCTCCCAGAGCAATTAGCGTTTTATGCGTTATTATCAGCATTCAGCTCTGGTGAGTTTTAGTATATATGGTGGTGGATTGTCACATTTTTCTTCACTTTTGGACTTTTTTTATTGTTACACAATTTTTTTGGGACATTTATATATATATATATATATATATATATATATATATATATATACAGTTGCAAGAAAAAGTATGTGAATCCCTTGGGATTACGTGGAGTTTTGCAGGAATTGGGCATAAAATGTGCTCTGAACGTCATCTAAGTCACAACAATAGAAGAACACAGTCTGCTGAACATAATACTACACAAACATTAGATGTTGCCATGGTTTAATTGCACATAACATGTAAACATTCACAGTGCAGGGAGGAAAAAGTATGTGAGGCCCTAGCTTAATGGCTTCTCCCAGAGCTAATTGGAGCCAGGAGTGAGCCAACCTTGACTCCAATCAGTGTGATGATATTGGATGTGTTGCTGACAGCTGTCCTGCCCTTAAAAAACACACACCTGTTTTGGGTTTACTGGTTTCAAGAAGCACTGTCTGATGTGAACCATGCCTCTCAGAAAAGAGCTCTCAGAAGACCTACGATCAAGAATTGTTGACTTGCATGAAGCTGGAAAGGGTTACAAAAGTATCTCCAAAAGCCTTGATGTTCATGTGTCCATGGTGAGACAGACTGTCTACAAATGGAGAAAGTTTAGCACTGTTGCTACTCTCCCTAGGCGTGGTCGTCCTGTAAAAATGACTGCAAGAGCACAGCGCAGAATGCTGCATGAGGTAAAGAAGAATCCCAGAGTGTCAGCTAAAGACCTACAGAAATCTCTGGCACATGCTAACATTTTTGTTGACACATCTACAATAAGGAAAACATTAAACAAGAATGGAGTACATGGGAGGACACCACGGAGGAAGCCATTGCTGTCCAAAAAGAATATTGCAGCACATTTGAAGTTTGCAAAAGAGCACCTGGATGTTCCACGGCACTACTGGCAAAATATACTGTGGACAGATGAAACCAAGATTGAGTTGTTTGGGAAGAACACACAACACTATGTGTGGAGAAAAAAAGGCACAGCACACCAACATCAAAACCTCATCCCCACTGTGAAACATGGCGGAGGGAGCATCATGGTTTGGGGCTGCTTTGCTGCCTCAGTGCCTGGACGGATTGTTGTCATTGATGGGAAAATGAATTCCAGAGTTTATCAAGACATTTTGCAGGAAAACATACGACCATCTGTCCGCCAACTGAAGCTCCGCAGAGGATGGGTGATGCAACAGGACAATGACCCAAAGCATACAAGTAATTCAACAAAACAATGGCTGCAACAGCACAGAATACGCCTTCTGGAGTGGCCCAGTCAGAGTCCTGACCTCAACCCGACTGAAATGCTGTGGCATGACCTTAAGAGAGCGATTCACACCAGACATCCCAAGAATATTGCTACACTGAAACAGTTTTGTGAAGAGGAGTGGTCCAAAATGACTCCAGATCGTTGTGCAGGTCTGATCTGCAACTACAGGAAACGTTTGGTTGAGGTTATTGCTGCCAAAGGAGGGTCAACCAGTTATTAAGTTCAAAGGTTCACATACTTTTTCCTCCCTGCACTGTGAATGTTTACATGTTATGTGCAATTAAACCATGGCAACATCTAATGTTTGTGTAGTATTATGTTCAGCAGACTGTGTTCTTCTATTCTAATTTATTTCAGTAATGCAACTTAAAAGGTGAAACTAATATACGAGATACTCATTACATGCAAAGCAAGATAGTTCAAGCCGTGATTTGTCATAATTGTGATGATTATGGCTTACAGCTCATGAAAACCCCAAATCCACAATCTCAGAAAATTAGAATATTACATGTAATCAATAAAACAAGGATTGTACATAGAACAATATCAGACCTCTGAAAAGTATAAGAATGCATATGTACTCAGTACTTGGTTTGGGCCCCTTTTGCAGCAATTACTGCCTCAACGCGGCGTGGCATGGAAGCTATCAGCCTGTGGCACTGCTGAGGTGTTATAGAAGACCAGGATGCTTCAATAGTGGCCTTCAGCTCTTCTGCATTGTTCGGTCTCATGTCTCTCATCTTTCTCTTGGCAATGCCCCATAGATTCTCTATGGGGTTCAGGTCAGGCGAGTTTACTGGCCAATCAAGCACAGTAATCCCACGGTCATTGAACCAGGTTTTGGCAGTGTGGGCAGGTGCCAAGTCCTGCTGGAAAATGAAGTCAGCATTCCCATAAAGCTCGTCTGCGGAAGGAAGCATGAAGTGCTCCAAAATCTCCTGGTAGACGGCTGCGTTGACCCTAGACTTAATGAAGCACAGTGGACCAACACCAGCAGATGACATGGCTCCCCAAATCAACACAGACTGTGGAAACTTTACACTGGACTTCAAGCATCTTGCAGTGTGTGCCTCTCCATTCCTCCTCCATACTCTGGTCCTTGGTTTCCAAATGAGATGCAAAAGTTGCTCTCATCAGAAAGGAGGACTTTGGACCACTGAGCAACAGACCAGGTCTGTTTTGTTTTGTTTTTTTAGCCCAGGTAAGACGCTTCTGACGTTGTTTGTTGTTCAGGAGCGGCTTGACAAGAGGAATACGACATTTGAAGCCCATGTCCAGAATCCATCTGTGTGTGGTGGCTCTTGATGCACTGACTTCAGCCTCAGTCCACTCCTTGTGAAAGTCCCCAACACTTTTGAATGGCCTTTTCTTGACATACCTCTCCAGGCTTCGGTCATCCCTGCTGCTTGTGCACCATTTTCTTCCACACTTTTCCCTTCCACATAACTTTCTATTAATGTGCTTTGATACAGCACTTTTACAACATCCAACTACTTGCAATTACCTTTTTGAGGCTTTCCCTCAATGATGGTTTTCTGCACAACTGTTAGGTCAGCAGTCTTTCCCATTATTATTATTTATTTCAGGTACTTATATAGCGCCGTCAATTTACGCAGCGCTTTACACACACACACACATCAGTCCCTAACCCTCATGGGGTGTACAATCTAAGATCCTTAACTTACATTCATACAAACACATACTAGGGCCAATTTAGACAGGAGCCAATTAACCTACCAGTATGTCTTTGGAGTGTGGGATGAAACCGGAGTACCCGGAGGAAACCCACGCAGGCACAGGGAGAACATGCAAACTCCAGGCAGGTGGTGCCGTGGCTGGGATTCGAACCAACGACCCTAGTACTGCCGGACGGAAGTGCTAACCATTTTGCCACTGTGCTGCCCTTTCCCATGATTGTGATTCCTACTGAACCAGACTGAGACCATTTAAAGGCTCAGGAACCCTTTGCAGGTGTTATGGCTTAATTAGCTGATTAGAGTGGGACACTTTGAGCCTAGAATATTGCACCTTTTCACAATATTCTAATTTTCTGAGATTGTGGATTTGGGGTTTTCATGAGCTGTAAGCCATAATCACCACAATTATGACAAATCATGGCTTGAACTATCTTGCTCTGCATGTAATGAGTCTCATATATTAGTTTCACCTTTTAAGTTGCACTACTGAAATAAATGAACTTTTGCACGATATTCTAATTTTTTGAGTTTCACCTGTAAATGTTCTGTTAACACTCAGTGTTAATGGTGACAAAACTATTTCTAGCTTTGGGGGCATGTCCAAGATGGCGACCGGAGCGGCCGCATAATTCGGAGCTCCGGCGCCAGCATTCTAATCCGCTGCCATCCGTGCAGCTGGGGACTCCAGCAGGGCTGCAGAGGGCTTCGGGCAATATTGCCTCCGTCCGTGGCGGAGGATATCCGCGGCCTGGCGCGGCCGCCTGATCCGGGCTCCGTCGCCTCGGACCTTCATCCGCAGTCATCCAAGTGGCGGTGGATCATCGGAGGGCATTGGAGGCACCCTCTACATCCCCTGGATCAGATAGAAGTGCCGTGGTATATTGCCGCCCCCCCCGTGGCGGCGGACGTTTGCGGCCTACTCTGTCCCGGATCTCATCCCAAACAGGCCGCAGTGAGTACAGGAGACAGGGGGGCGGACGGTTACTGGCCATCGGGTCCCCCTCATTGTCCCAGGAGCTACCTCCCTCTGTAGTCTCGGCCTCCGCTGTGCTTGGAGACCTGCTGAGGCCTATACACCACCCCCTGGAGGGGTGCTGGAGCTCTCTTTGTCTGGCCTAGATGACCTTGAGATCACTATCAGGAGACATTTGTTCTGCACGGGCCCTTGTCCCTCTCAGGCCAGAGAGTGGGAGCTGGAGCCGACATCTAATCTTTGAGTTTTATCACTGATGTCTACCATGGCCTATGTCTATTCTACACCTTCACGGTTACTAAATATTTTTACAATATAAAGTTTCTGCAGATAAGCCTGACGGCCTCTATGTAACTATAACCCTAAACCTGTTTCGGGCGTTATAGGTCTCCTGGGGTTATTTTATTCCTTGGCTATCCAATTTTCAGTTGATCACCCCCAGGGGACTTCCTGTACGCCGTCCACCAAGAAAAAAAGGGGACAAGCTCAAAAGTCCCTTACGACATACCTACTTAAAACACACAAGATTTGCAGCATGTCTCCAGACAATTCAGAACGAACATCCCCGTCTGAGCCTACGCAGGATACCACAGCTCACCCATTAACCCTGATCAGTGAATGTACACAGCAACTCACAAAGGGGGACTTGGAATCTTGTTTGGAATTTAGCGGCTAGTTTAGTGTACATAGTTTCCAATCAGAACTTCATAAGAGCACTAATGTCCTATCTCAGGAAATAGCCTCATTGGGCTCCAGGACCGACCGCTTGGAAACCAAACATGATGAACTCAGCCTGGCTTATAGTGAACTGTCCAGAGATCACGACCATTTACAAACGGCCTTTTCACAGTTACAGGCACAGGTGGAGGATCTTGATAATCGCAATCGCAGAAATAGCTTGCGAGTCAGGGGTATCCCAGAGTCTGTGTCTGACCTTTCACAAGCTATAACCAAATTATTCCAGTCACTCCTTCCGGATCGCAACCCTGGGTCCTTCGCTTATGACCGTATCCATAGAGCCCTACGCCCTAAACCTCCTAATGATAAACCGCCTAGGGACATTATTCTATGTATGAAGGATTTCCTGACCAAAGAAGACCTACTTAGAGCTGCTCGTAATACCCCAACAATCACCTTCGAAGGTTCAGTTTTACAAATTTATCCAGATGTCTCGCCAGCTATGTTGGAAAAACGTAGAAAAATGAAAAATTACAGCTGCCCTTTTCTCGGCTCGGATCCGCTATAAATGGGGCTTCCCCTTTAAGTTGATAGTCCCACATAATGGGAGCACTTATATAGCCACATCCCTTTCTGAAGGCAGAGAAATCTTGGCCAAGTTGGGCCTGGCGGACGCCCCATCTCCTCAACGTCCACCTTCTACCCCTCGGGTCTCTCCTATCTGGCATGCTCCATCTCCATGAAGAGATAGGAGAGTCCGTCAAGAACTGGGTTGAAAAGACTTTGTTCACCTGCATGTCACCCATTGTTTTGATAAGTTCTCTGAAAGATGCTGCAAATGGTTATATGTTTATATACAGTGGGGATCGAAAGTTTGGGCACCCCAGCTAAAAATTTGTATTAATGTTCATAAGGAAGCCAAGGAAAGATGGAAAAATCTCCAAAAGGCATCAAATTACAGATTAGACATTCTTATAATATGTCAACAAAAGTTAGATTTTATTTCCATCATTTACACTTTCAAAATAACAGAAAACAAAAAAATGGCGTCTGCAAAAGTTTGGGCACCCTGCAGAGTTAATATCTTGTACTGCCCCCTTTGGCAAGTATCACAGCTTGTAAACGCTTTTTGTAGCCAGCCAAGAGTCTTTCAATTCTTGTTTGAGGTATCTTTGCCCATTCTTCCTTACAAAAGTCTTCCAGTTCTTTGAGATTTCTGGGCTGTCTGTCACGCACTGCTCTTTTAAGGTCTATCCATAGATTTTCAATTAAGTTGAGGTCAGGAGATTGTGAAGGCCATGGCAAAACCTTCAGTTTACGCCTCTTGATGTAATCCCCCATGGATTTCGAGGTGTGTTTAGGATCATTATCCATTTGTAGAAGCCATCCTCTCTTTAACTTCAGCTTTTTCACAGATGGCATCAAGTTACCATCCAAAATTTGCTGACATTTTATTGAATCCATTTTTCCTTCTACTCGTGAGATGTTCCCTGTGCCACTGGCAGCAACACAACCCCAAAGCATGATTGATCCAACCCCATGCTTAACAGTTGGACAGAGGTTCTTTTCATTAAATTCTGTGCCCCTTCTTCTCCAAACGTACCTTTGCTCATTCCGGCCAAAAAGTTCAATTTTAACCTCATCGGTCCACAGAACTTGTTTCCAAAATGCATCAGGCTTGTCTATATGTTCATTTGCAAAGTTCAAACGATGATTTTTGTGGTGAGGACGTAGAAGAGGTTTTCTTCTGATGACTCTTCCGTGAAGACCATATTTGTACAAGTATCTCTTTATAGTGGAATAGTGTACCACAACTCCAGTGTCTGCCAGATCTTTCTGGAGGGATCGTGCAGTCAAACGTGGGTTTTGAATTGTTTTTCTCACAGTCCTGCGAGCTGTTCTGTATGATATTTTTCTTGGTCTTCCAGATCTTGCTTTAACTTCCACTGTTCCTGATGACTGCCATTTCTTAATTACATTCCGAACAGAGGATATTGACATCTGAAAACGCTTTGCTATCTTCTTATAGCCTTCTCCAGCTTTGTGAGCGTCAACTATTTTCAGTTTCAGTTTTCTAGACAACTGCTTAGAAGAACCCATGGTGCTGATTGTTGGGGCAAGGTCAGATGAGTCTGGGCATTTAAAACCTTTGAGATTGACATCACCTGGTCTTCCCAGACGATGATTGAGAACAATCTATGACACTGGCAGGTCTCAGCTTTGCAAAGGGGGCAGTGCATGCTATAAATTCTGCAGGGTGCCCAAACTTTTGCAGACGCCATTTTTTTTTCCTTGGCTTCTTTATGCACATTAATACAAATTTTTAGCTGGGGTGCCCAAACTTTCGATCCCCACTGTAACATTAATTCTGATCTAATATATATAGCTATTTAGACATATAAAAAATTCAATACGGGTCTTTGGGCCCCTTTTTTTTTTTTTTTTTATTGCCACCCCTATGTTTATGGAGGTTTCTGTCAGATGACCCCATCCTGCAATCTAGCCTGGTCGGAGATGTCGCCGCCTTGATGCAGGATGGCGTCTCCGCTTCCTGGGCTTTTGGGTGGTGGGATCTAGGCGGTTTGGCCCTTTTGATAATATAATTTTTTATTTTCTCAGAGAAAGCTTTTTGGTCCATCTGCTCTTCAGTATATTATAACTGAGACGGATACCGAGATACAGGGATTTCACTCATTTGTTTCCCACACATCATTAGGATGTGAATTTTGGTGGTCCCTGTTCAGAGGTTTTTATATTTCTGATAGCTATGTTTGCTCTCCCATAGCAATCTGAATGTGTTAAAGTTTAACAAGGGTCTTCGGACCCTCTTAACACCGCCCATTAGTTTAGGGTTGCAAAATTCTTGAACACGTTACCCCAACCTGTCTCCGGCATGGCCGGAGGTGCCACCGCCCGATTGTGGGGTGGCGGCTCCGTTTTCCGTGTTTTACGGAGACAGGGTCTGGGCCCATTTGGCCCTTTGATGTTTGAAATTTTTGTTTTTTCAGGTATGGCAAATAGCCCACCTGATCCATTTCTCTTACCTACCCCCTTAATTGTAGAAGCTATTATGGCTCCCTCTCTATTACGTCTTATCTTTTCTCTTTTCAAAACTTTAGTACATGATGTTGGTTTTGTGCCGGCCTGGGGATGTCTGGGTATCCCCCAGATTGGTACTATTGTTAATAACTATATCTGATATGGATTTACAGATTCTGATGTCTAGTCTAATAATCCTAGGTGATGTTGTTTCCATGTTTATTTTTATGTTGATAGCTATAATGTTTGCATATTATGGTAATTCAATGTATTTCACATAATGTCCAGGATTTCAACTCACCAAATAAGTGCAAAACAGCCTTCCTCCAATATAGAAGACTAGGAGCTAAAATCGTTTTACTACAGGAAACACATTTTGCTGCCGCAAAACATCCGACATATTTTCACAAATCCTATAAGCAGGGGTATTATACCTTATATTCCTCTAAATGTAGAGGAGTAGCTATTTTTCTACATAACTCCTTCCCCTTTGATGTTCAACATGTGTATCGTGAACCGGATAGTAGGTTTATGATTCTTAAACGCACCCTCTCGGGTTGTGAACTCACGATTGCTAATCTTTATGCACCGAATTCAGCACAAGCCTCCTTTTCTAAATTTTTTGATATTTTGGATAGGTTTTTGTCCTCTCATCTACTGGTGGGAGGCGATTTTAACCTAGTAGCAAACCCTCTTTTGGACCGAAGCTCTTCCTCACAATCCTCCCAGACTTTCCTAAAATCCCTTACCAAAAAATTGGATACCCTCCAGCTGGTTGACACCTGGAGGGCTCATAATACGGGAGCCAGAGATTATTCATTTTATTCCCATCCACATGACTCTTATGCTAGATTAGACTATATCTATTGTACCCCTATTTTATTAGCTAACTATGAAAGCTTGCATTCACTTGAGCCCCTGGTCAGATCACAATATTATAGCCTTATCAATCACGTTTTTAGGATTGGCACCTACCCCCTACTCTTGGAGGCTTAATGACTCAATGCTTACGGATATTGACTCTCGCCAAGAGTTGGTTGCTTCCATTCGGGAATATTTTCAGTCTAACTCTACCCCTGATATATCTCCAGCCACATTATGGGTAGCTCATAAGGCGGTCCTACGTGGCCGCCTTATCTCTATGGCATCTTCCAGAAATAGAAAACGATGGCAGCAAATTCTACAACTTACCCGAGAATTAGAAGTGCATTATAGAAGTCACATTGGTAATCCATCGCTTCTTAACAAACAGTATCTCAGAAGCGTTTAGAATTGAATACCCTACTTTCCCAAAATGCTGAAAAAGCTCTCCGTTGGTCGAAGGCCTCATTCTTGTTGCACAGTAACTCAGCATCCACTATGTTTGCAAGGAAACTGAATCACTCTCTACGCCCCCCACATATTTATAAACTGCGCACTAACTCGGGCAATATCTCATCTCTACCCCAAGAGGTTTTGGGTATTTTTGAAAAGTTTTATTCTAACCTTTTAGCTCCTCCATTGTCGAATTCTGTTCCACCTTCCGATTCATGGTTGGATTCTATACCCCTCCCTGCTCTCACACCCTCTGATAGCTTTTCTTAATGCCCCTTGTACCCTAGAGGTAATAACTTGTGCGATCAGCACGCTAAAAAGTTCTACTGCGCCGGGTCCTGATGGATTCACCGCTAGTTATTATAAACACTTTGCCCCGACATTGGCTCCCCATTTGACAACTTTATTTAACCATGCGGGCGGGCGGCAAATGTCAGCGTTCCAGGTGGACGCCATACGACGTCCTCCCGCACATGCGCAGATTGCGCTCCTGCAGAGCGGCGCAGCAGCGCGATCTGTCACCGGCCGTGTACCTCGGACACGGCTGATGACATCTGAGTATCGGCCCCGTTGCCGGTACCATGTGACCTGCTGTGACCAATCACAGTAGGTCACATGACAGTTGTATACAATGGATGGCTTCATTCATGCCATCCATTGTATACTAGTGTCTAGCTGTGAATGGTCACAGCTAATCACATGCACATGTCATGTCATCAGCTGTGGCCAAATCACAGCTAAGCACAAAAAAAAAAAAAAAAAAAAAAAACCTGAGTGAATCAATGACATTCAGGTAAATGCTTGCTTATAGCAAAGTAAAAAAAAAAAAAATACTGATCACTTCCCCAAAGTAGTACAATGTGATTAAATACCACCAAAAGAAAGCTCTAGTTGTGTGAAGAAAATTATAAAATTTTAGTTTGGCTACAATGTTGTATGACCGTGCAATTGTCATTCAAAGTGTGAGAGCGCTGAAACCTGAAAACTGGCCTGGGCAGGAAGGTGTAAAATTGCCCGGTACTGAATTGGCTTCAGTGATGAGTTTTTCGCTGGTATACACGCCCTATACGATCTCCTAAAACGAGAATAAGGCTTCCTGGTTATAATTCCGATTTTTTTACATTGGGTAGAGGTACCCGTCAGGGCTGTCCTCTATCACCCCTTTTGTTTACGCTGGTGTTGGAACCCTTGGCAATAGCAATTAGATCACATTCGGATATCGCTGGCTATCCATTATTAGCTTCACATTTCAAAATATGCATGTATGCTGATGATGTTATGGTTTTCCTTACTAATCCGTTAACTCCATTGCCTAATTTATGTGCTGTACTGAATGACTTTGCTATAGCGTCAGGTCTCACTGTTAATTTTACCAAATCGGTGATTATGCCTGTAGGTGTTCCTGATTCCCTGGGTGCATCTCTCCTTAGTTCGTTTCCATTTCGTTGGGTTACGGATCGGATTTCCTATTTGGGTATCAATCTCACCCCTAGATACTCGGATATATTTGCTGCCAATTATCCACCATGTATATCACGTCTCTCTACTCTATTAAAGATTTGGCATGGTTACCCTATTTCCTTTCTAGGTAGAGTCACGGCGGTTAAAATTAATATTTTGCCCAACCTACTTTATCTTTTTCGAGCACTTCCAGTCCCAGTCTCAAAAACATTTTTGGATCATTTTCAGCGGACTATTAATAACTTTATCTGGGGTAATAAACTTCCACGTTTTACCTCATCGGTTTTGTACCGCTCGCAACGGACAGGAGGTCTCGGCCTTCCCAATTTTTGGCTATATTATCTCTCAGCTCGCTTTTGCAGTTATCACAATGGGCAACTATTAACTCTCAGATCCCGTGGATCAAATTTGAATCTCAATCTATACGCCCATTTTACTTACCAGGTATTCTGTGGTCCAAAATTTCCCCTCGATCACTTACTTTTCATAACACCATAGTGACTCATTCACTGACACCTTTGGTCCAAATACAAATTTAAATTAAACCTGGTCTCTTCTGTCCCCCCAGGTGCCTCATTTTTTGGTGATCCTACTTTTAATGTAGCCTTCTCTTCTCCCCAAGCGTATAGTTGGTGGTATGATCACTCTTTCATTAGATTATCTGACTTTCAAAGAGGAGGATCTTATATTACTTTTGATATGCTCTGCGTGTGTTTTGATGTTCCTCTTCGTGAATACCACCATTACCAACAGATTAGACATTTTTTTTAATCACATTTTGGCCTTATACCCTCTTCTCAGATTTCATTTTTTGAACGTATCAGCTGTGACTCTCCTGGGGGTGGAGGTCTTATTTCTGATCTTTATCACCAATTTTTGATCTGTTCCTCGCCTACACCTCCTTTATATAGACGAAAATGGGAGGAGGATAGCGGTATCATTTTTTTCAGATGAGGACTGGGATTCCATGGTGGATAACATATGTAAGTGTTCTAGATCTCTTTCAGTTCGAGAGACTGCCCTTAAGGTTTTAACCAGATGGTATTATATCCCATCAAGACTACATGTATTGTTCCCACAAACATCCCCTTTATGTTTCCGGGGCTGTGGCCTCACAGGTACTTTGGTTCACATATTTTGGGATTGCCTGACCATATCTCTGATTTGGCGCAAGTTATCTGATTTGGCTACCTCATTGGTGGGTATCCCAGTGCAATTGTCTATACAGACTTATTTTTTGGGGGCTCATATCCCAGGGGTCTCTAATGACATTATGAGATTGATACATACTATTTGTATTGCCACTTTGTGGGCTATTGCCTCACATTGGAAGTCCAGCACTGTACCCTTAACCACCGTTTTGCATAGAGTTGATGCTGTGATGCTCATGGAGCGTATTCATTATACCCTATTGGATAAGATGCACTTATTTGATAAAAAATGGGAATCTTGGAAGGATTATAGACATTTATTACATGTTTAATAACATCCCAAGTGAAGATTGACTGGTATATATTGCTGACAGAAGTAACATTTAGCCTATTTAATCGTTCACACATTTCATGTACTTGCAATCTACCTTTTTTTCTATTTCCTCTCTTTCTTATACTAATATAATTTTATGTATTGTACTTTTCAAAAGTACCTTATTTTTGCTATCATTTGAAACTGTACTGTTATTTTACAGTCTATTTTTCAAAATAAAAACGTTTGTAAACAAAAAAAACTATTTCTAGCTTCAGGAAGGGTAAGAACGTTTTAAAGTTTTTATGGTTGTTGGTGACTCCAGTGGGTAAATTACAGGAAAATCTGATTTGCTTTCCATGGTGATCTGACCTTACAGTCCCTGGTGTCAATTCACCCTTACAGGGCAGAGATATCTTCCATACACCACAGCAACACTTTGCTTTGTGATATCTAATCTGGCATTTACTTTTATTTTATAATATGCACAGGTGCGGCGTTAGGTGGGTGCTTGGGGGTGCTAAAGCACCCCCAGAAATTCTTTAAGCACCCATAGTGCTTCCAAAATTCAGATGCCGCCCCTTCCATATGTCAGTGTTTTGTTTTTTTTTTCATTGTACCTGCATATCCTCTGTTGATGCCAGAAGGCTGGAGACTTTTTTTTTTTTTCTTCCTGTGGAGGGATACAGCTGCTGTGGCCGCAAAAGCCCATAAACTTTAATGAGTCCTGGCAGGCTGGTTTCATAAGTGGACTTATATACAGCCTCTCTTCTGCCATGTCAGCCAATGAGAAAGAACTGTACCCACCCCGTTCCGCAGCCTGCCTGATTTGACTTCGAAGCTGAGCTGTAACAGAAGGAGGTGCCAGCAGCTGGATTGGAGGGGGAGAGAGAGGAGTGGAGAAAAAACAGCCTGCTATGGGGGATGGATTACAAGGCAGATAAATTGAAAACAAGGAGTCCTCCTGCGCTCTTATGTCATATATCAGGAAAGTGTAAAAGCTAACAAGCAGCTGGTATCTAATCCTATACCATTAGGCCCCAAAACATAAATGCAATAAAAATGATGTAGTGCTCATTACAAACAAATATACAAATAAATAAGTGACCACACAGTGAAGAACACACACGTCTCAGGTCCAAATGTGGACCGTAAATGGTGAGTGGTCTAAAAGGGGGGGTGACCCCCAATCCACATGGGGATAATAGAACTGTGACCCCCTGGTACCCAATAAGGGACATAAACTGATAATAAACCAATAATGAGTGAATCCCTAGGATGCGATCAAATGAAAAAGTGTGAGTGACATAATAATAATCGCAAAAAACACTAAAAATCAATCAAAATCAAAGCAGTCCAGTGATCTGTGTCGCATTCCTTCTGGTCATGCATAAACGGAGGAATGTGTGAACCAACACACCCTGGATGTGATCCAAAAATGGCTGCAATGGCCTCTCCCCTCCACCCTGCGACCCTGCAGGGCTACCGAGCATATATGTATCACCACTTGATCCCCTCAGCAAACAGCACTCCTCAAGGACCGATAGCTTGAAAGGACTTCCCAGGAGTCCCAGGACTTCCCAGGTAGGTGTATGTGTGTCAAAGTCAACAATCAAGAGAAGACTTCACTAGAGTGAATACAGAGGGTTCACCACAAGATGGAAACCATTGGTGAGCCTCAAAAACAGGAAGGCCAGATTAGAGTTTGCCAAACGACATCTAAAAAAGCCTTCACAGTTCTGGAACAACATCCTATGGACAGATGAGACCAAGATCAACTTGTTCCAGAGTGATGGGAAGAGAAGAGTATGGAGAAGGAAAGGAACTGCTCATGATCCTAAGCATACCACCTCATCAGTGAAGCATGGTGGTGGTAGTGTTATGGCGTGGGCATGTATGGCTGTCAATGGAACTGCTTCTCTTGTATTTATTGATGATGTGACTGCTGACCAAAGCAGCAGGATGAATTCTAAAGTGTTTCGGGCAATATTATCTGCTCATATTCAGCCAAATGCTTCAGAACTCATTGGACGCCGCTTCACAGTGCAGATGGACAATGACCCAAAGCATACTGCAAAAGCAACCAAAGAGTTTTTTAAGGGAAAGAAGTGGAATGTATGCAATGGCCAAGTCAATCACCTGACCCCGATTGAGCATGCATTTCACTTGCTGAAGACAAAACTGAAGGGAAAATGCCCCAAGAACAAGCAGGAACTGAAGACAGTTGCAGTAGAGGTCTGGCAGAGCATCACCAGGGATGAAACCCAGCGTCTGGTGATGTCTATGCATTCCAGACTTCAGGCTGTAATTGACTGCAAAGGATTTGCAACCAAGTATTAAAAAGTGAAAGTTTGATTTATGATTATTATCCTGTCCCATTATTTTTGGTCCCTTAACAAGTGGGAGGCACATATGCAAACTGTTGTAATTCCTACACCGTTCACCTGATTTGGATGTAAATACCCTCAAATTAAAGCTGACAGTCTGCAGTTAAAGCACATCTTGTTTGTTTCATTTCAAATCCATTGTGGTGGTGTATAGAGCCAAAAATGTTAGAATTGTGTCGATGTCCCAATATTTATGGACCTGACTGTATGTTTTAAGGCAGATAAATTCTCCATCATGCACTGATGGGAGCTGTTTTCCTACACTTGGTCTAAAGGCAAAGAAACAGCTTCTGCCAGTATGGAGAGAATAGGCTTGTATCTATAGCGTGGGATACACTGCCCCTCCCTCCATTCCTCCCTCCATTCATCCATTCCTCCCTCTATCCATCCCCCCCCCTCTGCTTGCTTTAGCTTTAACATAAATATTGCTGAGGGAAACCCTCTGTTTCCCACAGTCTAAGAAAAGGCCAGGGCCCTTGCACACCAACTGCCTGAGCCCATTCAGTGTAATTGCAGCTCAGGTGCAGTGTACAGCTTACCATTGACATAAATGGTTGTACGCTGCTGTATTCCTCTATACAGCAGTTCGATCATAAACATGAGTACAGCAGCATACAATGATTCATGTCAATGATGGGCTCTACACCACACCTGGGCTGCCTGGACAGAGGAAACCCAACTGCGATTACATGGGCTCAGCCATCTGTGTGCAAGAGCCTTGAATCTCCGTGGGGGGAGGAGCCTGGGCATGGCGCTGATCGTGAAATCTAGGTAAGATCTCACGGCACCCAGCACCTCCAGCATCCCGTCAGCAGCACGGCGACTGAGGTTGGCAGGGGGACTCACCTGCAGTGGCTCCAGGTCTAGCTGGTCTGTCTCCCGCGGACCTTGGTCGAGGGGAGATGTGGTTGAGCGGGCGGACCCGGGGGAGTAAGAGGAGGTGGTGAGTCTCAAGTCCTAAAAGCCGAAGCCCGGAGAACGCTGGGCGGACACGTGACCGAGGCAGAGGAGGTGTGTCGGAGGTGTGTCAAAGAGAGAAGCCGGCCGGCTTACAAGGACACACACTGCCGTGGTTCTCTCTGTCTCCCTCACCCCCCTCAAGTGGAAGTTATCCCCTGGGCTTCAGGGGAACTCTAGTGTCAGAAGAACCAGAGAATTAATAGATACCCAAAAGCCATACTGAAAGTGAGAAACAAATACACATGCAACCCCCTCCTGGACGAATATTCAGACGAAGCCACCCCTCCTTTTGGAAGTGAAGGAAGAAGAACGCGAGTGAGTGAGAGTGGCTGAAGATTGTTTTTTAAATATTTGAAAGGATTTTTAGTGACTATGTGATGGAAGCAAATGTTTGATGGACTGGTTCATGTGGGTTGCATTTAGGGGGTCACCTGAGACGGAGGAGAGGAGGATATAGGAGGTGGAGAGGTTGAAGGAGGAAAAAGAAAAAGGAGAAGAAGGGAAATATACGGTTGGAGAAGTGGATATCTGGATATTAAAGTACCTAAATTATCAGATATATATTAAAAATGAAAAACAAGGCAACAAAAAGGTGGTGGGTCAAAGTCCCTGCAATCAAAAAATATTCCCGGGCAGGAAAAACAGACTCCTGAGAGGCAAAATGGAACAAATGAAAAGCGTTTGTTGGAAAACAGTATGGGAGAAAGCTCCAGTATTTCCTTGGGATTACCTAATATTAGCCAAAATTTGGAGGAAGCAGATGCTCAGATAGCAGGTCCACAGGAGAACTTGGAAGAGCAGGACACACATTTTCCAACTAAATCAGAAATTGCAGGAATGTTTAAAAGTTTGGAAAAATCTAGAAAACAGGAAATGGCGAAGTTACATAAAGATCTGGGGCAGGGGTTGTCTAGAGTGGAGGAAATGAAGGAAAAAATAAACACGCCCAAGTGATTCAGTCCATAGGCAAACAAATGGTGGAAATGAAAAAAGAACACAGAAACCTGCTATATAAATTTGAAGATCAGGAAAATAGGCTTAGAAGAAATAACCTAAGGATAGGAGGTCTCCCAGAGATCTCTCAAGGAGAAGACCTGAGGGAAATAACAGAAAAAATGTTAGATAGAATAATGGAAAGAACTGCAGCGGAACCGTATAAAATAGATGGGGTATATAGAATTGGGAGACTTCAGCAAGAAGGTAGAAAACGTAACGTTATAGTCCTACTTCATCATTATTGTGACAAAGAAGAGATCTGGAAGAAGATGAAAGGAAGAACAGTTATAAAAATATGGTGAATTAAATATACAGTTTTTTTGCGGACCTTGCTGCAAAGACATTGTTAAAAAAAAGAACTCTGAAACCATTAGTAGAACAAATGAGGAAACAGAACGTTCGATACAGCTGGGGGTTCCCAGCATGTTTAATTGGTTGGAGAAATGGACGTTCGGCCAAATTAAAGTTTCCTGATGAACTGCGGGATTTTTGTAAGAGGCTAGAGTTGCAATATATAGATATTCCTGGATGGGGTGAGGAGGAGGAAGAAAGTGGGAATATAGAAAGTGAGAGGTGGCAGGGGGCCCAGAAGAGAACTTGAAGCCAGAAGGGGATGTAGAGAGAGGAGGGTGCCAGGAGGTTTTTCTTCTTTGGATGTTTTTTTTTTCTCTTCTTCCCCACAGCCCTCCTTATCTCCTCTCTTTTTCCCTAGGAAGAGGTTGTCTGCTTGTCTTCTCTTTATGTTAGGAGAGGAGTTTTTTTTTTCTCCCTCCTTTTAAATATCTCTCCTTTTTTGGTTAAACTGACGAGACGATGGGGGAAAGTAAATGGGTTGAGGTAGGCATGTTCTAGAGCTTCACCCTAAAGAGGAATCAAGGGTGGGACTTAGACCACAAATGATTCATAGACTAATTATTTGTCTAAAAAGGGGGGAGGGTATGGGGGAAGGGTAGGTAGTTTTAGATTCTGCAGAATAGTAAGAAATATGTGTCTGGAGAAAACCTAGAAAGAGAAGATACGGAGAGGAGAGAGGGGAAGAGGGAGATGGGAGGAGAAGGAAGAATGGAAGAGATTAACTTTATGACTTATAATGTTAAAGGTTTAAATAGTTTTGGGAAGAAATTTAGGATTTTTAAAGGAAATTCTGCACAGATTTTCTTCAGTGTTTTTTTTACAGGAGACACATTTAGAACAAGAAGCAAATGTGAAACTAAATTCCAGATATCCAGTATGGTACTATGCAGATTCCCCATTTTAAAGAGCCAAAGGAGTGGCAATAGGTTCCGCAAAAAATATCAGGTTTAATTTGGAAGACAGTGTGGTAGACCTGGAAGGGAGATATTTGTTCCTGGAGGGGAAATTGCAGGATTGGGAGTGTACTTTAGCAAATATTTACTGTCCAAATAAGAAACCGGAGGAGTTCCTAAAGAACACACAGAGGAAATTAATGGATTTTAAGAAAGGAAGTTTAATTGTGGCAGGAGATTTCAGTCTGTGTATGGATCCTCAGATATGGCATCTCGTGTGCAGAGAGATGAGAGTAGGTCTCTTAGATTTTTAAAGAAAATGTTACATCAATGTCAACTTGTTGATATATGGAGAATTAAGCATATGAGGGACAGAGACTATACCTTTTATTCTCATGCACATGAGACTTATTCAAGATTGGATTATATACTGTTGGACCATTGACTTATTGAGTCTCTGGTTCAAGTAAAAATAAATTGATAAATATATCAATATCAGATCATGCTCCGGTTACAATGAAATTATTGTGGGGAAATGAGTTGAATAGGAGGAAATTGTGGAGGTTAAATGAGACACTTCTACAGGATCAAGAGATAGATCAAAAAATTAAAAAAGCAATTTTTTAAGGAAAATGATTCTGAGGAGGTGTCTGTGGCAACAGTGCGGGAGACTCATAAAGCCTATTTATAGAGGCATTCTGATAGCAATTGGAGCAAAAAAGAAGAGAGAAAAATAAATAAACTTCTGAAGGAACTCTGGGAGCATAAAAATAGAGTAACAAAAGAGATTATGCAGAGAGGAATTAAATTTGTGGAAGAAGATAAGAGGAGAGTGTTTAATAAAATGGTATGTGAGCGATATAGATGGGGAGATAGACCAGGAAAGTATTTAATGAGGGCCCAGGGGAAAAAGAAATCCAGGAACTATATAGAGAAAATAAGGGACAACAAAGGTGAATTAGTGTATTCAACTAAAGATTTAGCTAGAGTGTTTAAAGAATATTATAATAAGCTATATATTATTATTCCCCATAGTAAAGAGGATGCAGGAAAAATAGAAAAAAGACGGACATACTTAAAGGAAGCGGGACTACCAAAATTAGAGGAGGAACAATTAAAATCTCTGGAAGCAACAACGCAGGAAGAAATATATTTAGCATTAAAAAATACTTAAGCAGGGAAAAGTCCTGGACTTCATGGGCATACTGTGAGATATTATAAAAAAATATAAGGAATTATTAGTACCCAAATTGAGGACATATATGAATGCATTGGGAGGCGAGATGGAAATGAGGAGGGAAGCCTATGTAGTCCTTATACATAAGGAAGGTAAGGATGACACTCAATGTCCAAGCTATAGACCAATTTCCTTGTTGAATACAGATAACAAGCTATTATTATTATTTATTATACAGTGTTTATAAAGCGCCAATAGTTCGCTCAGCGCTGTACATTACAAAGGGGGACAGAACATGTGACAGAACAATACAATGCAAAACATGAGGGGATTGAGGGCCCTGCTCTTTCGAGCTTACAATCTAGGAGCTATATGCAAAAGTT
Source organism: Staurois parvus (assembly GCF_062004578.1). Lineage (NCBI taxonomy): Eukaryota > Metazoa > Chordata > Amphibia > Anura > Ranidae > Staurois > Staurois parvus. The sequence continues at coordinate 1,508,762 of NW_028318071.1, forward strand.
CTGGCAAATAGGTTGAAAGACTTGATGCCGGAACTGATACATATGGATCAGGTAGATTTCGTTACAGGAAGAGAGGGTAGAAACAATGGATTAAGATCTTTGTTTCTCATACAAAAAAGTAGGAGAGAGAAAATCCTGGCAGTGGTCCTCTCAATAGATGCAGAAAAGACATTTGATAGAGTGGATTGGGGTTATATGTTGGATACACTGGAAATATTGGGGATGGGACCCAGAATAAGAGAATTGATAAGGAAATTATATAGTCAACCCTCTGCAGAAGTCATGGTTAATGGGGAATTGTCGGAGAGCTTTGGAATGCGGAATGAAACTAGACAGGGATGTCCTTTGTCTCCACTGTTATATGTTCTATCTCTGGGATCTTTGCTGGCTACAATAAGGAATAATCTTGATATAAAAGGAATCAGGATAGGACAGATAGCACATAAGGTGGCAGGTTATGCAGATGTTATGTTCTACGTGGGAAACCCAAGGATAACATAACCAAACTTAATGAAATCATTGAGGGAATATGGAGAGATGTCAAACTTAAAAATTAACCCAACTAAAATGGAGAGTTTAAATATAAATCTTTTGAACAGCGAGAAATATATATTACCTGAGGAATTTCCCTTTTGTATGGAGAGAAAAAGAATTAAAATATCTAGGTATAAAATTATTTGTATATTCTAAGAATTTATATAGATCAAATTTATATCCCATTATTAAATGAGATTAAGGACAAACTAAGAAAACTAGGTGGGGGAACTCTGTCATGGATAGGTTGTATAAATATGATATAGTAATTGTTCCAAAAATTCTATATAGATTCCAAATGATACCAATCAAAATATCAGAAGCATATTTTAGAATAATTTTAAAAATGTTAACAAGATTCATTTGGAGGAAAAAAAAAACCTAAAATAAGTTATGAAATCTTAAGTAGGAATAAAGAGGTGGACTGGGAGTTCCAGAGTTAAAAAGGTACTATAACTCGGTAATACTTTTTACAAGAATTTTTGATTGGACACACAATTTACATGGGAAAAAGTTGGATAAAAATAGCACAAGTTTTTTCACACTGAATGTGTTAAGGGTATGGGATGTTTTACATAAACAAAAAGGATGGGAATATAATTCACTTTTAATGCCCTTATGGTCTACAAATTATTTTCCTCCTGGTAAAGAGAGTGTTGCCGGGAAGTGGATAAAGAAGGAATATGTACGGTTGAGAGATGTAATGGTGTCCTAAAATTCAAGAGTATTGGGGGCAAATAGTAGATATGATCCAGAAAATAACGGAGGTTGATATTCCAAAAGACCCAGAGACTTGTCTGTTTCATGGTACTAAGCTATCGGTTAAGAAATATAAAAAATATGGTTTATTGTATTATTTTAATGCAGCAAAGGGATTGATACCCGAGTTTTGGTAGAAACAGGAGGTACCAAAAATAAAGGATTGGATAAATAGGATGGACCAGATATATAGATTAGAACAACTTTACCATTTGAGTGAAGATAAGATGGAGAGTTTTCGTGCCAAGTGGAAAAGGTGGGAGGATTTTAAGGAGTCAGAATTAATCCTAGAGTACAGTGGGGCAAAAAAGTATTTAGTCAGCCACCAATTGTGCAAGTTCTCCCACTTAAAAAGATGAGAGAGACCTGTAATTGGCATCATAGGTAGACCAACTATGAGAGACAAAATGAGAAAAAAAATCCAGACAATCACATTGGCTGATTTGGAAAGAATTTATTTGCAAATTATGGTGGAAAATAAGTATTTGGTCACCTACAAACAAGCAAGATTTTTGGCTCTCACAGACCTGTACCTTCTTCTTTAAGAGGCTCCTCTGTCCTGCACTCATTACCTGTAACAATGGCACCTGTTTGAACTTGTTATCAGTATAAAAGACACCTGTCCACAACCTCAAACAGTCACACTCCAAACTCCACTATGGTGAAGACCAAAAGGCTGTCGAAGGACACCAGAAACAAAATTGTAGACCTGCACCAGGCTGGGAAGACTGAATCTGCAATAGGCAAGCGGCTTGGTGTGAACAAATCAACTGTGGGAGCAATAATTAGAAAATGGAAGACATACAAGACCACGGATAATCTCCCTCGATCTGGGGCTCCACGCAAGATCTCACCCTGTGGGGTCAAAATGATCACAAGAACGGTGAGCAAAAATCCCAGGACCACACGGGGGGACCTAGTGAATGACCTGCAGAGAGCTGGGACCAACGTAACAAAGGCTACTATCAGTAACACACTACGCCGCCAGGGACTCAGATCCTGCAGTGCCAGACGTGTCCCCCTGCTTAAGCCAGTACATGTCCGGGCCCGTCTGAAGTTTGCTAGAGAGCATTTGGATGATCCAGAAGAGGACTGGGAGAATGTCATATGGTCAGATGAAACCAAAATAGAACTGTTTGGTAGAAACACAACTCGTCGTGGTTGGAGGAGAGATAATGCTGAGTTGCATCTAAAGAACACCATACCTACTGTGAAGCATGGGGGTGGCAACATCATGCTTTGGGGCTGTTTCTCCACAAAGGGGCCAGGACGACTGATCCATGTACAGGACAGAATGAATGGGGCCATGTATCGTGAGATTTTGAGTGCAAACCTCCTTCCATCAGCAAGGGCATTGAAGATGAAACGTGGCTGGGTCTTCCAACATGACAATGATCCCAAACATATCGCCCAGGCAACAAAGGAGTGGCTTTGTAAGAAGCATTTCAAGGTCCGGAGTGGCCTAGCCAGTCTCCAGATCTCAACCCCATAGAAAACCTTTGGAGGGAGTTGAAAGTCCGTGTTGCCCAGCGACAGCCCCAAAACATCACTGCTCTAGAGGAGATCTGCATGGAGGAATGGGCCAACATACCAGCAACAGTGTGTGTCAACCTTGTGAAGACTTACAGGAAACGTTTGACCTGTGTCATTGCCAACAAAGGATACATAAAGTATTGAGATGAACTTTTGATATTGACCAAATACTTATTTTCCACCATAATTTGCAAATAAATTCTTTCCAAATCAGCCAATGTGATTGTCTGGTAGTTGAGGTCTACCTATGATGCCAATTACAGGCCTCTCTCATCTTTTTAAGTGGGAGAACTTGCACAATTGGCGGCTGACTAAATACTCTTTTGCCCCACTGTATGAGAGTGTAATCGAGAAATAATGTGGATAGATTTTTGAATTGGGATCTCCAGAGAGTGGGAAAGATGCATAGCGGAGCTTTTGGGGGGTTGGAGGGAGGGGGATATGTGGTTGGGCGGTAAGAAGGGGAGGTGAGGGAAATGTTAAGGATTTCTGGATGCCAATTAGATATTTGATCAAAATTGTGGTAGTTTTATGGGTTTATTTGTTCATGGTTTGTTTGTACAAATATGACAAATTTTAAAAATTTATAAAACATTTAAATAAGAAAAAAAAGAGCCTTGCATCTCAATAAAAGTAACGTGACCTTTCCCTCTATACTATCACTCCCTCCTCATGTTTGTGTAAATTATATCCCATATTGAGTTTGGTGGTCAGTACCACCACCAAATGCAATCTATTCAAGAAAATGCACTGATTTGCAACTCTGCACTCTATGTAGCAAACTCCTAATCTCTGTACCCTGTACAGAGCACACTCCTAGACTCTGCACTGTGTACATAGAGCTCTCCTGAACCCTGCACTTTGTACATAGCGCACTTCTGATCTCTGCACTGCGCACATAGCTCACTCCTGATTGATCTCTGCACTGTGTACGCTACACACTCCTGAACTCTGCAAAGTGTACGTAGCACACTCCTGAACCATGCACTCTGTACATAGCGCATTTCTGATCTCTGCGCTGCGTACAGTGTACTCCTGATCTCTGGACTGCGCACATAGCTCACTCCTGATCTCTGCACTGTGTCTGTAGCACACTCCTGAACCCTGTACTCTGTACATAGGGCACTTCTGATCTGTACATAGTGCACTTCTGATCTCTGCACTGCGTACATGGTGTACTCCTGATCTCTGCACTGTGCACATAGCTCACTCCTGATCTCTGCACTGTGTACGTAGCACAATCCTGAACTCTTCAAAGTGTACATAGCTGTCAGGGCAGGGGCCGAGGAACGGACAGGCAGGCCTAACAATGTAACGCACTGGCTGACGACAACCACCACCCACCCACAGACCGAAGTCCCTCAGGGTGCGGAGTCTAAGTCCCAGGCTGCCCTTCACCAGGGCCCCTAATGGTGGGGATGGACTTGACGCAGCCAGGAACCAGGTCGTGGCCCCCGAGACACCTCAGCTGCGGTAATGGCCGCCGCCAATGGCGTGTAGCTGGTGGAAGAGACCTGAAGGCATAAAAGGATTCCCACCATGCACAGCAGGATCCAAGATGGACGCCAGCACATGGAGTAACATAACCTCAGGGAAAAGGTAGGACCTTGACAATAGCACACTTCTGAACCCTTCACTCTGTACATAGCGCACTTCTAATCTCTGCACTACATACGTAGCACATTCTTGAACCCTGCACTCTATACATAGCGCACTCCTGATCTCTGCACTGCGTACATGGCGTACTCCTGATCTCTGCACTGCGTACATGGCGTACTCCTGATCTCTGCACTGCGTACATGGCGTACTCCTGATCTCTGCACTGCGTACATGGCGTACTCCTGATCTCTGCACTGCGTACATGGCGTACTCCTGATCTCTGCAAAGTGTACATAGCACATTAATGAACCCTGCACTATGTACGTAGCGCACTCCCGATCTCTGCACTGTGCACGTAGCGCACTCCCGATCTCTGCACTGTGCACGTAGCGCACTCCCGATCTCTGCACTGTGCACGTAGCACACTCCCGATCTCTGCACTGTGCACGTAGCACACTCCCGATCTCTGCACTGTGCACGTAGCACACTCCCGATCTCTGCACTGTGCACGTAGCACACTCCCGATCTCTGCACTGTGCACGTAGCACACTCCCGATCTCTGCACTGTGCACGTAGCACACTCCCGATCTCTGCACTGTGCACGTAGCACACTCCCGATCTCTGCACTGTGCACGTAGCACACTCCCGATCTCTGCACTGTGCACGTAGCACACTCCCGATCTCTGCACTGTGCACGTAGCACACTCCCGATCTCTGCACTGTGCACGTAGCACACTCCCGATCTCTGCACTGTGCACGTAGCACACTCCCGATCTCTGCACTGTGCACGTAGCACACTCCCGATCTCTGCACTGTGCACGTAGCACACTCCCGATCTCTGCACTGTGCACGTAGCACACTCCCGATCTCTGCACTGTGCACGTAGCACACTCCCGATCTCTGCACTGTGCACGTAGCACACTCCCGATCTCTGCACTGTGCACGTAGCACACTCCCGATCTCTGCACTGTGCACGTAGCACACTCCCGATCTCTGCACTGTGCACGTAGCACACTCCCGATCTCTGCACTGTGTACGTAGCACACTCCCGATCTCTGCACTGTGTACGTAGCACACTCCTGAACTCTGCAATGTATACATAAGGTACTCCTGATTTCTGTACTGTGTACATAACGTACTCCTGAACCCTGCACTGTGTACATTGCACACTCCTGAACTCTGCATTCTGTCTGTAACACACTCCTGAACCCTGCATAGTGTATATAAGGTACTCCTGATTTCTGTACTGTGTACATGTTGCATTCCTGAACCCTGCACTGTGTACATGAAGCACTGCTGATCTCTGCGCTGTGTTCATAGTTCACTCCTGACCTCTGCACTGTGTACGTAGCTCAGAGGTGGCTCTAGGTTTTGTAAAAAACAGACATGAGGCCCCACTCACGCCCATATTTGGAAAAATAATTCAAGTGATAAAAATTAACTGGTATAAATTGCATATATTAAGAGCCTTAAATCATATGAACTCGCAGTTTCTATAACTTTCTCTAACCAGTTATTCTTTAATCAAATATCATTGAATATAGGGTATGTGCATGTATGTATATATATATCTCATACATACATGCACACACCACTATATTGCCAAAAGCATTGGGACACCCCTCCAAATGCAAAGTGCAATGCAAAATGTTGGATGCAGTGGTGTAAAGCACACTGCCACTGGACTCTAGATTCATGGAGATGTGTTCTCTGGAGTGGTGAATCACACTTCTCTGTCTGGACATGCTGGGTTTGGCAGTTGCCAGGAGAATGGTACTTGCCTGACTGCGTTGTGCCAAGTGTAAAGTTTGGTGGAGGGGGGGTTATGGTGTGGGGTTGTTTGTCAGGGGTTGGGCTTGGCCCCTTAGTTCCAGTGAAGGGAACTCTTAAGGTGTCAGCATACCAAGACATTTTGGACGATTTCATGCTCCCAACTTTGTGGGAACAGTTTGGGGATGGCAGCTTCCTGTTCCAACATGACTGAGCACCAGTGCACAAAGCAAGGTCTATAAAGGCAAGAATGAGCGAGTTTGGGGTGGAGGAACTTGACTGGCCTGCATAGAGTCCTGACCTCAATCAACAGAACACCTTTGGAATGAATTAGAGCGGAGACTGTGAGTCAGGTCTTTTCGTCTGACCTCAGTGCCTGACCTCACAAATGCGCTTCTGAAAGAATGGCCAGCATTCCCATTGATACACTCCTAAACCTTCTGGACAGCCTTCCCAGAGGAGTTGAAGAAGTTATAGCTGCAAAGGGCAGGCCAACTCAATATTGAACCCTACGGACTTAGACTGGGATTCCATTAAAGTTCATGTACGTGAAAAGGCAGGTGTTCCAATACTTTTGGCAAAATAGTATGTATATATACACTTGTGTTCAAAATAATAGCAGTGTGTTGAAAAAAGTGAATAAAGCTCAAAATCCTTCTAATAGCTTTTATTTCCATACACACAAATGCATTGGGAACACTACACATTCTATTCCAAATCAAAACTTGAAGAAAAATATATCAAATTTGTGTTGTTCCTCTAAAAAAATTGAAGAAAAGTGAATATTAAACTGTTCAAAAAAATAGCAGTGTTTGTATTCTTCTTTACAAACTCAAACATTCACTATATAAACTGAAAAATGTTTGAAGATTTTGCTTTCCTTTGAATAACTTAATATTTAGTTGTATAAGCACTGTTTCTGAGAACTGCAGTACATCTGTGTTGCATAGAGTCAACCAACTTCTGGCACCTGTGAACAGGTATTCCAGCCCAGGATGATTGGACTACATTCCACAGTTCTTCTCTATTTCTTGGTTTTGCCTCAGAAACTGCATTTTTGATGTCACCCCACAAGTTTATCGGATTAAGATCCGGGGATTTGGCTGGCCACTCCATAATGTCAATCTTGTTGGTCTGGAACCAAGATGTTGCACATTTACTGGTGCGTTTGGGGTCGTTGTCTTGTTGGAACACCCATTTCAAGGGCATTTCCTCTTCAGCATAAGGCAGCATGACCTCAAGTATTCTGATGTATTCAAACTGATCCATGATCCCTGGTATGCGATAAAAAGGCCCAACCACGTAGTATGAGAAACATCCCCATATCATGATGCTTGCGCAAACATGCTTCACTGTCTTCACAGTGTACTGTGGCTTGAATTCAGTGTTTGGGGGTCGCCTGACAAACTGTCTCCGGCCACTAGACCCAAAAAAACAATCTTACTTTCATCAGTCCACAAAATGTTGCGCCATTTCTCTTTAGGAAAGTGAATGTGCTCTTTGGCAAATTGTAACCTCTTCAGCACGTCTTTTTTTCAACAGTGGGACTTTGCGGGGGCTTCTTGCAGATAGCTTGGCTTCACATAGGCGTCTTCTAATTGTAACAGTACTCACAGGTAACTTTAGACCTTCTTTGATCTTCCTGGAGCTGATTGTTGGCTGAGTCCTTGCCATTTTGGCTATTCTTCTATCCATTCGAATGGTAGTTTTTCGCTTTCTTCCACGTCTTTCAGGTTTTGTTTGCCATTTTAAAGCATTTGTGATCATTTTAGCTGAGCAGCCTATCATTTTCTGCACTTCTTTATATGTTTTCCCCTCTCCAATCAACTTTTTAATCAAGGTACGCTGTTCTTCTGAACAATGTCTGGAACTACCCATTTTCCTCAGAATTTCAGAGAGAAATGCACTGTAACCAGCATGTACAACAATTGCTGCCTTCCTTCCTTAAATAAGGGCAATAATTGCCACCTGTTTTTCAAAGAATGAATGACCTCACTAATAGAACTCTACACTGCTGTTATTTTGAACATGCCCCTTTCAATTAGTGATTCATTTACACAGAATCAGCAGCATGCATGTCATGACTGTTGGGTCTGTTGGATTTCTATTACTCTACTACACCTGCTAGTAAATTAGTTGCCATGTAGAAATATCATTTCTACCAAAAACAGTGATTGATCAGGTTAGTGATGTCTGACTGCTATTATTTTGAACACAACTGCGTGTGTATGTGTGTGTGTGTATATATATATATATATATATATATATATATACACACATATATATATATATACACATATACATACATACATATATATATATATATATATATACACATATACATACATATATATATATATATATATATATATATATATATATACACACACACACACACACACACACACACATATATTTATATACATACATACATACATATACACACACACACACACACAGGTCAAAAAAATAATCAGAGTACAGCATCAAGTCAATTAAACTCCTTAGATATTGATCTTTTCAGATAAGTAGCAGAGGGGGTTGTTAGTCAGTTTCAGCTGCTTTAGTGTTAATGAAGTTAACAGGTGCTCTAGATGAGTAACAGTGAGACAACCCCCCCAAACAAGAATGGTTTTACAGGTGCAGGCCACCGACATTTTCTTCCCTTTTCTGACTGTTTTTCACTAGTTTTGCATTTGGCTAGGGTCAGTGTCCCTACTGGTAGCATGAGGCAACACCTGGACCCTACAGAGGTTGCACAGGCAGTCCAACTCCTCCAGGATGGCACATCAAAACTTGTCATTGCCAGGAGGTTTACCGTGTCTTCCAGCACAGTCTCAAGAACAAGGAGAAGATTCCAGGAGACAGGCAGTTACTCTAGGTGAGCTGGACAGGGCCGTAGAAGGTCCTTAACCCATCAGCAGAACCGGTATATGCTCCTTTATGCAAGGAGGAACAAATGAGCACTGCAAGAGGCCTACAAAATGACCTCCAGCAGGCCACTGATGTGAATGTCTCTGACTATACAATCAGAAACAGACTTCATGAGGGTGGTCTGAGGGCCCAACATCCTCTAGTGGGCTCTGTGCTCACTGCCCGGCACTGTAGAGCTTGATTGGCATTTGCCATTAAACATCAGAATTGGCGGTTCCGCCACTGGCACCCTCTGCTATTCACAGTTGAGAGCAGGTTCACCCTGAGCACTTGTGACAGACGTGAAAGGGTGTGGAGAAGCCGTGGAGAACGTTACGCTGCCTGTAACATTGTTCAGCATGACCCTTTTGGTGGTGGGTCAGTGATGGTCTGGGAAGGCATATCCATGGAGGGATGCACAGACCTCTACAGGCTAGACAATGGCACGCTGACTGCCATTAGGTATGGGAATGAAATCCTTGGACCCATTGTCAGACCCTACACTGGTGCAGAGGGTCCTGGGTTCCTCTTGGTGCACGACAATGCCTGGCCTTGTGTGGTGAGAGTATGCAGGCAGTTCCTGGAGGATGAAGGAATTGATACCCCCACTCTCGCCTGACCTAAATCCATTAGAACACCTCTGACGCCGCCAGGTTGCACCTCAGACTGTCCAGGAGCTCAGAGATACCATGGTACAGATCAGGGAGGAAATACCCCAGGACACCATCCATAGTCTCATTAGGAGCATGCCCCGACATTGTCATGCATGCATACAAGCACATGGGGGCCATACAAACTACTGAGTACCATTTTGAGATGCTGCAATGAAATTTCAGCAAAATGGATTAGTCTGCTGCATCATTTTTTCACTTAGATTTTTGGTGTGTCTTTGAATTCAGTCCACTGTAGGTTGATAATTTTCATTTCAATCAAACGATGAGGCATCCCTACATTCCTAACACATTACTCAGTCCACATCATTTTTTTGAGCAGTGTGTGTGTGTATATATATATATATATATATATATATATATATATATATCATGCACACAAATACAGATAAAATGTATGCGGCTGCCTACTGAGCATCCTTGGTGCTGTCTCCTAAATGTGAAATTCATTTGTCAACAAAGTATAACACTTGCCCTCCGGAAGATTTGCCCCCTTCCTGACTAGGCCATTTTTTGCTATACGGCGCTGCGGTACTTTAACTGACAATTGCGCGGTCATGCAATCCTGTACATAAATTCAATGTATGTAATTTTTTTCCTACAAATAGAGCTTTCTTTTGGTGGCATTTAATCACCACTGCACTTTTTATTTTTTGTGCTATAAACAAAAACAAGTCAGACAATTTTGAAAAAAACAATATTTCTTACTTGCGGCTTTAAAACATATCCAATATAAAGACTAAAAAAAAATCTAGTTTCTTCATAAATTTAGGCCAAAATGTATTCTGCTACATATTTTTGGTAAAAAAAATCCCCAATAAGTGTATATTGAATGGTTTGCACAAAAGTTAGCATCTACAAACTATGGTGTATATATACTGGAATTTTTATTTATTTAATACTAGTAATGGCAGCGATCAGTGACTAAAAGTAGGACTGCGATATAACGGCAGACAATCTGGCACTAACTGACTTTTTGTGGGAACTAGTGACACTAATATCGTGATCAGTGCTAAAATATGCACTGTCACTGTACTAATGACACTGGCTGGGAAGGGGTTAAACATATATGGCGATCAAAGGGTCAACTGTGTGCCTAACCAGTGATGTTTTTACTAGGGGATGTGCTGGATTTTATTCTCTGGTTTGCAGGTTAACAAAATAAAGCATATCCCTGCTGACAGGAGTTTTCACATTGTTTACAAAGGCAGAGCTCTGTCTTGTGTCTCTCCTTGCTGATCAGCGAGTGCCGGCAGACTTCCAATGGCTGGCATCCGCTGATCAGTATGTGATGTGTCTAATCACAGCACAGCTGGAAAACCAGCAGTACGCATGCACGCCCCCTACCTGGAAGTGCAGAACCACATATATATATATACTGTATGTGATTCTGCACAGCGCGGCCACTCTGTAGAAATAAATCTGCTATAGGGCAGTCTGCAAGCAGATAAACAAAAAAAATATAATTCTACAACATACTCTTGCACTTAACCTGTTTAAAGCACAGCTCCAGTCTCCTCTGAAAAAAAAAGTCAGCAGCTACAAAAACTGTAGCTGGTGACTTTTAAAAAAAACAGCCACTCACCTGTCCCACAATTCAGCGGTATGTTCACCTCAGCCAGGTTCACCAGCCGTCCTCTGTCCCGGGCGCTGGCATCTTAAGTGTGGGCACCGGCTGTGACAGCTTGGTGCTTCATATCCAGGTGCCCACTACAGGGAGAAGGAACTTCCACTTCTGATCACTAGGCGGTCAGAGCAGAAGTGAGAGCGAGTACCTATCAAAATTAGGTACCCGCTCCCCCATAGGTGCCAATTCTTCCTGAGGAGCAGGAAACCAATCCTTAAAACGGAACTTCCCCTTTTGGGTGGAGCTCTGCTTTAATGTAACAACAAGCCGGCAAAGTGACTGCGCCATCCTCCCTCCTGGCTTTCTTCCCCCTCTTCTACCTCCCCCCCTTCTCCTCATAAAATATAACCATACAACTCTACACCTGCTGCTCCGTTCCACATACAATCATAAGACATACAAACAAAACCAGCGCTCAAATCCTCATGCAGACCAAGGAGATTTCTGAATGCCAAACGAAGAGGTGCTGCCCTTCAAAGATCGGGGAATCTGGACACTGGTGAACAAAAGCAGACAAGGGCGCACTCTCATCGTGCATTACCGTGGTAAACCACGTATTTATTGTGTAGACAAATAGATGTACACTCACAAACCAAAGGAAATTAAAAGCAATTTGGTAGTCCGCAAAGACAGTCAATAATGCTATGCCCTTAATAGGGATAAGTTGATGCGTTTCAGGAGACGAACCCCCTTCCTCAGAGCTAAAATGTATGCCTACTGGTCCCAAGCTTATATAACAAAGAATGTCAGAGAAAGGTGGAAAGGCCCTCCCACCCACTCCCAACGGCCCAATCACAGAGAGGGCTGACCTGCCAAAAAAAAACCCAATAGATGTATAAAAACGTGTGCATGAACAAAAAAAAAAAAATGTACAAAAAGGCCAATACAATGCATAAAATACAGTCGGGTCCATAAATATTGGGACATCGACACAATTCTAACATTTTTAGCTCTATACACCACCACAATGGATATGAAATTAAATGAACAATATGTGCTTTAACTGCAGACTGTCAGATTTAATTTGAGGGTATTTACATCCAAATCAGGTGAACGGTGTAGGAATTACAACAGTTTGCATATGTTCCTCCCACTTGTTAAGGGACCAAAAGTAATGGGACAATTGGCTTCTCAGCTGTTCCATGGCCAGGTGTGTGCTATTCCCTCATTATCCCAATTACAATGAGCAGATAAAAGGTCCAGAGTTCATTTCAAGTGTGCTATTTGCATTTGGAATCTGTTGCTGTCAACTCTCAAGATGAGATCCAAAGAGCTGTCACTATCAGTGAAGCAAGCCATCATTAGGCTGAAAAAACAAAACAAACCCATCAGAGAGATAGCAAAAACATTAGGCGTGGCCAAAACAACTGTTTGGAACATTCTTAAAAAGAAGGAACGCACCGGTGAGCTCAGCAACACCAAAAGACCCGGAAGACCACGGAAAACAACTGTGGTGGATGACCGAAGAATTCTTTCCCAGGTGAAGAAAACACCCTTCACAACAGTTGGCCAGATCAAGAATACTCTCCAGGAGGTAGGTGTATGTGTGTCAAAGTCAACAATCAAGAGAAGACTTCACCAGAGTGAATACAGAGGGTTCACCACAAGATGGAAACCATTGGTGAGCCTCAAAAACAGGAAGGCCAGATTAGAGTTTGCCAAACGACATCTAAAAAAGCCTTCACAGTTCTGGAACAACATCCTATGGACAGATGAGACCGAGATCAACTTGTACCAGAGTGATGGGAAGAGAAGAGTATGGAGAAGGAAAGGAACTGCTCATGATCCTAAGCATACCACCTCATCAGTGAAGCATGGTGGTGGTAGTGTCATGGCGTGGGCATGTATGGCTGCCAATGGAACTGCTTCTCTTGTATTTATTGATGATGTGACTGCTGACAAAAGCAGCAGGATGAATTGTGAAGTGTTTCGGGAATATTATCTGCTCATATTCAGCCAAATGCTTCACAACTCATTGGACGCCGCTTCACAGTACAGATGGACAATGACCCAAAGCATACTGCAAAAGCAACCAAAGAGTTTTTTAAGGGAAAGAAGTGGAATGTTCTGCAATGGCCAAGTCAATCACCTGACCTGAATCCGATTGAGCATGCATTTCACTTGCTGAAGACAAAACTGAAGGGAAAATGCCCCAAGAACAAGCAGGAACTGAAGACAGTTGCAGTAGAGGCCTGGCAGAGCATCACCAGGGATGAAACCCAGTGTCTGGTGATGTCTATGCGTTCCACACTTCAAGCTGTAATTGACTGCAAAGGATTTGCAACCAAGTATTAAAAAGTGAAAGTTTGATTTATGATTATTATTCTGTCCCATTACTTTTGGTCCCTTATCAAGTGGGAGGCACATATGCAAACTGTTGTAATTCCTACACCGTTCACCTGATTTGAATGTAAATACCCTCAAATTAATGCTGACAGTCTGCAGTTAAAGCACATCTTGTTCGTTTCATTTCAAATCCATTGTGGTGGTGTATGGAGCCAAAAATGTTAGAATTGTGTCCATGTCCCAATATTTATGGACCTGACTGTATATACATACACACATATATATATATATACATACATACATACACACACACACATGCATACATATACAGAGACCCCATAAGTTACCAACCAAACCACTAATAAGCAAATAGTTGGTAAAATGTACTGAAAATGTACTTACATGTGACCCCAAAGTGAGTTGGCATAACTCTTGATGAACTGTCCTCATCTCAATAGAAATTGTCCCTATAGGAAGGCATCAAGGCAACAATGTGCAATGTAGATGCATAACTGCAATAGCAGTGACCAAACAGATAGATGGAATATCTATTTGATATGTGTATATTATTGTATAATTAATTAACCAGCGCGGCGTCCGCACATCCCTCCACGTTGGTTACTGGGGACATGACTGACAACATGTGGGCGTGCCTGCGCCATGCACAACGACCCGTTCGCGCATGCACGCCGCATACAAAACTGCGTATGCGTCGGGGAGCCGAACCGCCCGACACTTGCCGAGGACAAGTGTCAAACTGAGGGCGGAAGGAGAGGGAATGGGGCTTCCTTAGTGGAGCTGGAAATGCACCATTGATCGATGGAAAAATTTAACAATGATGGATATACTGTATGTAATGCCTAAAGAGAAATGTATTAAAAAGAAAGTATGTATATTGATTGTATATAGAGAAAAAAAATATATGTATGTGCATGTATCTATAGTGATAGGGACACACATAATGTCGCCTTTTGTAGTGATAATGATAAAAAAAAGTGTTGCTAAATGAATAATGAATATATATATATATATATATATATATATATATATATAGATAGATATAGATATAAAAATATGCATATAAATGTGAAAAGGGCACATGGATGACCAATGTGAACCAAATTGCAAAAGTCAATAAAATAAAAAAAATAAAAAATGATTACATATGTATGTAAGTAGAACACCCTCCGATTGGACATAAGCCGGGCAAGCAGGAACACAAACATAATTGCATAATTGATGTAAAATCTAAATGACAATATAAAAGATTGAATGTATATGATGTGAAAATAAAAATATAAATATTTTTATACAAATATATAAATATGTATATGCAAATAAAGAAATTCTAATATATACTAACATATGCATCTAAACTGAACATCATAAACATCAATCAATATAGGTATGTAAACAGATAAAAGCATAAAAAAATTGTGACGCATGTATAAAATACGATAAAAATGTGAAAAATCTATATTAAAATGAAATAAACACAAAAAAAACAAAACAGGAAGCAGCCATAGGCACACTAGTTACCAACCACTGAAATAAGATGTGTACACTAATATATATATATATATATATATATATATATATATATATATATATATATATATATATATATATATATATATATATATATATATATATATATATATACAGTGGGGATCGAAAGTTTGGGCACCCCAGCTAAAAAATATTATTAATGTGCATAAAGAAGCCAAGGAAAGATGGAAAAATCTCCAAAAGGCATCAAATTACAGATTAGACATTCTTATAATATGTCAACAAAAGTTAGATTTTATTTCCATCATTTACACTTTCAAAATAACAGAAAACAAA
This sequence comes from Staurois parvus, assembly GCF_062004578.1. NCBI lineage: Eukaryota > Metazoa > Chordata > Amphibia > Anura > Ranidae > Staurois > Staurois parvus. Next base: position 1,524,299 of record NW_028318071.1, read on the forward strand.
AAAATGGCGTCTGCAAAAGTTTGGGCACCCTGCAGAATTTATAGCATGCACTGCCCCCTTTGCCAAGCTGAGACCTGCCAGTGTCATGGATAGTTCTCAATCATCATCTGGGAAGACCAGGTGATGTCAATCTCAAAGGTTTTAAATGCCCAGACTCATCTGACCTTGCCCCAACAATCAGCACCATGGGTTCTTCTAAGCAGTTGTCTAGAAAACTGAAACTGAAAATAGTTGACACTCACAAAGCTGGAGAAGGCTATAAGAAGATAGCAAAGCGTTTTCAGATGTTAATATCCTCTGCTCGGAATGTAATTAAGAAATGGCAGTCATCAGGAACAGTGGAAGTTAAAGCAAGATCTGGAAGACCAAGAAAAATATCAGACAGAACAGCTCGCAGGATTGTGAGAAAAACAATTCAAAACCCACGTTTGACTGCACGATCCCTCCAGAAAGATCTGGCAGACACTGGAGTTGTGGTACACTATTCCACTATAAAGAGATACTTGTACAAATATGGTCTTCACGGAAGAGTCATCAGAAGAAAACCTCTTCTACGTCCTCACCACAAAAATCATCGTTTGAACTTTGCAAATGAACATATAGACAAGCCTGATGCATTTTGGAAACAAGTTCTGTGGACCGATGAGGTTAAAATTGAACGTTTTGGCTGGAATGAGCAAAGGTACGTTTGGAGAAGAAGGGGCACAGAATTTAATGAAAAGAACCTCTGTCCAACTGTGAAGCATGGGGTTGGATCAATCATGCTTTGGGGTTGTGTTGCAGCCAGTGGCACAGGGAACATCTCACGAGTAGAAGGAAAAATGGATTCAATAAAATGTCAGCAAATTTTGGATGGTAACTTGATGCCATCTGTGAAAAAGCTGAAGTTAAAGAGAGGATGGCGTCTACAAATGGAGAATGATCCTAAACACACCTCGAAATCCACGGGGGATTACATCAAAAGGCGTAAACTGAAGGTTTTGCCATGGCCTTCCCAATCTCCTGACCTCAACATCATTGAAAATCTATGGATAGACCTTAAAAGAGTGTGCGTGACAGACAGCCCAGAAATCTCAAAGAACTGGAAGACTTTTGTAAGGAAGAATGGGCAAAGATACCTCAAACAAGAATTGAAAGACTCTTGGCTGGCTACAAAAAGTGTTTACAAGCTGTGATACTTGCCAAAGGGGGCAGTACAAGATATTAACTCTGCAGGGTGCCCAAACTTTTGCAGACGCCATTTTTTTGTTTTCTGTTATTTTGAAAGTGTAAATGATGGAAATAAAATCTAACTTTTGTTGACATATTATAAGAATGTCTAATCTGTAATTTGATGCCTTTTGGAGATTTTTCCATCTTTCCTTGGCTTCTTTATGCACATTAATACAAATTTTTAGCTGGGGTGCCCAAACTTTCGATCCCCACTGTATATATATATATATATATATATATATATATATTAATGTGGAGCCATATTATAGAGATTGGAAGCAACCAATATGATGACAAATCTAATTCACCTATTCGTATCTAATACAGAATGGTAGATCCTCCATAATCTATCAATGTAAACTAGGATGATTTGTGAAGTGGGCAAACGGAATGAAACAAAACAATGACTAAGTATTAAAGCATACCTTTAAACTCAATCAATCTAAGGGAGACTAAACAAGGGATTGTACATCAAGTGCATCGTTGAGGCCTTTCGGTAACAACGTGTCCAATTTATGAATCCAATAAGACTCTCGTTGACAAAGTTTGCGAAATCTTCTACCTGTGTCAGTGTCCCCTTGTATATTCTCAATACCAAATACCTTGAGACCCACAGGGCGTTCATCATGACAAGACACTCAATGTTTTTCAAACCAGTGTAGTATGTTGCGTTTGTGTTCCCCAAAGCGGGTCCTCAGTGAACGTGTGGTGCAACCCACATAAAGAAGTCCACACGGGCAAACCAGACCATACACAACAAACTGTGTGCCGCAGTTGATGAACTGACTTATAGGAAAGACCCTTCCATCTGTGCCCATGAAATCCCTCCTTCTATGCCACATAAAAGGGCAAGCTCCGCAATTGGGTACTCCGCACTTGTAACTGCCTTTCTGGTCAAAGATAATATTCCATGCCGATTTGGACCGTGTAGTAATGGATTTGACCCTACTGGGAGCAATCATGCTCCTCGGATCCCATGGGCGGCGAAAGATAACTTCTGGCCGGGGTGGCAGGTGTGCAGCAAGGTGGGGATCTTTGGCCAAAATACCCCAGTATTTATTCAATATCCTCTGGATATTAAAAGCCTTCTGGTTGTATCTAGTACAAAAGGCGACATTATGTGTGTCCCTATCACTATAGATACATGCACATACATATATTTTTTTCTCTATATACAATCAATATACATATTTTCTTTTTAATACATTTCTCTTTAGGCATTACATACAGTATATCCATCATTGTTAAATTTTTCCATCGATCAATAGTGCATTTCCAGCACCACTAAGGAAGCCCCATTCCCTCTCCTTCCACCCTCAGTTTGACATTTGTCCTCGGCAAGTGTCGGGCGGTTTGGCTCCCCGTCGCATGCGCAGTTTGTTTGGTATGCGGCGTGCATGCGCGAACGGGTCGTTGTGCATGGCGCAGGAGCGCCCACATGTTGTCAGTCATGTCCCCAGTAACCAACGTGGCGGGATGTGCGGACGCCGTGCTGGTTAATAATTATACAATAATATACACATATCAAATAGCTATTCCATCTGTTTGGTCACTGCTATTGCAGTTATGCATCTACATTGCACATTGTTGCCTTGATGCCTTCCTATAGGGACAATTTCTATTGAGATGAGGACAGTTCATCAAGAGTTATGCCAACTCACCTTGGGGTCACATGTAAGTACATTTTCAGAACATTTTACCAACTATTTGCTTGTTAGTGGTTTGGTTGGTAACTTATGGGGTCTCTGTATATGTATGCATGTTTATATATATATATATATATATATATATTATGCATTGTATTGGCCTATTGGGTTTTGTTTGGCAGGTCAGCCCTCTCTGTGATTGGGCCGTTGGGAGTGGGTGGGAGGGCCTTTCCACCTTTTTCTGACATTCTTTGGTATATAAGCTTGGTACCAGCAGGCATACATTTTAGCTCTGAGGAAGGGGGTTCATCTCCCGAAACGCGTCAACTTATCCCTATTAAGGGCACAGCATTATTGACTGTCTTTGCAGACTAACAAATTGCTTTTAATTTCCTTTGGTTTGTGAGTATACATCTATTTGTCTACACAATAAATACGTGGTTTACCACGGTAATGCACGATGAGAGTGCGCCCTTGTCTGCTTTTGTTCACCTTATAGTCATACCTGTCCCTGGGGTTGATCCAGCTGGTCTGCCGGATGTTGTAGTCGATATAAAAAACGACTTGCCGTCATAGTCTTCGGCCTCTTCCCAGCTGTCCAGTAAAGGTAGCTGCCCATTCCCTTTCCTAGGGATGATCAGCCCCCTGCCGACTCCTCCGTAAGTCTAGAAGGCGGTGGGCGGGAAGGCAGTCTGCCCCTGGTTTAGTGAGCTGGCATAGTGTCGGGCTGAGCCTGGGAAGGCATGAGCGAGAAGCAGTCAGGTGACCGGGCAGGAGCAGCTTTGTGGATGAGGATCAGTAGCATGAGGTTATCATCCGTCTCATTTGCATGCATATTCCACACTCTGCATTCCTCAGCTTTAACCCTGTGTGTGCCGGCCCGCTTACCCCATCAGCCTGGGGACACCGACCGGGGGACATTCCCTCTCACACACACAGTAGGCAAATTAGGTGACCACAATGCCCTTGTGAGTGCGAGGTCTTAAGCAACTGCCTAATTTGCCTAATTGAAAAGTCGCCCCTGACATAGTTCACTCCTGATCTCTGCACTGTGTAGGCAGCACATTCCTGATCTCTGCACTGTTTCTATAGCTCACTCCTGATCTCTGCACTGTGTATGCAGCGCACTCCAGTAAATGGCCTGGATTTGAGTGAAGCCAACATGACTGGGGCATGCAGGAAAGGCGGAGTAGTGGGGTGATTTTTCAGTAATGTATTGGGCTTATAGGATTGGAAGGGTTGAGGCATAGGGAGTGTCTTATAGTGTGTAGAAGGGAGGGAGCTCTTGTCGGAGCTCAGTTGGAGCTTGTGCCAACAGCCGACAGGTTTCTTTTCTTTTCCTTGTTCTGATTTGACCCATGGGTGATTTGGACAGCATGGACAGAGGGCTGCAAGACAGACTTTTGGATTTATTGCTGGAAGCAGGGCTCTCTGTGCTAGGAGGTCTAGGCCACCTAAGTGCTTCAATCCTGAGGCGACATCCATGGTTCAGTGCCATTCTGGGAGCCCCTCTAGGGACCCTCTGACCCCTCCAGCCAAGCACAAGCCTGCTTCCCCTTGTGTGCAAGTCAGGGGGAATCCCCATCTACGGTGGACACATGCCATCCACTCCCCTGCACTCTCACCGAGGACGGCCGGCTCAGTAGGCTCCATGCATGTTATCCATGTGGCCCGGCATGGGAGAGAATGAGCTGCGGGTGTTGGTCTGGTCCCTGGTGCAGCTGGGGTTCCCGGTGCAGAAAGCAGAGGTCCATCACCGGTGTCACTTCGGCAAGGGACCGGCACCATGGAGAGAAGGATCCAACTGGCGGCTTGTGTGGCTTCCTCTGCTCCTCACAGTGCCCAGTGTGGGACCGGGAGAGCATGCGCCCGGAGCTCCGGAGTGTCCGGTAGTGCTGACATCATCAACGGTGCCCGCGGGACTCTGTGGCAGTGGAGAGCCTGCAGAGGGACACCTGTCACTATTCCCTGCTGCTGAGGGCCAGTCTGAGAGAGAGCTCCGGGGCTCTGAAGATGGAGAACTGCTTCAGGCTGTTCTGGGATCTGGATCTGTGGCTAGATGTCCTGAATGAAGTGGACAGCCAAGTGAGCCTTCTGTTGTGCGTCCTGTCTCTTGCTCTCCTTCTCTCTCTGTTTTCAGGGACCGGGGTGTCAGTGGGCGGGGGGCAGTGCTGTATCCTCTTCCCCTTCTTTGGTGGGAGCACCTGGTGCAGATGGAGTTGTCCACATGTTTCTAGCGGGTCTTCGGGAGGTGCTGGCATGGCACCTAGGGCATCTTCGTCTCCGGCATTCTTGTGGTCCGTGGAATAGGATGCTCCTTCTAGCAGTGGCAGTTAGGTAGACAGGGTTCCGGTCAAATTTGCTGTGGGTCCATCTGAAGCATCCACTCCCCGCTATCAGATTCCTCCAGTCAACATTTGGTGGCTTCTGGGGTTGGTATGGCCTTGGAAGAAAAGGCGGTTGACAAAGGGGTTGCTGGTATCGATGGGGTGCAATTAGCAAAATGTGAGGTGTATTTGTATTTGAGGGGCCATTAGGTGCACATTTAAAACCCGAAGTTAAGGAGCGTATATGGAAGGGTGAATATGTGGAAATTTCTTTGTTGCCATTGGAGAAGTTCAATTTAAACAGGGTTAAGCCAGATGAAAGCAAGGAGTAGGAAGAAAAACAGCGCACGTTCTCAAACTGGCTGCAGGTGTTCATGATTTTAGCCAGTGTCAGGCCTTCCTTGTAATGGGATCACAAGGATATCAGTCTCTGGATGTAACTGATGTCTTCTCTGCAGGGTTCTACCCTTCCTTTTCAGTGTGGGTCTGGTGGTGCTGCTGCCTCTTCACAACTGGCCGCGAATCTCAAGGGGTTCTGTTGGCAGCTCAACGCGGGCTCTTGCAAGTTTGGCACTGCATGCCGTTTCCGTAATGAGTGTTTGGGTTGTGGAGGGTCTCACGCACTGTACAGGTGTTTCAAGCAGAGTAGAGAAAAAGGTGGTGACTCTGGAAAAAGGGATGACACCAGTGAGGGGCGAAAGGATGGTACCATTCCTAAAGCGCTATCCTAAAGAGAAGGCGGCCCAGGTGTTACACCATAGTTTCTCGGAGGGTTTTTCTTATACCCTGCCGGTTGCTGACAGTGCCTCCCGTGGCTGCTAATCTGAAGTCCTCTTGTTTGCATCCGGAGGTGGTTTCAGAAAAGTTATTTTAGGAAGTTGCTTTGGGTTGCATGGCAGGACCTCTCGAGTCACCGCCGGTGGCCGATCTTGTTATATCCCCTCTGGGTGTGGTTCTCAAAGGACCCGAATACATTCCACCTCATTCATCATTTGTCACATCCAAGAGGGGGTTCAGTGAATGATGCCATTGGTCCTGAGCTGTGTTTGGTGCCCTACACTTCTTTTGATGCAGCGGTGGCATGGGTATGTCGGTATGGTAAGGGCTTGTTGAAGCGGCCTTTCGACTGTTGCCTGTGCATCCTAGCTGTTGCCATTTGTTGGGGTGCAGATGGCAAAGGCAGATTTTTGTTGATAGAAAATTGCCCATTGATAGTGCCCTTTCTTGTTCACTGTTCGAAATGTTTAGTTCTTTTCTGGAGTGGGTTGTTCAGAATGTTTCTAGACGCGATTCGGTCATCCATTATTTGGAAGATTTTGTATGCATTGGCCCTGCAGTGAGTACTATTTGTGCTGTGCTTTTGGCCACGGTTCAACACGTTTTTCAATGTTTTGGTGTGCCTCTGGCCGATGACAAGACAGAGGAACCAACCGCTGAGTTTTGCTTCTTGGGCATTGTTATCGATACTGTGGCAATGGACTGCCTTTTGCCGTTGGACAAGCTCTGAGGATCTGCAGGTGACGGTTTCTGCCGCTAGTCGCAGCAAGAAGATTCAGCTCTGTGACTTGCAATCTCTCTTGGGCAAGTTGAATTTTGCTTGTTGCATTATGCCCATGGGGCGAGTTTTTAGTAGATGGCTGGCGTCTGCTATGGCTGGCGTCAGAGCACCGCATCATTATGTCTGGCTGGTGTGGGATCATCGTAACGACTTGCAGGTGTGGGATTAATTTCTGGCCTTTTACAATGGTCGCTCTCTTTGGTTGGAGCAGGTCATTTCGAATTTTGACTTGGAGTTGTTCACTGATGCGGTGGGCTCTTCAGGCTTTGAAACTTACTGTCAGGGTCATTGGAGTGCTGGGAGTTGGCCAATGGCATGGAGGGAGGTGGGTTTGCTCCGTAATTTGGCTGCTCTGGAACTGTTCCCCATAATCTTGTCCGTGGAGTTGTAGGGGCAGGAATTCTGGAATAAACGGATTAGGTTCCATTGCGATCATTTGGGGGCAGTGCAGGCCATTAACAGTATTACAGACTCTTCTGTTGTTCGCTTACTTCGTCTTCTGGTTTTTGCATGTTTACATCTTGTTTTGTTTCTGCTGTACACGTTCCTGGAGTTGAAAATTTAGTGGCTGATGCTTTGTCTTGTTTTCAGTGGGACAGGTTCCATCGGTTGGCACTGGATGCGGAGCAGCGCAGACTTCCTTGCCCCAGGCATCTTTGGAGCATTGCATTGCCACTTCCATTCGTAAACTGGTTTTGCATCCACCTGGTCCTTGTATAGTAGGGTATGGCAGGAATGGAACGTTCTGGTGAGTGAGGTTGGGGGGTGTTCTTACAGGACTGATAGTTTACATGTGTTGCTTTATTTTATTGGTAGGAACTTTGAGCACGGTGTATCTGTATCTTCCATGTCTCATAAGTTGGCAGGTCTGGCTTTCCTGTTTAAGTTGTTGGGTCACAGGGATGTCACCAAGGTTTTCTCTGTTAGACAGGCTATGCAGGGTTATCGGAAGGGTCCTTCTTTGACGGATACTCGCCGCCCAGTTTTCTTTGAGGTACTATGTGCCATTGTGGGTCACTTGGACAGGATTTGTTCTTCGGCCTATTAGGTAGCTTTGTATCAGACCGTTTTTATGCTGGCCTTTTTTGGGGCTTTTCCAGTTGGGGAGCTGGTGAGTCGAAACAAGCATGGCGAGGGTGGTTTGGGTGTTCATGATGTGTGTTTACACGAGGGTACCTTGGGCATCTGGTTACGGACATCAAAAACGGATCAGCTGGGGAAGGGTTCGAGGATTGAGTTGTGTGTGGTTCTCTCTTCTTCGATTTGCCCTGTGAGGGCAATGGGGGATTTCCTTAGGCTTCAGCCTCGACTTTTGAGTGCTTTCTATGTGCATGCAGATGGGACAGCTCTGTCTCGATATCAGTTTGGGGCGTTGTTTAGGCAAAGTTTGTTGTTGGCCGTTCTGAGTGCAGACAACTATTCTTCTTCTCGTTCCTTCAGGATTGGGGCGGCAATGGAAGCGGTCAGGTGGGGCTTGGAAGACTGGGTGGTTCAGCGCATTGGACAGTGGGAATCAGCAAGGTTTAGGTCGTATGTTCGCTCTCATTTATTGTGAGCTGTCCATTTTCTTTTTCCAAGGGCTGGGTAATGTGGATCCGTTGTGTTGTAGTATAGTGTCTGTTCTTTCTGCTGCCTTCTTTTTTATTTGATTTTGTATTCATTGTTTGTGCTTAAGGTTGGGTCTATTTGGGGGTGTTGTATTTCCTCCTTCCTTCACTTTCTTTTCTCTTTGAGATTCCGTGGTGTGTCTGGTGTGGAACCTGGGTCACTCTTATGTTTTCTGGGGTGCCAAGTGGGCTGAGGTCTGGCTGAAGGGTAGGCAATTGGGTATCTCCAGGCATGAGGTTAGGTTGTGCTGGATTGGTGTTATGTGAATGCTGTGGTCCAGGGTCTTGCCTGAGATTGACCGTTATTCCAAATTGGATAGGTCTCCTGATGTGGTACTCTTACATGTTGGGGATAATGACCTGGGCTCGCCCTCTATGCGCGAGCTCATTCATGATAATACATTTGATTTTTTCAGGCTTAGGTAATTTTTTCCGGTTACCATCTTTGTGTGGTCTTACATAGTCACCAAGTTTTCTTGACACTTGGCTCGCTCTGTGGACAAAATCAACAGGGCCCGGATAAAGGTGAACAAGGTTTTTCGTCCGGAATGGGGGACTGGCTGTGCATCATCGAGAGCTGGGAGATGACACTTGGAAGTATTTTAGGGGCGATGGTAGTCATGAATGCCATTGTCATTTGTAGCAGCTTGACTTGTAGGATGGTTTGAAGGGCAGCACGGGCATAAGGTATCATGCTTGTGTGCGAAGGCGGGGGGTCTATTGGGTCTTTGAAGGCGGTGCTGGTTCATTATTGTGGGGAATTATGGGTTGGGCCCATCTTAGGTATGGGTGTCCCCTCCTAATAATACTTCAGTAACTGGGATTTTAAGTAGGTTGTATCTAGTAGTAAGTGGTTAAATTTTCTTCGAGTTGGTGTAATTGCGGCTGGGTGCCTTTTTATCGGGTGGCAGATACAACTGGTTTACGGAGGTTATATCGGCCTTCAAAGACCTTAGACCTGGCAAGATTAAATCTGAAATTGGTTATGCATTGACTGTATTCTATGCACGAAGTTTGTTTTCATTTAATATTGTATTTAAGGTTTTGTATAAAAAAGGCTGTGAAGGCCATTTGACGCCAAAATAAAATGTTGTTGTCTGGTCATTTCGGGGGGGGAAAAGGGAGGGTCTAATTTGTGGGTGTTTGTAAATAACAGGAGCCTTGGCACTCTGCAGGCTAAGTTCACACTAATGCGGTGCAGTAGATCGCATGTGATTCGGACAGGAACCGCACCGCTGTAAGTAGTACACTGCACTTTTCTCAACCCTTCACTCTATGCCAGGGGTGCCCAAACTTTTTTCAAAGAGGGCCAGATTGGATGAAGTGAACATGGTGGAGGGCCGAACATTTTTCCGAACATTCTTTGAACCATTACAATTAAATGCAAATAAATTATTTTATGCCAAGTTAATTGCAAACTACATACTTTTCATTTCATAACATTAAGATCAACTGACAGCTGAGTTTTCACAATGTATTGAAAATAAAGTAAAAAAAAACTTACCTGTACTAATGTGAAGGGTGAAAAAGGTAGCTGGAGCTGAAGTCTCTGCTCGGCAGCCAGGAGGGGAAGAGAAACACACTTCACGCTGGAAGCCCGGCCCTGACGTCACCGCCCTCTGTCGCTCCCAGCGCGGCGCAGTCACGCATGCGCACTACTCTCAAGCAGAAGACTGTCTGCCACAGAAGAAAGGGCCGTGCGACAGCCGCATTTACACAGACCAGGGAGAATGCGCCGCAGTCAGGCATGCACACTGCCCTCTGCTCTCAAGCAGAAGACTGTCTGCCATAGAAGGGAGGGCCGTGGGAGGGCCACATTACACAGAGCAGGGAGGGCTGTTGGAGGGCCATATTAAACCGACCCCCGGGCCGTAAATGGCCCGCGGGCCGGACTTTGGACATGCCTGTTCTATGCATAGCGCACTCCTGAACCCCACACTTCTGGTATTTAACAACACCCACTGTTAATACGGTTTGACCAGCCCAACCATTTGATCAAATAATGGTGAATACCCCTCCTATATACAGTAATAATAAAGAATGTATAACTATTGCACATATTTTACATTTATTATTATTATGTATTGTATGTGGTTTCACCACTATTTGCACTTTGCAGCTCTGCCATATTTCTTAACATTTGCAGAAAGAGTGATACCATTACTACTATGTTACAATACACTGGTTTATTTGCACATTGCAGCTCTGTAGTTTCTCAAAATATTTTTGCAGAGAAGATGACACCATCACTACTATATTGCAATACATATACTATATTGGTTGATTTGCACTGGAATCACTGGAATGCACTTCAATCATATATAGGTTGTACCAGGGGCGGACTGACAACTCATGGGGCCCCCGGGCAGTAGGAGATAATGGGCCCCCTTGTCCCCACGCCTACACTCAAGCCACACCCACACAACACCCTACCAAATATTGCAGCTCAGCTGCATAGAAGGGGTATTTAAATATTTACTGCAGCAAAGTCTGCATGAATGTTCCCAGCTTCTTTCCGTAGAAGGCACTGGGCACTTCCAGGTATAAAGATGGCTGCCATGTGGGGGAAGTGAAAGAGAGGGGAGTGAGAGGGTGAAAAAGAAGAGGGGAGTGAGAGAGGGAGGAAAGGATGAGAGAGAAGGGGTGTGTTTTAAATTGCGCTAAAAATTGGGCATGGTTTAAAGGGGTGTGGTTAAATAGTGTCTGAGATGACTTCTATAGTGCAGAATGAGGTAATGTTAAATAGGGAATGTACAGTGTGGAGTGTATGACAGTGGGTAGTATGTACAGGGAGAGGAGTGTGGAGTGTATGGCTGTGGGTAGTATGTGTAGGATGGTGTCAGTAGTTCTTCATTTTTATTAGTATTATTTTTTTTTTTACAATTTAATGATTTTTTTTTACAAATTAATGTGTTATTATTTTTAGCATTTTTTTCATAATGCTTTTGGGTGGCCAGTGGATGGTGTCAGTAGAACAATGGTTGTTGTGTCAGAATTATTATCCAATTTTTTATTATTTTTTACAATTTATTTCTGTATTATTTTATTCACAATGATTTTGTGGGGGCAGTGAACAGTGTCAGTAGGGCGTAAACAGGGAGCACTAGTATATGTTGGGCTGTCATTATATTGGGATGAATAAACAGAACCTGTACCCCCTTATATTGGAAGGAAGAGAATGGATGGAGGGAAGGAGGAAAGGGAGGGAGGGAATGGATGGAGGAAGGAAGGGGAGGGAAGGATGGGTGGGAGGAAAGAATGAAGGGAGGGGATGGAGGAAGGAAGGGAAGGAAGAAAAGGGAGGGAAGGAATGGATGGAGGAAGGAAGGAATGAAGGAAAGAAAGAAAGAAATAAAATGGATGGATGAAGGAAAAGGAAGGAAGGGGAGGAAGGAAGGAATAAAAATGGAGAGAGGGAATGGATGAAGAAAGAGGAGGGAAGGAAGGAGGGGTGGGAGGAAAGAATGAAGGGAGGGGATGGAGGAAGGAAGGGAAAGAAGAAAGGGGAGGGAAGGAGGGAATGGATCGAGGAGGAAAGAAAATTAATGGAGGAAAGAATGAATGAAAAGGAGGGAAGGGAGGAAGTTAGGGAAGGAATGGATGGAGGAAGAAAGGGGAGGGAAGGAAGAAAGGGAAGGTGAGGAAGGAAAGAAGGAAGGAAGAAAAAGGAGGGAATAGATGGAGGAAGGAAGAAAGGGAGGGAGGGGATGGAGGAAGGAAGGAAATTGAGGGAGGGAATGGATGGAGGAAAGGAAGAATTGAAGGAAGGAAAGAAAATGGATGCACAAAGTAATGAAGGTAAAGGAAGGAGGAAAGGGAGGGAAGGAAGGAGGGGAAGGAGGAGGGAAGGAAGGAAAGGCGGGGAGGGAAGGAAGGAAATGAAAGGAGGAGAAGGAGGAAAGAATGAAGGGAGGAGAGGAAGGAAAGAATGAAGGGAGGGGATGGAGGAAGGAAGAAAATGGAGGGAGGGAATGGATGGAGGAAGGAATAAAGGAAGGGGAAGGAAGAAAAGGGAGGGAGGGAGGGAGGGAATGGATGAAAGAAGGGAGGGAAGGAAGTAAGAAAAGGGAGGGAGGGAATGGATGGAGGAAGGAATGAAGGAGGGTAAGGGAAGGGAAGGGAGGGAGGAAATGAAAGGAGGGGAGGGAGAGAGGGAGGAAAGAATGAAGGGAGGGGATGGAGAAAGGAAGAAAAGAGAGGGAATGGATGAAGGGGAGGGAAAGAAAAAAGGGAAGGAGGGGGAGGAAGGAAGGAAGAAAAGGGAATGGATAGAGAAAGGAAGGAAGGAAAGGAAGAGAAGGGAGGGAATGGATGGGGGAAGGAAGGAAATGGATGGAGGAAAGAATGAAGGAGAGGGAGGGAAGGAAAATGGGGAGGAAGGAAGGAAGAAAATGAAGGGAATAGATGGAGAAGGAAGGAAATGAAAGGAGGGGAGGGAGGAAAGCATGAAGGTAGGGAAGGGATGAAGGAAGGAAGGAAGGAAGGAAGGAAGAAAGAAAGAAAGAAAGAAAGAAAGGAAAGAAGGGGAGGGAAGGAGGAAAGAAGGAAGGATTGATTGAAGGATGAGGAGGGAGAGAAGGAAAAAATGAAGGGAAGGGATAGAGGAAGGAATGAAGGTAAGGAAGAAAGGGAGGGAGGGAATGGATGGAGGAAGGAATGAAGCAAGGGGAGGGAAGGAAGGAAAGGGAGGGAGGGAGGGAATGGATGAAGGAAGGAAGGAATGGATGGAGGAAAGGATGAAGGAAGGAAGAAAAGGGAACAGATAGATGAAGGGAGGGAGGGAATGGATGAAGGAAGGAAGGAAATGGATGGAAAAAATGGTGGGAAGGAAGGATGGGAGGGAGGAAGGAAATGAAAGGAGGGGAGGGAGGAAATCATGAAGGTAGGGAAGGGATAGAGGAAGGAAGGAAGAAAGGAAAGAAGGGGAGGGAAGGGGGAAAGAAGGACGGAATGATTGAAGGATGAGGAGGGAGAGAAGGAAAAAATGAAGGGAATGGATAGAGGAAGGAATGAAGGTAAGGAAGAAATGGGAGGGAGGGAATGGAGGAAGGAAAGAAAGAAGCTAATGGATGGTTGGAAGGAATGAAGGGAGGGAAGGAAGGAGGGGGAGGGAGAATAGAAGGAAGAAAAAGGAGGGATGAAAGGAAAGAAGGGGAGGGAGGGAGAGCGAAAGGAAGGGAGAGAGGGAAGGAAGGAAATAATGAAGGGAGGGGATGGAGGAAGGAGGAAAAGGGAGGGAGGGAGGGAATGGATGGAGGAAGGAAGGAAGTGGATGGAGGAAGGAAGGAAATGGATGGAGGAAAGAATAAAGGAGAGGGAGGGAGGGAAGGAAGATGGGGAGGTAGGAGGGAAGGAAGATGGGGAGGTAGGAGGGAAGGAAGATGGGGAGGTAGGAAGGAAGGAAGAAAAGGGACGGAATAGATGGAGAAGGAAGGAAATGAATGGAGGGGAGGGAGGAAAGCATGAAGGTAGGGAAGGGATGAAGGAAGGAAGGAAGAAAATAAAGAAAGAAAGGAAAGAAGGGGAGGGAAGGGGGAAAGAAGGAAGGATTGATTGAAGGATGAGGAGGGAGAGAAGGAAAAAATGAAGGGAAGGGATAGAGGAAGGAATGAAGGTAAGGAAGAAAAGGGAGGGAGGGAATGGATGGAGGAAGAAAGGAAATGGATGGAGTAACGAATGAAAAAAGGGGAGGGAAAGATAGGAGGGAGGAAGGAAGGAAGAAAATGGAGGGAGGGAATGGATGAAGGAAGGAAGGGAATAAGGAAGGGAAGGACTGGATGGAGGAAGGAAGGAAGGAAGGAATGAAGGAGGGGGTGGGAAGGAGGAATGAAGGAACTGAAAGGAGGGATGGGAGGAAAGAATGAAAGGAGGGGAGGGAAGAAAGAATGAAAGGAGGGGATGGAGAAGGAAGAAAAGGGAGGGAGGGAATGAATGGAGGAAGGAAGGAATGGATGGGAGAGAGGGAGGGAGAGAGAAGGAAGGGAAGAAGGAAGGAATGAAGGAAATGAAAGGAGGGATGGGAGGAAATAATGAAAGGAGGGGAGGGATGAAAGAACAAAGGGAGGGGATGGAGGAAGTAAGGAATGGATGGGAGAGAGAAGGGGGAGGGGAGGGGGAGAGAGAGAGAGGGGGGGAGATAGAGAGGGAGGGGGGAGGGAGAGTGAGGGGGAGGGAGAAAGAAGGGAGGGAGAGAGTACATTCAGACGCGTCACAGAGCTGCCAGCTGATCTGGACAGGGGAGTCAGAGCAGATCCTCTCTGCTCTGCCATGGAGGATGGGGGGAGGGGCTGGACACTGTCCGAGAAGACGAGGCATCAGAGACCTGTGAGGGGGGGATGAGGAACACAAAGGGGGGGTCCAGGAGGGAAATCCAATGCACAGTCAGGGATGATCGGTGCAGTGGAGGGACAGTGACAGCACCAATCTGCCTGCATGGATTTCAACAAGGCAGCTGGAAGCCTTCCCTCCCATCACCCGACTCACTCTGCCACCACGTGAAGTGACAGGTGGTTCGGGATCTGAGACTGCCTCCTCCTCCGCTCCCCACACTGTCACTGGACAGTGATCCTCACACGGGCCCCCTTCTGACCCCGGGCCCTCGGGCGATGCCCGAATGGTCAGTCCGCCCCCTATTGCACGTATGAGGAAGTGTAGAACATTTTATTGATATACAGAGGACTGATCATCTTTGTACAAGTGACATACTAACCTTCATTGTGCGGATGCACACTGACCATTAATGTAAGGGAGCTTGAAGAGTACTGACCACCAATGTAAGAGGGCACACTGTGGAACTAATGTTGTATGTAGTTTTGACCCCCACACTCTATATGCCATATAGTGCTGACCTCTTCACTCTGTTATGTTGTATGTTGCACAATGAAGGGAGTACACTGATTGCTATACTGCTTGGGGTTTATTATTGTGAAATGTTGGGGGTTAAATATTGTACAATGCTGAAGGTTAATTATGGTTCTGTGCTGGAGGTTTATTATTGTGTTGTGCTGGGTGTTTTCTGCTGTGCCAAGCTGGGATTATTGTTGGGATGTGCTGCTGGTTAATTATCGTGCAATGCAGCGGGTTAATTATAGGTGCAACATTGGAGGCTAATTATTGTGCAATATTAGAGGCTAATTGTTGTGTCATTTTGTGGTTTAATTGTTGTACAATGTTAAGGGTTAATTGTTCAGTGTCGGGGGTGACTGTGCAGAGGGTTAAATATTGAACCATGCCCTGGTTAATTCCTGTGCTGTGATGGTGGTTAATTTCTGTGTCCTACTGTGCGTTCATTTTTGTGGAGTGCTGGGAGTTAATTAGTATGCTGTGCTGGGGGTTATTGCTAAACTAAACAAAAGCTTTGGGTTATATTTTCTGGCCCTAGCTGGCTTTATATAAATCCTCCAGTCTCCTCAGTTCACCCCAGGTCTTATTTGGTCTACACAAAGGGAGAAAAAGGTTACACTACAAGCCATAGACTATGAGGAAACTCCCACTTGATGGACATGCTTGCTGACCACACCCATTTTTGGCCATGCCCACTGGTTCACAGTAGGCGACGCACTACGCATGCCGCAATAGCATCCCCACTTGTACTTCCAGCACCAGCATAGCACCTCGAAAAAAATTTTGTCTGGAGCCGCCCCTGAATATGCACTTAAAAACTGACTTTGAATTGGATTATTTCCAGTGGATAACACATTCATATTCATTGGCTATACTCGTCATAAATGAAAATATATATTTTTTTATTTTAAATACTTTATTCTGAGCATCTATGCTAATGAATGGATACCGAGATACAGTTAGCTACTCTAATTATCTTGGCCCAGCCACCAAAGACATTTCTAAAAAGAAATCTCTAATTTACATAAGGTAAACGTTTCTGTTTGTGTATATTGAAAAGAGGAAAAAGGTGTACTGTGGTTGTTAACTGTTATCGGGGGAATGGCAGGGAATTCATCTTGATTGAAAAACTTTCCCCAAGCAGGCTTTCCCAGGGAACATCTGCAAGTGCTGTGGAGGTGTTTACAAACATACAAACATTCCATGATCTGGTTATTGTATACGTTCTGTAGAAATGGTTCTGTAGCATGGATATGACATTTGGAAAAGAAACAATACAATAACTGTTGATCCAATGATTATCTACTGATGTAACATCTTCATGAGTTTGTCTACATACAATATTGTATTACGGTTATTTAACCACTTGGCCTCTGGAAGGTTTTACCCCCTTCATGACCAGGGCATATTTTTTTTGCTATTCAGCACTGTACTACTTTAACTGGCAGGTGTGCGGTCATGCAACACTACCCAAATTAAATTGAAATTATTTTTTTTCACACAAATAGAGCTTTCTTTTGGTGGTATTTGATCACCACTGGGTTTAAATTTTTGTTTTATAAATGAAAAAAGACACGTTTTTTAAAAAAAGACCAATATTTTCTACTTTGTTATAAAGCATATCCAATAAAATAGCATAAAAAAATCTAACTTCTAAATAAATTTAGGCCAAGGTGTATTCTGCATGTCTTTAGAAAAATACCAATAAGTGTATAATAACTGGTTTGTGCAAAAGTTGTACGGTCTACAAACTATGGTATATGTACTGGAATTTATACAGCTATGGCACTATACTGGTAAGGGCAGTGATGAGCAACTTATAGTGGGACTGTGATAGTGTGGAGATCTGGTGCCAGTTGATGCTGGCTGGGAGGTACACTAACTAACTGATACTGACATCATTGGTGACACTAATACAGTGATCATTGCTAGTGCTGTACACTGTCACAGTACTAATGACACTGGCTGGAAAGGGGGTAACATCTAGGGGCAATAAAATGGTCAACTGTGTGCCTAGCAATGTGTCATGTGTGTGATATATGCTGCTTTTACTAATAGATGTGGCTGTTTTTTCTCCCTGAGAAGAAGCAGCCACATCACTGCTCTGTGTACAGAGCCCTGTGTTGTTTGTAAACACAGGGCTCTGTGCTGTGATTTGAGGCAACCGATTAGCAAGTCATGGTCACAAATCATTGCTGGGGACCTGCTGACAAAAGTGCATGTGCAACCATAGCACGGGCCAGCAGCTGGTATGAATTTTAAGTGTCCCCCCCCCCCCAAAATCCATACCAGACCCTTATTCAAGCATGCAGCCAGCAGGCCAGAAACCATACTAGGCCTCATGCCATCAACATGTGGGGTGGTGCATGTTTATGAGGAAAAAGGCCTCTTCCCCACAACCCTGGCGCAGTGGTTGTGGGGGTGCAGAGAGAGACACTTATCAGAATCATGGACGTGGTCTCCAAGTGACATTATGGATGGTGGTCGCCCAGTGATGTCACTGGGGACCTCACCCCAAAGTTTACTTACTGGCAAGCAGCTGTAATTCGGAGTGCGTCTCTCGATGGGATCAGTCATGTTCAGGCGTGAGTGACGTTGGATATACGGGGAACGTGGTTTTTTTTTTATAAAGGAAAATCTGGGTCCTGAGGGCTCAATTCACTTGTCACCTCCTTTCCTGACCTGCCAGTCTGCATGCTCAGATGAGGGTCTGGTATAGATTTTGGAGGGCGCACACACAATTTTTTCTTTAAATTTTAGTGTGTGGTTCCCCTTAAAATAATACCAGACCTAGGGGTCTGGTAAGGATTATGGGGGTGAGCCCTCACCATTTTTTTTTTTTGCCATGGGGTTCCCCTCAAAATCCATACCAAACTCGAAAGGCCTGGTAGGCATTAGGGAGGACCCCCACCCTGTTTTTTAAAAAAAAGTAATGCCAGCACTTGTTTTGTTTACATTCTACTGTCAGAGGTGAATCCCGCTGACACCAGATGTGTCATGGTTGCTAAGCAGCCATCCACTCCTTAACAACCAACTTGAAATGAACTCCAAAGATATGAAACAAATTAAAAAAACAAATCAGTTCGACATAACGAATATGATGAAACAAAGTTCTTCAATTAATGAATGCATCCAAAACAAAATAAAATGAAAAATTTGTGGAATGCGCATGTCTATTTGAAAGTGTACAATGTCTTTAATAGAAGTCTTTCAGAACGCTGAAAGAAATTTGAAAAATATATAGTCCCCTTATTAAAACATAATAATAAAGAAACATGATTATTACTTTATTGGTGTGATGAAGTGGGGGTAATTTTTGTGCATTTTTGTTTACTAACATGTATCCTGCCTGGTACATTTTAAAAATAAAAAAAATAAAAAACACTTATTCCTTCCTTTGCTGCCCCAAACTGGAAGAAAAAAGGTTTAAAATTACTGTACAATGGGCTTGTTTAACCACTTCATATCCGGACACTTTTACCCCATTCCTGTCCAGGCCAATTTTCAGCTTTCAGTGCTATCACACTTTGAATGACATGCAACACTGTACCCATATGTTTTTTTTTTATTTTTTTGAGACAGATAAAGCTTTATTTTGGTGGTATTTATTCACCACTGTGATTTAAATTTTTTTTTGCTATATAAATGAAAAAGTCCAAAAATTTTGAAAAAAAGGGTTTTTCTTATAATATTTTGCAAATAAATAATATTTCATCATAAATCTTGGCCAAAATTTATTCAGTTATCTTTTTATTAAAAAAAAAAAATAAACCAAATTAGGTTATAACCAAAAATTATAATTTTACATTTTTATTTTATTTTTTTATATTATTATGAATTTTTTTGTTTTTTTACATACTGTCACCCTAGCAGTACAGTGTCACCATGTTGACACTGTACTACTTGTGGGGGGTGATGAAGATTTTTTTTTTTTTTACACAGATTGCTTTTACATCCATAAAGGCTGTAAAAGCTATCATTTCTCCTCCTCTCTGGCTGCATTCTTGCAGCCATTGAGAATTACTGTGTGAGCTGTGATTGGTCACAGCTTGTCACATGGAACAAGGCTGTTGTAAATAGCCTTGTACCATGTGACCTCTGTGATCATTCACAGATTTCACACGTAGTAAGCAATGATGTCAGAAGTGACATCTTGCTTACTACTCTGCCTGTGATCACTGATTGGCCAATCAGTGATCACATGATCGGGACCTCACACAGAGGTCCCGTATGATGATCGGTATTCCACTGTGTCCGCAGGACACAGCGGGCACCGGATCGCGGTGCTGCGCGCTCCCAGGGAGCATGCACAGTCCAAAATGGCAGACGCCATTTATGAATGGGAACCCGCCCCTGGACTGCCACCGTCCGGCCGTTTATATACAGCAGCCGGATGGCAAGTGGTTAAAAGCATTTTATGTTGACCATAGCTGTAAAGAATATATACTTACATTATCATTGGGATAAAGGACTCGTGAAATGTTCTCAGCAAGGTTGCGATCTAATACAGCCTGGATGTAACCTCCTACATTGACTGGAAAATGAAAATGACAAAGAATAGTTTATTTTTAGTGTTTTGTATGCGATATTTCATTTAAATAATGAAAGAGCTTTAAAATGATACATCAGCTGGATAGACTATACACTATAAACCTTTAGTACCAGAAGGTAAATGTCAGCAACTGAAGCAGGTTGTCTGCCAAACATGAAGGAAAGAAAAAATTATGCTGATACCCACAGCAATCAAATGTGGAACTGGTTACTTTTCATTCTCCTAGGGTTTCCCTACTGTTTTAATCAATAAAGCCTGCTGTCAATCAGCATTCGCAGAGGTAAAAAGCAGATTCCATTATATTACAGGTAAAAACCTTCAATAATGTAAATGTGAATGCAGATAGACTTTCAAAATATGTCAAATGAATTAACATCATGACATGGGCCTATGTGCAATCCTGCTAAAAAACATTTACACTTTTGAGATGAGCTAAAATAAACCATTCCTTGCAGAAACATTCTTGACTCCAGAGGGGTGAACAACAAAGAAAGAAAAGAGCGTATTGGCCTATTGCAGTATCTCAGACATCATTGTTTTTTTAAAAAAAAATAGGTTAAAATGTTCAAAAGGTGTTAAAATGCAAGCATGTATAAATTGAAATACCAGGGTTTCTGAGTACCTCCATGACCAATAGACAAAGCCAGGGCTGCTGTTAGAAACCATGGAGCCCCATACAGCCAACTTGACAGGGCCCCCCAATTCAAGAAAAACAGTTTACTATGCTTTATTTATGAATAAACACAGTGAGTGATCGGTACTGATAAATGTGACTTATTTACCACACCCTTCTCCCACTCTCCATCCTGAAGCATCCTATTATGTGCTTGCAGCTGCTGGTGGGAAGGACAGGAGGGAAGTCGGCAGCACTGCGGGGGAGGGGCACACAGAGGAAACTGGCAGGGTGAAACGTCTGGTGCACAGGTAGGGTGATGGGTGCAGCGAGGGGGCAATTACTGGAACCGATCCCCTGTATGGATTTCTCTGCAGCAGTTGAAAGCAAGCAGGAACAGAAGAAGCCAGCTTTCAGCTGCTGCAGGGAGAGCCATACAGGGGATTGGTTGGAGGACCAGAAGATGTCATCTGGGGAGAAGAGGCAGAGCTCCTGCGGGCGGGTAAGAGGAGGCACCTTCAGTGGCAAAGATACAGCCAAGGACAGCGTGTGGCCCTGCCCACTGACAGAGCATCGGCCTCTAACAAGAAGAGGCGGTGTTCATGATCAGAGGCTTCTGAGGCGGGTGGGCGAAGTCTTTCGGGGACTTCAGATAAGGGAAGATTGTCATCACAGCGACAGAAGATACCAGAAAGCTGTCCATTCCCCTTTAGATCATCAGAGAGAGAAGCTTTACAGCCAATGAGGTTGAAGCAAGCCGGCAGCAGGATTCCTGTGCGATGTACATCGCTCCTCCTCTCCCTTTGAAAGGCAGCGGCTCTACCCCTAGTGGTGAGTTTGATCCTTTTAAGAGACTGTCTGCATCTTTTTCTATTAAACAACTTGTATCCGGTTTACATTTTCTTTTTCTTCATCATTGACTCACCCTGTGCCTGATGAGGTGGCAGCAGGGGTATGGTCTCCTGCTTTATCAGATTTGCTTAAAGTGGCACAGAATTCTAACTTGTCATCACATATATTGATCCCGGTTAGAAGTAATAACTTAACTGCCTAAAGAATGTACTCCTTACATTTTGTCTTCTCTGGGATTTCACTTGTCAGCTACTGTTAAAGAAAAAAATTGTCAAGGTGATTGTATAGATCTGGCTACTTTATTACCTTCCTCAAAAGAATTTTCTCATAGAGATGACAAAAAAGATGAGAAATTAGAGGAAGAAAAATGCAAGCCTCTTATAAAATCTTTTTATACTTGGTTGCAAGTAGTGGTGCAGCGAATAGAAAATGCTGGTGTCGAAACCGAAAATTCAGGATGCATTTGGCTGAAAACCGAAACTGAAGTGGACAGCTTTTAAATATTAATCAATTTTTTTGGGGAAAGAATACAATTTAACCACTTGCCCTCCTGAGGATATACCCCCCTTCCTGACCAGGCCTCTTTTTGCTATTCGGCGCTGCACTAATTCAACTGGTAATTGCGCGGTCATACAATGCTGTACCCAAATGAAATTTACATCCTTTTTCACACAAATAGAGCTTTCTTTCAGTGGTATTTGATCACCAGTGCTCTTTTTATTTTTCGAGCTATAAACAAAAAAAATACCAAAAATTTTGAAGAAAAACAAAACAATATATAGTGCACTCAAAGTTAGTCATAAATTTAGGCCAAAATGTATTCTGCTACATGTTTTTGGTAAAAAAAGATCCCAATAAGTGTATATTGATTGCTTTGTGTGAAATTTACTGCCATTTTTTGCTATACAGTGCTGTACTAGTTTAACTGGCGATCGCAAGGTCATGCAATACTGTACATAAATGAAATTTATGTCCTTTTTTCACACAAATAGAGCTTTCTTTTGGTGGTATTTGATCACCTGTGCGCTTTTTATTTTTTGCGCTATAAACAAAAAAAGACCGAACATTTATAAAAAATATATATTTTCTCATTTCTGTCATAAAAAATATCCAAAAAACTACAATTTCATCATAAATTTAGGCTAAAATGCATTCTCCCAATATGTGTATGTTGATTGCTTTGTGTGAAAGTTATAGCGTCTACAAACTATGATATAGATAATGAAATTTACACAGCTTTTACTTTCGGACTATCACATTTCTTGAGGTGCTAAAATACCAGGACAGTACAAACACCCCCAAATGACCCCTTTTTCGGAAAGTCTTCTGAGAGGCATATTGAGTCAATGGAAGATTTATTTTTTTCCACACGTTTTTGGAAAATACACAGCATTGTCACTTAAATGATATATTGCTCACAGAAGCCATGGGTATATGTGGAATTACACCCCAAAATACATTCTGCTACTTCTACCGAGTATGGGGATATCACATGTGAGACTTTTTGGAAGCCTAGCCACATACAGGATCCTGAATTCCAATGACCACTATGAAAGCCTGAAGGTGCGTAACTTCCTCATTTCACTTCCTCGCTACCTATCACAGTTTCGGAGGCCCTGAAATGCCAGGATAGCACCAACCCCCCCCAGATGAACCCTTCTTGGAAAGTAGATACCCCAAGGAATTTAAAAAGAGGCATGTTGAGTATTTTGCAGATCTCATTTTTTCTCACAAGGTTTTGAAATAAAAAAACTTGTAGGAACAAGCGAGATCTGCAAAATACTCACCATGCTTCCTATCACATTCTCTGGGGTGCCTAGTTTCCAAAAAGGGGTCATTTGGGGGTGGGGGTTGGTGCTATCCTGGCATTTCAGGGACTCTGAAACTGATAGGTAGTCAGGAAGTGTAATGAGGAAATAAAGCCTTTTAAAAGCTGGAAGGTGCTTATTGGATTTTGGGGTCCTATACTTGGCTAGACTGCCAAAAAGTCTCTCACATGTGGTATCCACATACTCGGGAGAAGCAGCAGAATGTATTTTGGAGAGTAATTCCACATATACCCATGGCATGTGTGAGAAAAAATATATTTTTTTGTAATTTTCCAAAAAACTTGTATAAAATAAATTCTTCTATTGACTCAACATGCCTCTCAGCAAATAGTTTGGGGTGTCTACTTTCCAAAAAGGGGTCGTTTTGAGGGGTGGGGGGCATTTTATGCCCAGAATTAGAAGTTTATGCCACACATCACTCACTCTTCTAACCTCCTGAAGACCAAGCCTTTTCTGACACTTTGGGGTTTATTTACTAAAGCTGGAGAGTCCAAAATCAGACTCCCTTCTGCATAGAAACCAATCAGCTTCCAGGTTTCATTGCCAAAGCTTCATTGAACAAGCTGAGGTTAGATTCTGATTGGTTTCTATGCAGAAGGGAGTCTGATTTTGGACTCTCCAGCTTTAGTAAATAAACCCCTTTTTGTTCACATGAAAAAAAATCTGTATTTTTTTTCTAGGAAAATACTTTGAACCCCTTTTTTTTTTTTAAAGCAGACACCCTAGTGAATAAAATGGTGGGTGCTGCAATTGTTTATGTCACATAGTACTCACGCAGCAATTTTTCAAACGCAAATGTTTTGAAGAAAATACACTTTTTTTACTTTTATATTCAAATGGTATTTATTGAAAAAAAAATTTCCAACAGACAAAAACATAAACATATTAACAATAAACTGGAAAGGTTCACATGAAGGATCATAATGCATGAGTAGAAAATAGGAGTGTAGGATCCCCACCAAGCGGTCGGGGATCTTTCATGTTCTAATTGTATACATGAGAGGTATGCTCATTGTTATGCGAACCGTTCTATAGGAATATATATTATAAATGGGGGGGAGATGGGAGATGGGGGGGGGAAGAAAGGAAGAGAGGGCACCAGCGGAGTACAGGTTACGTGCAGTACACTGGGTAGTATTTGTAATCATTTTACAGAGCAATTTGGGTTTTTTAACCATTGAGACCATTGGTTATTAAATTTGTGAGAGGAGGAGTTTCGGAGAGCTGTCCGTCTTTCCATTTCACATTGGAGGTTAAGATCAGAGAAGAGGCGAGATAAAGGGGGGGTGGTGGTAGAGCGCCACAGTCTGGTAATATTGATTTTTGCAGCTGCTAAGGTGTGTATAATAATGGTCCGTAAATTTGTAGGAAATTTATCTATGCCAATATGGAGGAGAGCTAAAGCGGGGTTCGGGGTTACTAAGGTACCTGTAATTGAGGAAATTATTTGGAAAATTTTATTCCAATAGGACTTAATTGACCTACAGTTCCAGAGTATATGGAGAAGTGTACCAGACTCTCCGCAGTGTCTCCAGCAGGCTCGCGAGTGTTGTGGGTAGAATAGGGCTAATTTAGTGGGGGTTAAGTACCACTCGTGTAAGATTTTTAAATATGTTTCCCAGTGGGATGAACATTTCGAGGTCTTGTACGTAATGGTAAATGTTTTTTCCCATATACTTGGGGTTATTGATTGGTGGAAGTTTCTCTCCCAATTGGTTAAGGAGGACGTATGTGTTGCAAATTGTGTTTCAATTACAAGTGTGTAAAAAATAGAAATTCCTTTTTTTGGGTAGTTGGTTCTATGAAAAAAGTGATGTGCCGCTGCAGGAATTTCTGTTGTGTGCGGGATATTTGTTTTTTTAAGTGCATGGGCTATACGTATGTACGTAAATTGTTCGTTTTCAGGGAGGTGAAATGTGCTTTGAGTGGTGTAGAAGGAGTTTAATTTGTTTGAGGAGTATAAGTCTTGAATGTGGAGTATGCCAAGGGCCGACCACTTCGTCAAGTTTAGATGGGGAATGATGTGATGTAGGGACGATAGTGGAGTAGGGGTTCGGACGTTGTTGTTCTCTAATTTATTATAATCAATAAAATCATGCCATGCTGTTAAGGAGGCTTGTATGCATGGGCGTTTGTGAAGATCTTGAATATGCGCCGCTCGGGGTAAATATAGTATGTCTGTTATAGAATGTGGAAGATACAGAGATGTTTCCAAGGTGGTCCAAATTTTTTCACAGGAGGGGTGCCACCAAAAGAAGAGCTGATCTAATAGAACAGCTTGGTAGTAGGACTTCATATGTGGTAGGCCTGCTCCACCTCTGGAGGTTGGACGTATTAGAAGATTCGTGGTGCATCTGGGTTTTTTTGAGTTCCATAGAAATTTGTTTAATATGGCCTGGAGTTTAGTGAAGAATGAATGTGGGACCGGAATAGGGAGTGTACGGAAAATGTATAATATCTTAGGGAGTATACACATTTTTAGGGTTGCTATTCTACCTAATGCCGATAGAGTAGAAGTACGAAAGTTCTTTAGATCCTGTGGGATAGTTTCGAGTAGCGGTTTGTAATTAGTTGTGTAAAGGTGGTTAGTAGTATTAGTAAGTCTAATCCCCAAATATGGAATGCTATCCTTTGCCCAGGTAAAGGGAATTGTTTAGAAAGTAAATCTTGGGTTATAGGAGGGGTATATAAATTTAATATTGACGATTTAGGTTCGTTAAGTTTGTAGTAAGAGACCGCCGCGTATTCTTGAATGTGTGTACGTATCGTCTGGAGTGATTTGTATGGATTTGTAATCATCAGTATAATGTCGTCTGCGAAAAGACTGATTTTATGCTCAGTGGTTAGGTATTCAACTCCCGTGAATTTTGGGTCATTTCTAAGGTTAGTCGCTAGTGGTTCTATAAGTAAGGCAAAGATTATGGGGGACAGGGGGCAACCTTGTCTGGTTCCATTAGTTATACAAAAGGGTTGTGAGAGCGTGCCGTCAGTTAAAACTCTAGCAGAGGGTGTAGAGTAAAGGGCGAGGATCGCCGACAAGATCCAATCCTTAATGCCAAACTTTTGTAGTGTTAGCGTCATAAATTTCCAGTGAATTCGGTCAAAAGCCTTTTCGGCATCCAGTGATAAGAAGAGGGAGGGTCGTTTGTCTGTTTCGAGGCTATGTAATAAAGATATAATTCGCCTAGTGGTGTCAGGAGCTTGTCTACCAGGTATAAAACCCACTTGGTCCGGGTGGATCAATGTAGGCAGGTATGGGAGTAGTCTTTGGGCAATTATCTTGGCGTATATTTTTATGTCCGTGTTAAGTAACAAAATTGGTCTGTAATTTTGAGCGAGTTGGGGGTCTTTGCCCGGTTTCGGGATGGTTGTTATTATCGATTGTAGCATGTCAGGGGGGAATTCCGCGATAGATGCTACGTGATTATAGAGGGCAGATAAGTGTGATTTAAGGTTGGGTGCAAATGTCCTGTAAAATTCATTAGTGAAGCCATCGTTCCCTGGCGATTTGTTTAAAGGTAGAGTGGTTATAACTTTCTCAATTTCTAAGGGTGAGATAGGTACCGATAAAGATTCAAGTTGAGAAGGGGTGATATGGGCGAGGTTAGTGTTATGTAGGAAGCGTTCAGAAGTGGGAATCGTTGGTTGGGTAGTATTCGGATCATCTTTTATGTTATATAGTTTCTGGTAATATGTTGCAAAAGCGTTAGCGATATCTTGTGGATTTGTAAGGGGAGAGCGTGTGGTTGGGTGTTGGATCGTCAATATTTTGGTCTTAATTCGTTTTTGTTTAATAGTCTTAGCAAGAAGAGAGCTTGCTTTGTTTCCGAGAGCATAGAATTTAGCCTTTGTTTTTTGGAGGTTGATGTCATAAGAATGGAGTAATAGGGTGCGTAATTTGTTTCTATCTCGGTTTAGAGTTGCAGAAGTGGAGGCGTTAGGGTATTTTTTGTTGATTTCCTCGTTCAGATTGATGGAGGTTAGGAGTTGGTCAATTTGTTGAGAGCGCTGCCTATTTATACGGGAATTTAATTGTATGAGGATACCTCTCATGTAGGCCTTGTAAGTTTGCCATAGTGTAGTAATTGAGATATCTGGAGTGGTGTTGGTAGCAAAGAACAGGTTGTGGGCTTCTAAAATACGTTTCTGGTTGTCCGGAGATTTCAGTAGTGAAGAGTTAAGTCTCCAAATCGGTGGGAGCGCCGAGCGTCAATCATCGTCCAAGGATATGCTGGTTGGTGCGTGGTCTGACCATGAAATGGTTCCAATGTTAGAGGAAGTCACCTGTTGTAGTGTCCATTTGTCAGTGATAAACATGTCTATTCTGGAGTATGAAAGATGTGCCGGGGAATAGTAGGTATAGTCTCTTTCGGAACCATGTTGGCATCTCCATATATCATACAAGTCGTGATCATGTAGAAATTGATTAAAGGTGTATTTAGTGGGTGGCTTCTTAGAGGATGAGTCCACTAGTGGGTTGCTCATAACGTTAAGGTCTCCGCCGATTATGAGTTTGCCTTGTTTATGGTCAGAAATGGTCTTGTAGAGCGTTCGATAAAATTGCATTTGGTTGTTTGGGCCATATACATTCACTAATGTGTGGGTTATGTCATTAATCTGGCAAATGAGGATATAAAAGCGTCCAAGTGGGTCAGCTAGCTGCGAGATGAGGCGGAAAGGAAGAGAGTCTTTAATGGCTATAAGAACTCCGTTTTTCTTTTTGGGATTGGTTGCCATAAATAGTTGTGAGAAATGGTGTAGGTGTAGTTTGGGCGTTTTTTCCGTGGCGAAGTGGGTCTCTTGTATAAAGAGAATGTCGGCTTGGGATTTCCGGGTTTCCTTAAATAGCAGCGATCTCTTGAAAGGGAGTTTAGGCCTCTAACGTTCAGAGATGTGATATTAATCATTTATATAAGTTCCTTCAGCGATAATATACCGTTGGGTTGTTGTTTGAGAAGGTCGTGATTTGGTAATCTCCCGGTAGAGGAAAGAGATAGTATAATTGTGGTGACAATAAGGCTCGATTGAAGGTTTAGAAGTAGTAGTCCAAATAGCCGCAAGGATTACATGTTCGGGAGTAAGGGGGAGTAGCTGGTGGTGCCATAGGAAAAGGTGAGAGGAGACATAGGGGATAATAAAAATAGTTTTGCAAAAAAAGCAAATAAGCCAAGTAGCCAACATCGCTACTTCAGAGCAGGGGGGTATAAACAGGCATTGACCGCTGGGAGGGTCATGCCGAACGTGAGCTTGGAGAACGAACTTCATCGAATGTAGGCCGATCGCCAGAAGTGTAGGTATAGAGAAAAGACCCCCGGGGGGGGGGGGGGGGAAGGAAAGATGTCAGCACCTGGAATGTCCCGTGCAACTGCTTATGATGCCTCCATGTGTTGGGCAGAGTTAGAGGTGGTGTCCTGTGTATCTGCAGGGAGGATGTTCCATGTCTTAAGCAGGTCTAAGCCCGCTTCCAGGTTCCTGACAGTGAATATTCTGCCTTGTCGTCGTACTATTAATTTAGTAGGGAAGCCCCATTGGTAGGCTATGCCGTGATTCCTCAGGGCCTTAGTGATGGAGATAATTTTTTTCCTGTTAAGGAGCGTGGCTTTGGACAAGTCCGCATAGAGGCGTGATGGCGGGAGAGGTGGTGGATTTCTAACCGCAATCATAATTTTTTCTTTCACGTGGTAAAAATGCACTCGGATCAGTACATCTCTTGGGATAGATGTTGGCAGAAACGCCGGTTTGGGCAGTCGGTGGGCTCGATCAATCGCGAGCTCTAGATCTGAGAGCGTTGGGAGGAGTAGCTTGAAGTATTGCTGTATGTAGAGTAGCAGATTTTCACTCGGCACGGATTCAGGGATCCCTCTGAATTTGATGTTGTTGCGGCGCGAGCGATCCTCCAAGTCTGCTAATTTTAAATTGATTTGCTCAATATCAGAGGAATGATCTGCGTGAGCGTCTATCAAATCATTATGTGCTGTTATTATGTCGCCCAAACTACTTTCAATATGGCAAATTCTGCGTGCTTGGTGCTGTACCACGCTAGTTATTTGATTTAAAGACGCAAATATGTCGTTTTGCAGAGATTGGCGGAGTGACGTCAGTAAGTGTTTCATGGACACCTCGGTTAGTGGCTGTTCTGTCGCTGGAAATGCGTCAATATCTGGCAAATTTAATGTAGTAGGAGGAGGTATGATGTTTAGGGCTTGAAATGGTATGTCAGAGTCCTGGTCCAGCCGTGGCCTGGATTTGGCAGGGCTGCTAGTCGTGGGGGACAGAGGGGGTGACAACTCACCAGGATCCCCTGGGTAGAGTGATGCTTGCAGCCTCGGATCCCTGTGCTGGGCCCTGTAGTCCTCCTCGTGGCTGCTGTCTCCCTGTGAGTCTCTGCTGCGGGCGCCATCTTGGATTCCCTGCACAATAGCAGGGAAGAACTTTGTCAGTTTCCCGGGGTGATCCGGGGCTCTCCGTCTGCGGGGCATGGTGATCGGGATGCGGGCAGAGGCAGGTAAGCTTGCGGGGAGGCTTGTTTCCCCCGGGGCCAGTTAGTGCCGCTTTATAGTTGGCGGGTGGACGGAGCTGAGCTCAAAGCGCGTCCATCCCGCAGCCGGCCGCGCATGCGCCCCCCTTTTTTTACTTTTAATGCACAACAACACAATATATTAGCCAATTTTTTGGTACAATATGAAAGATGACTGTATACAGAGTAGATACTAAACATGACATGCTGTAAAACTGCGCTTGCCCCATGCATTGGCGACCAACTGCATACATTTTTAATATCTATAGGCAACACTTTAAAAGCCTTTACAAGCTACTATTTTAGATTTACAGAGGTCTAGTGCTAGAATTTCTGCCCTCGATCTGACGTTCGTGGCGATACCTCACTTGCATGGTGCAACCTCTGTTTACATACTGGCACATGGTCAAAGCTTGCGCACGTTAGTGTGCGCGGGGGGGGGGCGAGGGTGCTTTTTTTAAAAGTTATTTTGATTTTTTCATTATTTTTACACTCTTTTTTTTTTGATCACTTTCAGTGCTATCACAGGGAATGTAAATATCCCTATAACTTCAATGGGCATTGTCATATATTCTTTAAAAATCGGGGGTCTATCAGACTCTAGGACCCTGATTTACTATTGTGCCTAGGCGCATTTCTGTAGGCTAACGTCTACTTTTTAATAGCGACCGTCTACTTTTAGACTTCAAAGACATTTACTAAAGAGAAGCATCAACAAGTAGACTCCAAATCGAATTTACTAGCGAGACACAGCCCAGGAATCAGACTCAAAAAGCAGACTTGCTAAGAAGCACATCTAACACCATGAAAAATCACTGCAGAGACGTTCACATTGAAATTTGCTTTGCCAAATATCAGGACTTCACTTTAAACAATATCTGACATTTCAAAAAATTTTTAAAATGTGTAAAAAATTTTTTTTTTAAAGCACGTTGTTACAGTGAAGAACTAGACGCTTTTCCAGTGTCTATGGCCGGATCTAACTGAGCATGTGCAGAACACATTTTAGACGTCTTCTGTGGGCGCTTTCTTCTTAGACCCTGTTCAATAGTAAATCTCTGTGTGGAATCCACTGACAGACGGCACTCGATCACATCTACTGTGTTTGACAAACAGCACTAGGCATATCTTTATGTATTCTAATTTGATTTCCTTAGTTCTATTGATTCTATTTTTGTTTCTTATCCTTTATATTTATTTCTGTAATGATTTTACTTATTTTGAAGGTCTAGATAATATTTATTTTGACAGCTGATGTAAAAATAAAGGTCTGCAATAAAAAAAAAAAAAAAAAACTGCGTGGGGTCCCTCCTTCCATCCATACCAAGCCCTTCGGGTCTGGTATGTATATTAAGGGGTAACTCCACGCCGAAATTAAAAAAAAAAAAAAAACAGTGTGGGGTTCCCCCAAAAATCCATACCAGACCCTTATCCGAGCATGCAGCCCGGCAGGTCAGGAAACGGGGGGGGGGGGGGTGGACGAGCGAACACCCCCCCTCCTGAATCACACCAGGCCACATGCCCTCAATATGGGGGGGGTGCTTTGGGGCAGGGGGGCTCCCCCCCAAAGCACCTTGTCCCCATCTTGATGGGGACAAGGGCCTCTTCCCCACAACCCTGGCCGATGGTTGTGGGGGTCTGCGGGCGGGGGGCTTATCAGAATCTGGAATCCCCCTTTAACAAGGGGGCCCCCAGATCTCGCCCCCCCCACGTGAATGAGTATGCGGTACATGGTCCCGCTACTAATTCACAAAAAAACAAAGTGTAGTGTAAAAAACCACAGGACATGGTCTTTGACAAGTCCTTTAATAAAACAATGTCCCCCGAAGTAGATCCAAAGTCAATCACGGTGTCAGGCGCCAGCGAGCCGAAAAAGAAAAAAAAAAAAAGCGTTCCGCTCCCGACGGAGGCTCACCAGCCTTATGCAGTGAGCCAGGGTGACGTGGGGGGGTGGGATCTGGGGACCCCCCTGTTAAAGGGAGCTTCCAGATTCTGATAAGCCCCCCGCCCGCAGACCCCCTCAACCACCAGCCAGGGTTGTGGGAAAGAGGCCCTTGTCCCCATCAACATGGGGACAAGGTGCTTGGGGAGGAGCCTCCCTGCCTCAAAGCACCCCCCCACTTTGAGGGCATGTGGCCTGGTATGGATCGGGGGAGTGCTCGCTCGTCCCCCCCTTTCCTGACCTGCCGGGCTGCATGCTCGGATAAGGGTCTAGTATGGAATTTGGGGGGAACCCCACGCTGTTTTTTTAATTTCGGCATGGAGTTACCCCTTAATATCCATACCAGACCCGAATGGCTTGGTATGGAGGGGAGGGAGGACCCCACGCTGTTTTTGTTTTTATTATGGTGCTGGTTTTTAAATGTAATTCTGGCTTTTTTGGTCTTCACTATAGCTCAGAAATTCAGCTGTCACTTCCCCCGGCTCAAAGAGAAAGTTTTGTTTGAGTTTATTTCCTTAAAGGTAACAAGGTTGACTTTTAGTTAATTAAAATGAAGAAATTTTTCTGTAACTTTGGGGAAAGTGACAGCTAAGCTTGTGAACTATAGTGAAGGATGAAAAAAGGCACGCCATTAGCATTGAAAAATCAGCACCGACATACACTTCGAATTGTGAACCAAATTATTTGAACATTTGTAAACCGACCAATTTTAATGGTTTGGCATTTGTACACCAAATATGACGTTCCCCCGAGGTGTTGGTAAACCAAGTTACGCATGTATTAGTATTGCAATCCTTTGTATTGGGATACATAGAACCAACATACATCGGAATTGGCAACATAGCACAACATTTGCGTCACATTGGAGATATCTGGCTAGTTACACTGACCTTGCCCAGGGACTTAGGGTTGATTCACAGCACAGAAATGCAGGGTGGATTAGTATTGCAGCTCTGTGGATTAGTGGTTAGCACTGCTGCCTCACAGCTCTAGGGTTGTCGGTTTGAATCCCAACCATGGCAAGAAAGTAGCATGATCTCCCTGTGTGGCTGTCTTCAAATAGATGTTCTGGCAACATCTTTGCTTTCTGTCTAAATCAGGCATGTCCAAAGTCCGGCCCGCGGGCCAATTGCGGCCCGCGTTCCGGACTGAAACGGCCCCACAGGTGAGCTACCCAAATACATAACTTACGGCCCCCGGTAGTGATTCCCTGAAAGCTACTGAGGACTCCAGCGATCTCTTGACATCATCAGCTGGTGCAGGAAGGAGAGCCCAAATCTCGCGACGTCCGAGATCTCGTGAGATTTCTGCTTTCCTTCTCTGTGTGCCGGCTGATGACGTCAATTCCCGCTCGACAGATCCCTGGAGTCCTCAGTGGCGTTCGCAGAATCGCTAGTGGAGGGCCGTAAGTTATATATTGGGCAGCTCATCTGTGGGGTCCGGAACGTGGGCCGAGTGATCCCAGGTAGTGCGCAGGGAATTACTACTGGGGCTACCATTTACCATTATTTACTATGTCCGCAGTCTCTGGTCATCTCCTGTACTATGTCCGCAGTCTCTGGTCATCCCCTGTACTGTGTCCGCAGTCTCTGGTCATCCCCTGCACTGTGTCCGCAGTCTCTGGTCATCTCCTGTACTGTGTCCGCAGTCTCTGATCATCTCCTGTACTGTGTCCGCAGACTCTGGTCATCCCCTGTACTGTGTCCGCAGTCTCTGGTCATCCCCTGTACTGTGTCCGCAGTCTCTGGTCATCTCCTGTACTGTGTCCGCAGTCTCTGATCATCTCCTGTACTGTGTCC
Source organism: Staurois parvus (assembly GCF_062004578.1). Lineage (NCBI taxonomy): Eukaryota > Metazoa > Chordata > Amphibia > Anura > Ranidae > Staurois > Staurois parvus. The sequence goes on from NW_028318071.1 coordinate 1,557,596, forward strand.
GCAGTCTCTGGTCATCTCCTGTACTGTGTCCGCAGTCTCTGGTCATCTCCTGTACTGTGTCCGCAGTCTCTGGTCATCTCCTGTACTGTGTCCGCAGTCTCTGGTCATCCCCTGTACTGTGTCCGCAGACTCTGGTCATCCCTTGTACTATGTCCGCAGTCTCTGGTCATCTCCTGTACTGTGTCCGCAGTCTCTGGTCATCTCCTGTACTGTGTCCGCAGTCTCTGGTCATCTCCTGTACTGTGTCCGCAGTCTCTGGTCATCTCCTGTACTGTGTCCGCAGTCTCTGGTCATCTCCTGTACTGTGTCCGCAGTCTCTGGTCATCTCCTGTACTGTGTCCGCAGTCTCTGGTCATCTCCTGTACTGTGTCCGCAGTCTCTGGTCATCTCCTGTACTGTGTCCGCAGTCTCTGGTCATCTCCTGTACTGTGTCCGCAGACTCTGGTCATCCCCTGTACTGTGTCCGCAGTCTCTGGTCATCTCCTGTACTGTGTCCGCAGTCTCTGGTCATCTCCTGTACTGTGTCCGCAGTCTCTGGTCATCTCCTGTACTGTGTCCGCAGTCTCTGGTCATCTCCTGTACTGTGTCCGCAGTCTCTGGCCATCTCCTGTACTGTGTCCGCAGTCTCTGGCCATCTCCTGTACTGTGTCCGCAGTCTCTGGCCATCTCCTGTACTATGTCCGCAGTCTCTGGTCATCTCCTGTACTGTGTCCTCAGTCTCTGGTCATCTCCTGTACTGTGTCCTCAGTCTCTGGTCATCTCATGTACTGTGTCCGCAGTCTCTGGTCATCTCCTGTACTATGTCTGCAGTCCATTGGTTCAGAATTTTTTTTTCCTGTTTTTCGCCTCTAAAACCTAGGTGCGTCTTATGGTCAGGTGCGTCTTATGGAGCGAAAAATACGGTATCAATTTGGGCTATAATGGATTGGTGCTCAGGATCGCTTGATGTCATCAGACAGTGCAAGGAGAAACAAAGCCCAAATCTCGCGACCTCCGAGATCTCGCGAGATTTGGGCTTTCCTTCTCCCTGTGCTGGCAGAGTGATTTAACACCTGTTTAGATTTGTCATCCAAGTCACAAAATGAAAAGTATGCCGTTTTCAATAAACTTTTGCATAAAATAGTTCATTTGCATTTAATGTTAATGGTTCATCAGAATATCGGGCAAAATGGTCGGCCCTCGCACATGTTCACTTCATCAAATCTGGCACTCTTCCAAAAAAGTTTGGACACCCCTGGTCTAAATGATCCCTAGAATGTGAATTAGAATGAGGCCTTGTCTGTTGAAACACCTTCAAAGCTGCACCTAATGTGAATGTCATACAATGGGATGAGATAAGGGCCTGGGCTACTAATAGATTTGATAATGCTGGTTTACACTCCACCCCCTTTTGTGAAGGATTTGTCAAGCAAAGAGCTGAGAGAGAGAAGAGTGAGCGAGAGATACATACTGAAGAGTGATAAAGAGAGACATACAGAAGAGTGAGAGAGAGAAGAGCGAGAGATACATACTGAAGAGTGATAAAGAGAGACATACAGAAGAGTGAGAGATACATACTGAAGAGTGATAAAGAGAGACATACAGAAGAGTGAGAGAGAGAGAGAAAAGGCTTGGGTGGGGAATCCACACATCAAAATTGTTACAAATACTGGCGTGGATTTTTCCCCCAAATGCATAGCAGACCCTTATCTGAGCAGGCAGGTACCGCATGCCTTCAAAGATTTATTTCCTTTGTTGATTTACCTGCTTCGTTCACACTATATGCAATTGAAAATTGCGCTTTAAGTTGCCAATTTCACAGTGTTTTCTAGAGATTTTCAAACTAGTCGTGATTTCAATTGTGTTTAGCATTGTAATTTCTATTGGAGTCTAGATGTGAAATTGCTACTAAATGGCCCAAAAGTTCGACAAGAACTAACTTTGAAATCGTAAGAATCGTAATCACGATCACGAATCGTAATCACATTCATTGTATCTGATATCAAGTACGATGTCAATTCACAAATCGCACCTGAAATTGTACACCCTGGATGCGACTTGTCATGCGATTGGCATGGCCAGCAACTTGCCATTTGCATGGCAAATTGCACACAATGTTACTGGGGGCTAATAACTCTGTCACTGTCAGGAATCAAGGAATGACCAGAAAGGTGCGGACTGACACAGGGAAACGCAGGTTTCAGGTATAGTATAATAATACAGTTTATATTAGCCACCCAGATATATATATAAACGCACAATGAACAAACCAACCTTCCACTAATCTTAGTAGGTGCAGGAACACAGGCGTAGTCAGGGCTGGAGAGGTGGAACGGTCAGGCCGGCCGTAGGGTTCTGTAATGACCGTTTGGTGGTACCTCTAGTGGTCCCCAGGACAGGATTCCCCAGGGTGCGGAGTCTAAGTCCCAGCCTGCTTATTCACCAGGGCCCCTGATGGTGGGAATGGACTTGGAGCAGACAGGAGCCAGGTCGCGGCCCCTGAGTACACCTCCTAGTGGTAGAGGGATCCGCCAGAGGTATGTGCAGGTACGGCTGGATCCGTGCAGGATGGATGGATGGCAGAGTAGTTAGCGTGGTCAGACGGGCCAAGTCAGCAATGTGCGGGCAGCAAGGTACCAAAGGAGCAGGCAGAGAATAGTCAAGGTCACAAGCCGGGTTCAGTAACTCACGGACAGCGCGGTACAAGGGATCAGACAGAAGGATGGTCAGGCAAGCCAGAGGTTCAACAGGAGATGGTCAGCAGAGGTCAGAATCAAGCCGGGTCAGCAACGAAGCAGGAACACAGGATACCAGGTACAGAGGCTCATGGGAAAACATACACCAAGGCCCAGAGCACAGGCCTGGTCATGGCTTAAATACACCTTTCTGCAATCAGCCCCAGGTTTGGCTGATTGTGAGCTTCTGGCTGCTAAGAGCACCCGCTGGTCAGCTCTGGTACTGCAGCCCACACGGCAGGTGAGTCCCACCACCAGTGCTGAGTCCATTGCTGAGAGCACCCGCTGGTCAGCTCTGGTACTGCAGCCCACACGGCAGGTGAGTCCCACCACCAGTGCTGAGTCCATTGCTGAGAGCACCAGCTGGGCAGCTCTGGTACTGCAGCCCACATGGCAGGTGAGTCCCACCACCAGTGCTGAGTCCATTCCTGACAGTCACATCTAATCCGATGAGGCAATTGCCCAACTTACAGTGAAGTTGCACAAGTTCACAATCCAATTGGATGTGAACAGAGCCTACAGTGGACAATAGGGTGCGACTTGGTCTACGATTTGCAAGTCACCTGTCATTCCAATTGCATGCCAAATCGCAAACAATGTTACTGGGGGCCACCCGGTCACATTAAAGCAGATTTCTAAGTGGTGTTATTTACACTACAGTCACATCATGGGACTTACAGTGAAGTCACATGATTTTAAAGTCGGGGGAGATGCTGATTTAAAGTGCGATTTGCAAGAAATCTTACACAGATCTCTCTGCAAAACACATGAAAAGTAGTGTATTCATTACTTTAGAAATTGTTGAGGCTCCAACCAAGTTTGAACCACACCAATATGAACGCTCTAATAACGGTCACATTGAGTGCGACTTGGCATGTGATTTGCATGACATGCGACTTGCAAATCGTATGCCAAGTCACACTCTATTGTCTGCTATTAGAGCAGTCAAATGGGGGCGTTTCTGACACTGATTTCTAAAGTAGTACATGTACTACTTTTGTGGCAATTTGCATAGATATCTGTGTCAGATGTCCTGCAAATCGCAAGGACATCGGCATCTTCACTGTACGTCGCTTTTCTAAATCGGCTTTGATATGACCGGGATGTAAGGCCTTTTTATGTTTGATTTCCTGAGTGTTTTCTGATTTATGGGAAATCCCACATACTAGCAAAAGTGAATTGACATTTTCAGTATTGCATGCGAGATGTGGTCATGTGACTGCCTTAACTCATGTGATAATCTGGAGTGAATTGTGCCCATAGGGCCAAGAAATATTGCCAATAGGGTTCCCTTTTACATCCCTGTTCAATGTTCTGTTGTATCCTGCACAGGTAAACTTCACTGTGGCTTTCTTTCTGACTCTGATTTGTGGGGCCTGTATACCAAGGGTTAGCACAGGTGGGAAGAGAATTAATCAGGTGCAAACACTTTCTCTGACCAAATGAATGACAGTGGTGGGTGTGGCCTACCTTACATAAAGAGATACAGTAGTGGCTGAATTTGTCTTGTACAGGCACATTATTTTTGCAAGTCCTTGTCTGTGGTGGTTAAGGGGAGGAAGAGATATTTTGGTGAATTGCCCCAGGCCACACTCACGCTGTGTTTTGATGTGGGCTGTAAATGGTTTGCATGTTCTTCCTTCTAAGGTGTGTTTGTGTGTTATTGTACAATAATTGTGTGTTTATTATCTTTGCAGTGTAATCCTAACACATGTCAATTGCTCTGCTCTTCCAAGTTTGCTTTATTTAGACTGAAATGCAGTTTTCAGACAAACGTGGTGAGAAATGTGTGTGGGGGATTTGGGGAGGTGGGAGGTGTTTTTATTTTGGTACGTATGTATTTTTATATTGATATTTTGATCTGCAGCTTGTTTTGTGGATAGATAAGCCTAATATGTGATTTATTAACTGTTTGTTTCCTGCTGTAACCTGTGAAAGCACAGTACATTAGAAGTATAGTCTTTTAGCACAGTGGCTAAATGGTTAGCATTTCTGCCTGGCAGTACTAGAGTTGTTGGTTCAAATCCCAGCCATGGCACCTCCTGGCTGGAGTTTGCATATTCTCCCTGTGCCTGTGTGGTTTTCCTCTGGGTACTCCGGTTTCCTCCCACACTCTAAAGACATGCTGGTAGGTTAATTGGATCCTGTCAAAATTGGCCCTAGTATATGTATGAATGTAAGTTAGGGACCTTTAGATTGTACGCCCCTTGAGGGTTAGGGACTGATGTGAATTTACAACATATATATGTAAAGCACTGCGTAAATTGACAGCGCTATAGAAGTACCATAAATAAATGTACTAGCACCCCTTAACACTTATTTTTCCTAGCTATATAATATGCCCAAATCTTCCTTGTTAGAGCGCACATATGCAAGTATGTCCAAACTAACAAACCAAAAATCCCCTATTGCACCACAAGACCATGTTATGTACCAATGAATAGGTCGTGTTTAATGTCCATCTAGCTATTTTTCTACCATCCTCTTAACAGTAATAAATTGGGCCCCCAATTTATGTTGACTTTGGGCCTTTACCAGCAAATATATATTCGCCAATGTCATATACACAGTATAGCTGCAAACATACAGTCACCAATGCCAAATCCACAATAGAACTGCAAACATATATTTGCAAATGTCATATACACAATGGAGCCGCATGTAAAATTGCTATGGTGCACAAATCAACGCCAAGATGGCTGTTGGAGGAGGTGATAGAGCAGCTGTCATACCGGATATACGTCATGACATTTGGGGAAGGACGTTTGCACACACCCGGAAGTGGTAGTGGATGGGAGTGTAGTTAGGAGGGTTTAGTGGTCTATTTTTTAGTTTTGCGAATTGTTCTTTTGGGGAATTCCAGACCACATCTGGACATGGCAAGATCGCTGTTCTCCACCGAAGAGCTGATCCTCATTTGCTGGGGAAACATTACTAATAATTGTATTTTCAGTTGAAAACATGTCCGATTCCTAGATCCTTTGCGGTATATAGCAGACGTTCAAGGCGGTATATAGCAGACGTTCAAGGTTCTTCCCAACTATACAGGTGGCACAGACACAAGCATACACCCAGGGCCACTGTTAGATATCACGGGGCCCCGTACAGCATGCCTGCCAGCCCCCCACTGCCAGAGAAAATATCCAAATTATATTTATGGTAAAAATACACTAAAAACATTATTAATGGACATAATCCCAACCAAATTCCTGTGAAATCTAAATGCTAAAACTGTACTGAGTTCATAAATAAAGCTGCATGTGTAATTGAGGTCTTGGGGCTCATGGGTGCTGTGGCCTGTAGAGTGGGAAACAGTGGTTTGTTTTTGTGGCTATCACCATTTGCAGGTAACCTATGTTACACTATGAAAATGCTGCAGGTCATAATTTGACAAGCATATGGGTGCAGGTGTACAGCCCTGAACACAGACAGTGATCATTCAGGGCCACTTCCCCACTCCTTCACACCTGTCAGATTAAAATCTGTGTTCATACAGCTGCTGTGTCCCCATAGTGTAACAGGTGTCTCCAGCCACATGAACAACCCCCTCATTCATGCTGTACAGGCCAGAGGACTTGTGTGAATGGGGAATTTTTTACTTTTTTTTTCCTCAGCTCATTAATTTCAATGGGCTGCCTAATGTGTGGGAACATGCAAAAATACTGCAGGCATAATATTTTTAAAGTGTGTTGCACCTACCTGCACAGTACTGTGGTGCCATGCGTTTTGGTGGCTGTGAATGCCTCTGTGTTTACTAGACATGTGGAGGTGCAATTAAGTTTTCACCATGGTACCTGCGCACATCTGCAAAGGGCATTGCATTTCTTTGCTGTGCTGGAAAAAACATGCTCTTGCATGCTTTTCTGCACCACAAATGGTGTGAACAAGTCCTAAGGGTCAGTTCACACTATAGAAACACAGTCTAGATGTGTTCCAGATGTTTTTGCATGCACTTTTTTGATGCATGTTTAGCGTATTCTAGTGCATTTTTTATGCGTTTGACGTGTTCCAGTGCATTTTTTTATGCATTCCAGGTAATTTTTTTTCCCTCTCTTTTTCTTAAATTTAATTAAGGACATGTGCGTTTTAGTGTGTTCCAGGGCGTTTTACCCTGTTCCTGTACAGTTCTATGCATAAACAATGCAGCCAGTTCGTCTTTTTTGACAGCACCTGCAATGCACTGGAACTGCAAGCGCTGATGTGAACTATGACATTGACAACCATATAACCTTCTTTCTGTGCATTTTGGATGCAAAAAAAGCAACTGAAACACATGTAGTGTGAACTGGCCCTAAAAGTTATTATAGGTCAGGGAACGGGACTGACCAGGAATTGTGAATTCAATAAGGCTAGTGGTGAGATACAATCAGGAATCATAATAATGTGAGATCTGAGCTGGAGGTGATAGGAAATGAAACACATTAACTTGATCAGTAAATAAATAGTTAAATAAAAAGAGTGGGGTGGGGATACATAGATTGGCAGATGGAACAGGTGAAGGTGGGAGAGGGGGTCAAGTTGTATAAGGAGACAGGTTTAAGAGTTCGTTCACACTTGACTTTATTTCTAACTCTTGCCAAATGGCCCTATAGTGTTTGACAGGTGTTTGGGAAGCATTTTTAATGCTCCTCAAATGCTCCCGAAACGCCCTATGTGCGGTTTTGAGGCATGTGATAAGCATTTACCAAGTGTTAAAACTGCGCCACAAATGCCTGTAATAAAGTTAAATGGTATTAACGCTCCGAAAATGCCTCGCAACCACACCGCAAACGTCTGCCAGGCATTTGAGGAGCAGTACCATAGACTTGAATGGGAGGCTTCAACTCCTCCTGACTCGACATGAGGCGCCAGTTTTGCCGTGACGCAATGCTAACGCTTCAGTGTTAACAGCACTGTGTGCTGCCATTTTCATAGGCATTTGAGAAGCGTAAAAAACGCTTCCCAAACGCCTGTCTGACGCCTGCTGACAAAGCTAGTGTGAACGTAGCCTTAGAGAAGATAAAGTTGTAATGAAATATAAACAGAAGGAAAATTGAAAGTTTCAAACTTGTCAGAAGAACAGGACGCGGCCAATTTTGACTATCGCCCGATTTTCCCAGCAATGATGGGCAAATCGGCAGATCGTTTTACCGATAAAAATATGCGCATGAGCAGTGTCCTGCAAGAAGAAGAAAAAGAAGAATTCCAGTCCGCTATTATATTTTACATGAAAAGTCTTGCGGTTGCAACAATGTATCTATTTGTATCCGAATAAAAACATCTGTATTCGAAATGAATACAAATGAATACATTGTTGCAACCGCAAGACTTTTCATGTAAAATATAATAGCGGAGCTCTCTGCAAGGGACAGAAGTAAAAATGCCGGCCCTAGACGGGACAAAAATCGGCCAATTTTTTTATTGAACGATCGATTTTTCGTTTAAAAAAAAATGGCTGGTTTTTGACCCATCTATCGCCTGCATAAGAGCAGAAACTCAGACATATACCAGGCCCAATTAACCTAACAGCATGTCTTTGGAGTGTTGGCAGAAACACACCAGTGCAGAGAAAGCATGCAAACTGAGATGCAGATAGGTGCAGCCATGACTGGGATTAGAACCCATGACCCAAGTGCTGTAAGTTCTGAGTTCTAACCACTAAGCCACTGAGGGAGACAGAGTTTGAGCTGCAATGTAGAATAGTTACATTGTTTAAAAATAATGATAAAGCGTGCGCTGGTAAAATTATATAGACTACTAAAATGGTATTACACAAGATAAAATTTAAATCTAGGTATAGATATGAAGGTAGCAGCTAGCACTCAGGGTATTGGCAGTCCCAGAATAGAAATATGTTACAGTAATAGTGTAGCGCTATAAATGCATGTTATCAATCATAAACGCATGTAAAATAAAAAAAATGCAAATAAGTGCAATAATTATGTAAACTGGTAAATGGTGCTAAAAAAGTTCATATAATCATTCCTGAATAATGGAATGTCCTTTGTGTGAGAGTACCAACTCAGAGAGCGCCTATGAATGGCACGTGTGGTACTTATTTGCACGTTTTTTTATTTTACATGTGTTTATGATTGATAACAAGCATTTATAGCACTGCACCATTACTTTAACATAGAATAGTTACATGATTAAAGAGAAGAAAGATATATATTTATATTGGGAAATTAGAACTACACATTCCCAATTATTTGAGATATAAGTGTGAAAATGTTTGACATTTGAAAATAGAATGTATGATATTCATTAGGAAATGCATTAGTTGTCTGATCATTTTGGAGAAACAGCAACCAAAAAAAAAAAAATATATATATAGGTGCACTTTTACTTTAAATTATAAGTATTCTCATATGCAAACAGAAAAACGCCAACAAAGCCTGTGGTTGTGCGCCACCTAACGAACATATTTGCACCTAAATATGTGCCAGACACGATTCCACATTTACTAACAGGAAAGAGTATACAAGTAGATGCTTTTCAATGAGTTTGCTAGACGCCTTTCAGAAGACTGACAGGTCTAGATTGTTTGAATTGAGTCTGCCTGAATGTTCAGCATCTGCTGATAGACTCAATTCTTAGTAAATCAGGGCCAATGTGTCCCCTCACATGCGGTCATATCTAGGGCATCAAGGTGGAGCCCAGTTCGGATTTTCCAGGCCACTATGGGAGAGGTGGTTCCGAACCAGTTTTTGTGGTCCACTGATGACCACCAGCAGGTGGTATAAATAAGGCAGGACTGGCTCAAGAAGCTGCTCTTGGCCTGGTACTTAGAGAGCCAGAGCTGAGTGAGCTGTGGATAAAAGTTTGCATTGTATAAGAAAGGAAAAGGTTTGCATACTGTTTTGATTTTGTTGGTGACTGGGAGAAGCCCTTCACCATTTAGATAGGAATCTCCTGTTTAGTTAGTGCCTGGATGGCGAGGGTTTATTTTCTGTTTTGTTTATGATGCTTGCAACCTTTTAAATAAAACTGACAAGTCAGATTTTAAGAAATCCCTGCTGTCTGGACTACCTTTTTCCCAGGGAGGGGATCCCCCACCTTAGCTACCCCCACACCCCTCATACTCTCTGACTTGCTTTCGGGGTTGTCAACAAATAGGCACCATGGCCTATATTTGGTGGACTTGCCCCAAGGTATGCAGACTATGGATTAGGGTCTATGCCCTTCTCCGCACTATGCTACTCACAGATATTATTATGAGGAGCTATTATTTAAAGCATTAGTTGGCCTACTCCATCCTGAGCAGCAGTTGGCATCTCACCTATTTATGGCTACCAAATTGACCTCTATTTCTAATTCACCCCTATTACTTTGTTTTGAAGCCGTTAAGAATCGGATGAATTTTATAATGGTTAATGAGAAGCTAACGGCTATTCTGTTAGACACCCACACAAAGTTTCTGCAGATCTGGCATCCCTGGATTGATGTGACTCAACCGTCTAGATTTGACTAGACTCTTCTGTTGATATAAGACTCTCCTGGTGTGATCCCCTGGAGCCATTTCTTTATATTTACCGTATTTTCCGGCGTATAAGACGACTTTTTACCCCTTGAAAATCTTCTCAAAAGTCGGGGGTTGTCTTATACGCCGGTATATGGCATGCTGACACTTTTTAGGGGGGCGGCACGGTGCCGCTGCCGCCCCCCCTTCCAACGGAAGGGACACTAAGTACAGGGGTGGGCAGGGGCTGCTGTCTCCTACCTGGCTCCGGTCCTGCGACGATCCAGTCCAGGAAGCGCGGCTGCTCCTTCATTCGGTTCGGCCACTGGATGTTCGCGTGGCTTCTCGGCTCCGCCTCCTCACCGGTGATTGGCCACCAGAACTGTAGCTCAGGAAAGGCACACAGGCGGCCAATCATCGGTGAGGAGGCGGAGCAAAAATCGAGTGAATTAGCGGCCGGTAAGTGTGCCGCGCAGAGGTACTGCTGCAACTACATATGTTGGCTGCAGCAGCACCATACTAGAACAGGTGCAATTGGTGTCAGTGGGAGGAATAGTGCCCCATCATTGGTGTCACTGATACCAATGATGGGGCATTATTCCTCCCACTGACACCAACGATGGGGCACTTTTCCTCCACCCCCACTGACACCAACGATGGGGCACTATTTCCCCCCCCACTGACACCAATGATGGGGCACTATTCCACCCCCCACTGACACCAATGATGGGATACTATTCCTCCCACTGACACCAATGATGGGATACTATTCCTCCCACTGACACCAATGTTGGGACACTATTCCTCCCACTGACACCAATGAAGGGGCACTATTCCTCCCACTGACACCAATGATGGGGCACTACTCCTCCCACTGACACCAATGATGGGGCACTACTCCTCCCACTGACACCAATGATGGGGCACTATTCCTCCCACTGACACCAAAGATGGGGCACTACTCCTCCCACTGACACCAATGATGGGGTACTATTCCTCCCACTGACACCAATGTTGGGACACTATTCCTCCCACTGACACCAATGAAGGGGCACTATTCCTCCCACTGACACCAATGATGGGGCACTACTCCTCCCACTGACACCAATGATGGGGCACTATTCCTCCCACTGACACCAAAGATGGGATACTATTCCTCCCACTGACACCAATGTTGGGACACTATTCCTCCCACTGACACCAATGAAGGGGCACGATTCTTTGCTCTGACACCAATGACGGGGCACGATTCCTCCCACTGACACCAATGATGGGGCACTATTCCTCCCACTGACACCAATGATGGGGCGCTATTCCTCCCACTGACACCAATGATGGGGCGCTATTCCTCCCACTGACACCAATGATGGGGTACTATTCCTCCCACTGACACCAATGATGGGACACTATTCCTCCCACTAATACCAATGATGGGACACTATTCCTCCCACTGACACCAATGATGGGGCACAATTCTTCCCACTGGTGTGCATTGGAAGAGGGGTAGTCTTATACGGTGAGTATAGCCCAAACACTACATTTTAACAGGAAAAGTAGGGGGTCGTCTTATACGCCCAGTCGTCTTATATGCCGGAAAATACGGTACTATTCTTGTTTCTCCCTTCTCTCTCTCCTAGAGAATTGTGCCTGTAATGTTTTATATACCTGTCAGAATTTCTTGAGAGTCCTTGGTGTAGAGTTTCAATGTGCGTCCAGTGAGACTCCATGCTCAGTTTTTCCTACCATCTGTATGCAATTCTTGTGATTATCCTTGGCCTTTGCCAATTAGCTCATTGGTCACTGTCAGGGAATGGGAAGATCGCTGCGGCGATCGAATCCGCACATGCGTAGAATCCTGACAAAACATACAGGCAGGCGGGCACTAGGACCCAGGCGCGCCAGTCACCAATGACGGCGCCGGGCAAGCATTAGGACCCAGGAGCGCCTGTCAGGAGCCGGGCGGGCTATTTAAACCCAGCTCTTGCAATGCTCAAGTGCCGTATGATCTTTCCTGTGTTCCTGTGAGTTTACTTTGCTGCTGACCCTGCCTGATCCTGATCTGCTGACTTCTCCTGCTCTGACCCCTGGCTTACCTGACCATTCTCCTGCCTGCTCCTGCACTTTTGATCTTCTGTTGCCAAACCTGGACCGTGACCCGTTTATTCTTCTGCCTGCTGTTTTGTACCGAACTGCTCCGCTGTTACCGACCCGGCCTGTCTGACCTCGCTTACTCTACCTCCTCACATCAGACTCACCTGCTGCGTACCACCGACAGGTGCCTCTACCACAGCTGGTTGCACCCAGGGGTTGCGACCTGATCTTGGCTTGCTCCAAGTCCATCCCCACCATCAGGGGCTCTGGTGAACAAGCAGGTCGGAACTTAGATTCCGTGCCCTGGGGAATTCTGGTCTGTGGGCCGCTAGAGGCTACCACCGGCTGGTCCCTAACAGAACCATATGGCCATGACGGAGTCTGGAGGAGGACCCTCTGCCTGGGAAGAGATGTGCCACTATCTGTCCGCGCTTACCCAAGCTGTCAAGACGCTGGAAGAGGGTTATAAACACTTGGAGGGACACGTCCAGGCCCTAGCTGCTCCTACTGTTACGGTGTCAGACCCGGTCGGTTCACCCCCTACGAGTAGCCCTGCAGGACCCTCCGCTGGAGCCGTGTTCTCCATTCCCCCGCCAGAGCCTCGAGTCCCAATGCCTGAGCAATTCCATGGAGATCGAGGGAAGTTTCGGGCCTTCCTGAATTCCTGCCAGCTCTACTTCGACCTCCAACCTCGAATGTTTGCATCCGAATCTGTGAAGGTGGGATTCATGATATCCTTGCTGCAGGGGGAACCCCAGGCTTGGGCACATCGTCTATTGGAGGCTCACCATCCGCATGTGAACTCTGTGGCAGAATTTTTCAAGACAATGGCACAATTATATGACTATCCTTAGCGAGCTGCTTCAGCCGAAGCAGCCCTACATTCTCTGCAGCAGGGACGCTGGGCAGCAGAGGATTATGCCTCGGAATTCAGGCGTTGGTCTGGAGATACACAATGGAATGATGCAGCACTGCGCCATCAGTTCCGCCTAGGATTATCCGAGCCCCAAAAAGGATGAATTGGCCAGCGTAGGTGTGCCTGATTCTTTGGAGAAATTAATCACCCTGGCGATTCAGATTGATCGTAGGTTACGGGAACGAAGGCAGGAAAGGTCTGGTCAAGGGTCAAGGCCTACATGAATGTTACCACAGGCCCCAATCCCATCACATCCTGCAGTCAGCAATCGGAGTCCTGAACCTGCAGACGGAACAGAGCCTATGCAACTTGGGTTAATGCGGCCATCTCTCACGGCTGAGGAACGCCACAGACGCAGAGTGAATAATTATGTCTATACTGCGGAGCAGCGAGTCACATGGTGCGTTCCTGTCCTGAGAAGCTCTGTAAGTACTCCACCATTTTTTCTATGTCTCCAACCTGTGTAGCTGATCTTACTCATGTAGTCGTGCCCATTTTGTTCCAGCTCCCAGGAAGAACTGTGCAGGTAATGGCTATTATTGATTTTGGGGCCTGCAGTTGCTTTGTGGACCTTAACTTTGCAGCTCAGCAACGAATTCCGTTATTGTCCAAAGAACGAGGGTTGAATATTTTTCTGGCTGATGGTTCACAAATTAAATCAGGGTTGGTAGATCGAGAGACCCCTCCTTTGTGCACCACAGTAGCAGGCCACCACAAGGAACTCCTCCGCTTGGACGCTATTGTGTCCCCTCTATTTCCAGTGATTTTGGGGCTCCCATGGTTACGGGCTCATGATCCCCAAATTAAATGGAAGACTGGATCTGTTCAATTTCACTCACTTTACTGCCAGGAGCACTGTCTCCTAAAGTCATCACCAGAGCCCCCAACCTTGTTGTGTGTGAATACAGATACAGATCTAGCACAGACTGTGCCCTCCGCATACCATCATTTCCTTGACGTGTTCAGCCCGCGAGGTGCAGAGATTCTCCCTCCGTACCGGGCCTATGACTGCCCTATTGACCTGCTCCCGGGATCTGAGATTCCCTTTGGCCGAATCTTCCCGCTGTCTGAACGAGAGTTGGGCGCCCTAAAAGAATACATTGATGACAGTCTGTGGAAGGGATTTATTCGCCCCTCCACTTCACCAGCCGGGGCGGGAATCTTTTTTGTAGAGAAGAAGGACCAGTCCCTGAGGCCCTGCGTATAGGGACCTGAATAAGATCACCGTGAAGAACCGGTACCCCCTTCCCTTAGTCCCTGAATTATTTCAGAGACTAAAGACGGCCTCCATCTTTACCAAACTAGACCTCAGGGGAGCCTATAATCTAGTGCGCATTCGGGAAGGGGATGAGTGGAAGACCGCCTTCCGCACTCGCTTTGGGCACTTGAGTACCTTGTTATGCCATTCGGTCTCTGTAATGCACCGGCTACATTCCAACACTTGGTGAATGACATTTTTAGGGACATCCTGGACATCTATGTGATTGTGTATCTGGATGACATCCTGATTTTTTCCTCATCCCTGGAGACACATAGAGATCACGTCAGGAGTGTACTGGAGCGGCTGCGCAAGCATGGGCTGTATGCTAAAGCTGAAAAATGCAGCTTTGAGCAGAGCAGCATTCCCTTTTTGGGGTTGATCATTTCAACCGATGGGGTTGCGATGGATCCCAAAAAAATATCTGCAGTTTTAGAATGGCCAGTCCCCATGGATAAAAAGGGGGTCCAGCGATTTATTGGCTTTGCCAATTTTTACAGGAAATTTATTAAAAATTTCTCGGGCCTGGTAACTCCCATCACTCAGCTTACGAAGGTGGGGGTGCGTTTCCGATGGACACCTGAGGCACAGACCGCCTTTGAAGCCTTGAAAAAACTATTCACGGCAGCCCCTATTTTGAGTCATCCCGACACTTCATTACCTTACATTCTGGAGGTAGATGCTTCGGAAAATGCGGTAGGAGCTATTCTGTCGCAAAGAATAGGAGTGAAGGAGCTGATGCACCCAGTGGCTTTCTTTTCCAGAAAACTCTCCCCATCAGAAAAAAATTATGATATTGGGGATCGGGAGTTGTTAGCGATTAAGACAGCACTGGAGGAATGGAGATATCTCTTGGAAGGGGCATTGCATCCCATCCTGGTCTATACTGACCATAAAAATCTAGAATATCTGAGGACAGCAAAACGCCTCAGGCCGCGTCAGGCCAGATGGGCATTGTTCTTCTCAAGGTTTACTCTGCACATCACGTATCGGGCCGGATCTAAAAATACTAAACCGGATGCTCTCTCCCGGATGTTTGAGGACCCTGGGGAGACAGCCAAACCTGATACTATTTTGCCGGCGAGTAGCTTTTTGCTACTTCAGTCCGAACTCCTAACTAGACTTCAAGCTGCTTCCACAGGGACTCCTAGGCCACCTGGAGTCTCATTGCAGAACAAGGAAGGTCTCTTTTGGAGGGGGGAGCAGATCCTGGTACCCGACGAGACGCGAGCTCTGGTCTTAGGCTATTGCCATGACCACCCGTTAGCAGGCCACTTTGGGGTACACAAGACATTGGACTTGCTCCAACGCATGTTTTGGTGGCCAAGCATGGCCAAAGATTGCAAAATGTATGTCAAATCCTGTGCCGTCTGCAGCAGGAACAAGCCCATGAGAGACAGGGCTTGGGGCTTGCTGCGACCACTGCCGGTGCCCGACAGACCTTGGAGTATGATTGCAATGGACTTTGTGGTGGAATTACCGCCATCACAAGACCATACTGCGATCTTTGTAGTGGTAGATCGGTTGTCCAAGATGGCTCACTTCCTTCCATTGAGAGGTACACCATCTGCTTCAAAAACGGCACAGGTGTTTATCAGAGAGATCGTAAGGCTACATGGAGTGCCAAAAAACATTGTATCTGATCAGGGTGTTCAGTTCACTTCAAGGTTTTGGAGGGCTTTGTGCGAAGGGTTGGAAATTGAACTTTCATTCTCCTCAGCATACCACCCGCAAACAAATGGTCAAACTGAGTGAACCAACCAAACACTAGAACAGTACCTTAGGTGCTATACATCATTCCTCCAGGACAACTGGCTGGCACTTTTACCCCTAGCTGAATTTGCATACAATAATGCTTGCCACTCTGCCACTAAGCAATCCCTGTTCCTCGCCAACTATGGCTTCCATCCCTCGTTCTTACCTGATTTGATCCCGGAAAAACCAGTCCCAGCAGCTCAAGAGACCCTGAATTTCTTTACAACCAATAACAAGTTATTACAAGAAACCATGGCAAAATTTAAAAAAAAAAACATGATCCACCAAGACATGGAATTACGAAGTAGAATTTCTGCCAGAAAAGGCTGGAGAGTTTTCCAGTTTATTCAAACTGAGATTAAAATATGAAGTTCAACTGTTTACTAGTAAAGTCCCTAAAAGTAAAATGCCCCATCAACTAGAGAGATAAGGGTGAATTTCCCAGTATGATCTAAAATAGAGTCCACATAGGGTAGGGAAAATGTGTTGAATTCTTTATTAAGCAAAATGCTTCTGCGCTGTATCCAGAGGAGGTCATCTGTCAAACAGACAGGGGTCAAACTCAGAGACTAGAAGCTATAGTAGTAGAGAGGCTCCCACTAAACAACAGGATAAGTGCACAAGCAAGTCACCGTGGCAGATGACTTGGGTTCACGCAAGGCACGGGGTCTAAGCACTAACTGGTATTCACCAGAGCTCCTGATGGGTTTTGATGTGTGCTAGTGCCAAGTCACTGTCTTCAGGATCGCCACACCAGGAGGAGCAGGCTTGTTCCTGGGAGCAGATATAGCAAGTGGGGATCAAGCAGAAGCATATTCAGTAAAAATAAAAGCTATAGGTTGATAACAAGCAGTTGTAGGTTGGGATCAAATGGAAGTGTAGTCAAGGAACAAGGCAAAGATTGATAACAAATGGTTGCAGGTTGGGATAAAACAGAAGTGTACCCGAGGAACAAGCCAAAGGTCTGTAATGAGTGGTAGTGAAGATAAGGACAGCAGCAACATTAAAAGGAGCAAAATATTGGCTGGAGAAAAATGCGATAATGTTGCAAACAGGAAGTGCAAAAGGCATGGCTTAAATCAGGAAGTTCATGGGAAGAGCGTTCAATGTTATTGGGGAGAGTTCAGTGTTAATCAGAAACCAGGTACAAGGAAAGATTTTATAAAAAATATTAAAGTACTAGAATACAGGTGCATCTAAATAAATTAGAATATCAAAAAGTTAATTTATTTCACTAATTCAATTCAAAAAGTGAAACTCATACAGTATTATATATAAGGCTGCACTCAAATTCCCATTAATATGCCTGATTACAGTCTTCTGTGAACAGCCAGCTTCTTTAGCAATGACATTTTGTGACTTACCCTCCTTGTGGAGGGTGTCATTGTATGTCTTTCGGACAACTTTAAAGTCAGCAGTCTTCCCCATGATTGTGTAACCTACTGAACCAGACCGAGAGACCAATTAAAGGCTCAGGAAACCTTTACAGGTGTTTTGAGTTAATTAGCTGATTAGAATGAAACACCATGGCCCTGATTTACTAAGAATAGAGTCTACCAGTAGACTCTGAACATTCAGGCAGACTCAATTCAAACAGTCTAGACCTGTCAGTCTTCTGAAAGGCGTCTAGCAAACTCATTGAAAAGCGTCTACTTGTAGACTCTTTCCTCTTAGTAAATGTGGAATCACGTCTGGCACATTTTTAGGTGCAATACTGGATATGTTCACTAGATGGCGTACAACCGCGGGCTTTGGCGTTTTTCTGTTTGCATAAGAGAATACTTAGAATGTAAAATAAAAAGTGCACCTATATTTTGTTTTTTTTGTTTGTTTTTTTTTGCTGTTTCTCCAAAATGATCAGACAAATAAATGCATTTATTAATGAATGTCATACATTCTATTTTTAAATGTTAAACATTTTCATACTTATATCTTACATAATTTGGAATGTCTAGTTCTAAGTTCCCAATATAATGATATAGCTTCCTTCTCTTTAATCTTGTAACTATTCTATGTTAAGGTATTAATGCGCATGGGTTATACACATCACACATCTGGGGGTGCAGCGGTATGCTGGCAGCTATGGGTTAGTCATCCAGCTCCATCCATCCATCCATCCATTAGGGTGGGTGCCAAAATGGTCCTGAGGAGGAATTAGCTCAGCCACAGGAGCCAGAAAGGTGCTTAATAGAGTAGTACACCCGCTTTATCATTTTTAAACAATGTAACTATTCTACATTGGAGCTTAAACTCTGTCTCCCGCAGTGGCTTAGTGGTTAGAACTCAGAATTTACAACACTTGGGTCATGGATTCTAATCTCAGTGATGGCTGCATCACAGTTTGCATGCTTTCCCTGTATGGATGTGTTTCTGCCAAAACTCCAAAAACATCCAGCTAGGTTAATTGGGCTTAGTACATGGATGAGTTTCTGCCCTTAGCTTATAAGCTCTTTGACATTTATGAATGTTAAAAAAATGGAGATCAATTTTCTGGGTTGTGTCAGTGACAGTAAAATTGATCAATCAATTAAGATTTTGCCTAATGACTACAAAGTGGAAAGGGGCTGAATCTTACCTGCATCCTGTTCTTCTGACAAGTTGGAAATGTGCAAGTTTCATGTTGTGTATATTTAATTGTAGCATTTTTTTATCTTCTTTTAAACATGTCTCCTTATACAACTTTACCTCCCCCCCGCCCCATCATCACCTGTCCCATGTAAATCTATGGATCACCGCCCCATTCTTTTTAACTATTTATTTACTGATCAAGTGAATGTGTCTAATTTTCTATCAGCTGCAGCTCAGATCTCACATTATTATACGATTGCTGATTGTGTCTCACCACTAGCCTGATTGATTTCACAATTCCTGGTCAGTCCCTTTCCCTTACCTCTAATAATCTTTAGGGCCAGTTAACACTACATGTGTTTCAGTTGCTTTTTCAGCATCACAAAGAAGGCTATATGGTTGTCAATGTCATAGTTCACATCAGCACTTGCATTTTCAGTGCATTGCAGGTGCTGTAAACAAAGTTGACCACGCTGCATTGTTTCTGCACAGAACTGTACTGGAACGCATTGAAACACCCTTGAATGTACTAAAACGCACATGTCCCTAATTAAATTGAATAAAAAGAAAGTAGAAAAAACTAACTGGAAGGGATACAAAAATGCAATGCAACGTGTCCAAAACGCATTCAAAATGTACTGGAACACACTAAACATGCATGCCAAAAGGGCATGCAAAAACGCATCAGGAACACATTTAGACTGTTTCTATAGTGTGAACTGGCCCTTAGGACTTGTTCACACCATTGGTGGTGCAGAAACGCATGCAAGAACACACATTTTCCAGAAAGAAAGAAATGCAATGGCCTTTGCAGATGTGCGCAGGTACCATGATGAAAACGTAATTGCACCTACACACGTCTATTAAAAACAGACCCATTCACAACCACCAAAACGCATGGCACCACACTACTGTGCGGTTAGGTGCAACACACTTTAAAAATATTATGCCTGCAGTATTTTTGCATGTTCCCACACGTTAGGCAGCCCATTGAAATTAATGAGCTGAGGAAAAAAAAAAAGTAAAAAATGCCCCATTCACACAGGTCCTCTGGCCTGCACAGCATGAATGAGTGGGTTGTTTATGTGGCTAGAGCCACCTGTTACATTATGGGGACACAGCAGCTGTATGAACACAGGTTTTAATCTGACAGGTGTGATGGCGTGGGGAAGTGGCCCTAAATGCTCACTGTCTGTGTTCAGGGCTGTACACCTGCACCTATATGCTTGTCAAATTATAACCTGCAGCATTTCCATAGTGTAACATAGGTTGCCTGCAAACTGCGATAGCCACAAAAACAAACCACTGATTCCCACTCTACAGGCCACAGCACCCATGAGCCCCAAGACCTCAATTACACACACAGCTTTATTTATGAACTCAGTACAGTTTTATCATTTAGATTTCACAGGAATATGGTTGGGATTATGTCCATTAATAATGTTTTTAGTGTGTTTTTGCCATAAATATAATTTGGATATTTTCTCTGGCGGTAGGGGGCTGTCAGGTATGCTGTATGGGGCCCCGTGATATCTAACAGTGGCCCTGGGTGTATGCTTGTGTCTGTGCCACCTGTATAGTTAGGAAGAACCTTGAACCTCTGCTATGTACCTCAATGGATTTTGGAATTGGACATCACCGCTGTACAATAGAGGGGGGGACAATACATGAAACAGTACAGCAACAACAAACAGCACACGAGGGGTTAGAGGGCCCTACTCTTTCGAGCTTACAATCTAGGAGGGAGGGGGTAGTGGTACAGGAGGAAGTGGCTGTGGGGGATGGAGTGGTCTCCTAACTACACTCCCATCCACTAACACTCCCCACTATCACTTCCGGGTGTGTGAAAACGTCCTTCCCCAAACGTCATGGCGTATTTCCGGTATGACAGCTGCTCTAGCGCCTCCTCCAACAGCCGTCTTGGTGTTTATTTGTGCACCATAGCAATTTTACATGCGGCTCCATTGTGTATATGATATTCGCAAATATATGTTTGCAGTTCTATTGTGGATTTGGCATTGGTGAATGTATGCTTGCAGCTATACTGTGTATATGACATTGGCAAATATATATTTGCCAGTAAAGGCCCAAAGTCAACATAAATTGTGGGGCCAATTTATTACTGTTAAGAGGATTGTAGAAAAAGAATAGCTAGCTGGAAAATGAACATGACCTATTCATTGGTACATAACATGGTCTTGTGGTGAAATAGGGGGCTTTTGGTTTGTTATTTTGGACATACTTGCATATGTGCGCTCTAACAAGGAAGATTTGGGCATATTATATAGCTAGCAAAAATAAGTGTTAGGGGTGCTAGTACATTTATTTCAGATACTTATATAGCGCTGTCAATTTACGTAGCGCTTTACATATATATGTGGTAAATTCACATCAGTCCCTAACCCTCAAGGGGTGTACTATCTAAGGGCCCTAACTTACATTTATACATATACTAGGGCCAATTTTGGCAGGATCCAAGTAACCTACCAGCATGTCTTTAGAGTGTGGGAGGAAACCGGAGTACCCAGAGAAAACACAGACACAGGGAGAACATGCAAACTCCAGGCAGGAGGTGCCATGGTTGGGATACGAACCAACAACCCTAGTACTGCCAGGCGGAAGTACTAACCATTTAGCCACTGTGCTACATTCAACTAGAACATGAAATAATCCCCCCATAAAATACATAGTACAAATGTTTATTGATCAAATACACATTCCACATTTATTTGGACAGCAACAACAAGTAGGTGCATTCAATATTTTGGTGGAAAAAAAAAAAAAGCAGGATTGATGTTGCTAAAATAGAACGGTCCTGCTCGTAAGAGCTTACAATCTAAAAGATTATAATTCTAATGAACTGTGCTTTCACAGGTTACAGCAGGAAACAAACGGTTAATATGAATCACTTAGGCTTATTCACAAAACAAGCTGCAGATCAAAATAGCAATATAAAAAATACATACATGCCAGAATAAAAACACCTCCCACCTCTCCAAATCCCCCACACATACATTTCTCATAATGTTTGTCTAAAAACTGCATTTCATTCTAAATAAAGCAAACTTGGAAGAGCAGAGTATCACAATCATGCCCACAGGGAGAGGTGCGGTCCTTCATTTTGCTCCTAAACCTCTGCATTTTGTTATTTCTCTTAAACTCCTATGCTAGCACTTAGAGATAAAGAGAGCTTTCTCTCTTCTTGAGTTAATTAGAGAGAGGGAACGGTCTGTGTTTCAAGATCTGCAGACAAAAACAACATCTCCTGCCATGAGTCACCGGAATTAACAGTAGAGACAACGCAAATCACCCTGGAGCTCATGAAACCTGAAGCTGCTTAACCCCAGGCATTTATTTGGCAAGTACTTACTTACCTAAACTTCTGTTTGCTGTGCTGTATTGCTCTGTACAAATTTTATATATATATATATATATATATATATATATATATATATATATATATATATCTTAGTTACATTTTATCAGTAAATATTTTACTGCACCTGTTTGACCCTTTTAGTAATAACTCTTTCTTCTAAAAGTGTTGAACTGTTTCTATAACTCTTAATTGCAATTTACGAATCCCTGCCTTTAAAGAGATGCTACTGTTGGTTTAACCCTCTGTATAACCAGCCTGTGTCAATGACCGTGTTATGCAGACGATTATTTCAATCAATATAGTGTTATTGCTGAGATTGTCGAGTTTCCTTTTTCTCTTTATAAAAAGAAGGTGGTGGCAGTGTGAAGGGGTTAATTGCGTAATTAACCTGACCCAGTAACAATCGCTCAGGCTGCAGGTACACAGACTGTAGTCCATTAGCTGGAAAATCTTTGTGCAGGGTGCAGCTGGGCGTGGTATTGTTACGCACGTCACATTGTGGTTTGGGTCGGCCAGTCCTTCGGTCACGAGTTTGGTGAGGAGGGCTGGGGTCTAACACTGTGGTTGTGACACAGAGCAATTGACATGTGTTAGGATTACAATGCAAAGATAATAAACACACAATCATTTTACAATAACACACAAACACACCTTAGAAGGAAGAACATGCAAACCATTTACAGCCCACATCAAAACACAGCGTGAGTGTGGCCTGGGGCAATTCACCACAATATCTCTTCCTCTCCAAACCACCACAGACAAGGACTTGCAGAAAATAATGTGGCCTGTACAAGGCAAAAATCAGCAACTACTGCATCTCTTTACATCTGGTGTAACTAGCCAGATATCTCCAATATGACACAAATGTTGTGCTATGTTGCCAATTCAGATGTATGTTGGTTCTATGTATCCCAATACAAAGGATTGCAATACTAATACAGGCGTACCTCAGTTTACCATCGCCTCGGTTAAGGTAATTTTCGGTTTACGAAGGAAAATCCATTGAAAATAATGCCTCGGTTTACACAATTGTTAATAATTTTTTTTCGCAATACAAAGTGTATGTTGGCGCTGATTTTCAAATGCAAATGCCAGCCTTTTTTTTTCTTCACTATAGTTCACAAGTAGAGATGAGCGAATTATTCAAAAATTCGATTCGGCTGATTAGCCGAATTTGCGGGAGAAATTCGATTCGATGCGAATTTATTCGCCGCGAATTTAACTTATTAAAAGGGTTTCTAGGCTTCAGAGAGCCTTTATATTAGTGCAGAACACTGTACCTTTAATTTAAATGCCCTTGGAGTCTGCTGGGGAAGAGAAATAATACTGTCAGTCAGTATGACATGCAGATGTGTGCCGTCGATCTTAGAATCACCGCACACTTCACTCATTTGGGCAGTCATGGGGCACGACGAAGAAGAAGAAGAGGAAGAAGAAGGAAAAGAAGAAGGAAAAGAAGAATGAAAAGAAGAATGAAAAGAAGAAGAAGGAAAAGAAGAAGAAGGAAAAGAAGAAGAAGGAAAAGAAGAAGAAGAAGAAGGAAAAGAAGAAGAAGAAGAAGAAGGAAAAGAAGAAGAAGAAGAAGAAGGAAAAGAAGAAGAAGAAGAAGGAGAAGAAGGAAAAGAAGAAGAAGAAGGAAAAGAAGAAGAAGAAGGAAAAGAAGAAGAAGAAGGAAAAGAAGAAGAAGAAGGAAAAGAAGAAGAAGAAGGAAAAGAAGAAGAAGAAGGAAAAGAAGAAGAAGAAGGAAAAGAAGAAGAAGAAGGAAAAGAAGAAGAAGAAGGAAAAGAAGAAGAAGAAGGAAAAGAAGAAGAAGAAGGAAAAGAAGAAGAAGAAGGAAAAGAAGAAGAAGAAGAAGAAAAAGAAGAAGGAAAAGAAGAAGAAGGAAAAGAAGAAGAAGGAAAAGAAGAAGAAGAAGAAGAAGGAAAAGAAGAAGAAGGAAAAGAAGAAGAAGGAAAAGAAGAAGGAAAAGAAGAAGAATGAAAAGAAGAAGAAGGAAAAGAAGAAGAATGAAAAGAAGAAGAATGAAAAGAAGAAGGAAAAGAAGAAGAATGAAAAGAAGAAGAAGAATGAAAAGAAGAAGAAGAAGAAGAAGAATGAAAAGAAGAAGAAGAAGAAGAAGAATGAAAAGAAGAAGAAGAAGAAGAAGAATGAAAAGAAGAAGAAGAAGAAGAAGAATGAAAAGAAGAATGAAAAGAAGAAGAAGGAAAAGAAGAAGAAGGAAAAGAAGAAGAATGAAAAGAAGAAGAAGAAGAATGAAAAGAAGAAGAAGAAGAATGAAAAGAAGAAGAAGAAGAATGAAAAGAAGAAGAAGAAGAATGAAAAGAAGAAGAAGAAGAATGAAAAGAAGAAGAAGAAGAATGAAAAGAAGAATGAAAAGAAGAATGAAAAGAAGAATGAAAAGAAGAATGAAAAGAAGAAGAAGAATGAAAAGAAGAATGAAAAGAAGAAGAAGAAGAATGAAAAGAAGAATGAAAAGAAGAAGAAGAAGAAGAATGAAAAGAAGAATGAAAAGAAGAAGAAGAAGAAGAATGAAAAGAAGAATGAAAAGAAGAAGAAGAAGAATGAAAAGAAGAAGAAGAAGAAGAATGAAAAGAAGAAGAAGAAGAAGAAGGAAAAGAAGAAGAAGAAGAAGAATGAAAAGAAGAAGAAGAAGAAGAAGAATGAAAAGAAGAAGAAGAAGAAGAATGAAAAGAAGAATGAAAAGAAGAAGAAGAAGAAGAATGAAAAGAAGAATGAA
This sequence comes from Staurois parvus, assembly GCF_062004578.1. Taxonomy (NCBI): domain Eukaryota; kingdom Metazoa; phylum Chordata; class Amphibia; order Anura; family Ranidae; genus Staurois; species Staurois parvus. The sequence goes on from NW_028318071.1 coordinate 1,582,452, forward strand.
AAGAAGAAGAAGAAGTAGAATGAAAAGAAGAAGAAGAAGAATGAAAAGAAGAATGAAAAGAAGAAGAAGAAGAATGAAAAGAAGAATGAAAAGAAGAAGAATGAAAAGAAGAATGAAAAGAAGAAGAAGAAGAAGAATGAAAAGAAGAAGAAGAAGAATGAAAAGAAGAATGAAAAGAAGAAGAAGAAGAAGAAGAAGAAGAATGAAAAGAAGAATGAAAAGAAGAATGAAAAGAAGAAGAAGAATGAAAAGAAGAAGAAGAATGAAAAGAAGAAGAAGAATGAAAAGAAGAATGAAAAGAAGAAGAATGAAAAGAAGAATGAAAAGAAGAAGAAGAAGAATGAAAAGAAGAAGAAGAAGAATGAAAAGAAGAAGAAGAATGAAAAGAAGAAGAAGAAGAATGAAAAGAAGAAGAAGAAGAATGAAAAGAAGAAGAAGAATGAAAAGAAGAATGAAAAGAAGAAGAAGAATGAAAAGAAGAATGAAAAGAAGAAGAAGAATGAAAAGAAGAATGAAAAGAAGAAGAAGAAGAAGAATGAAAAGAAGAATGAAAAGAAGAAGAAGAAGAAGAAGGAAAAGAAGAAGAAGAAGAAGAAGGAAAAGAAGAAGAAGAAGAAGAATGAAAAGAAGAAGAAGAAGAAGAAGAAGAATGAAAAGAAGAAGAAGAAGAAGAAGAATGAAAAGAAGAATGAAAAGAAGAAGAAGAAGAAGAATGAAAAGAAGAATGAAAAGAAGAAGAAGAAGTAGAATGAAAAGAAGAAGAAGAAGAATGAAAAGAAGAATGAAAAGAAGAAGAAGAAGAATGAAAAGAAGAATGAAAAGAAGAAGAATGAAAAGAAGAATGAAAAGAAGAAGAAGAAGAAGAATGAAAAGAAGAAGAAGAAGAATGAAAAGAAGAATGAAAAGAAGAAGAAGAAGAATGAAAAGAAGAATGAAAAGAAGAAGAAGAAGAAGAAGAATGAAAAGAAGAATGAAAAGAAGAATGAAAAGAAGAATGAAAAGAAGAAGAAGAATGAAAAGAAGAAGAAGAATGAAAAGAAGAAGAAGAATGAAAAGAAGAAGAAGAATGAAAAGAAGAGAATGAAAAGAAGAGAATGAAAAGAAGAAGAATTCCAGTACAGCAAAAAGTGTATCTGCAGAGAACTCCGCTATTTCTGACAGTTCTCTGACAGTTCCTTCACATTTACAGCGGTTGAAACATTGTATCTATTTATTTCCGAATAAAAACATCTGTATCCTAAATGGAAACAAATAGATACAATGTTTCAACCGCTGTAAATGAACTGTCAGAACTGTCAGAGAACTGTCAGAAATAGCAGAGCTCTCTGCAGTGACACTTTTGCCGGCTGATCGGGGAAAATTCGATTCGTGCATCCGAAGTTTGCTAAAATTTGGATTCGATGAGAATCGAATTTTTCCTAATATTCGAAACGAATTCCACTTCGCCAAGTTCGATTCGCTCATCTCTATTCACAAGCTTAGAAGTCACTTTCCCCAAAGTTACAGAAAACTTTGTATCCTTTAATAAACTCAAAGTAAACATTGTTTCCTTTAGGGATATAAATTCCAAGAAAACTTTCTCTTTTAGCTGGGGGAAGTGACAGCTGAATTTCTGAGCTATAGTGAAGAAAAAAAAGGGAGAATTACATTTAAAAACCAGCACCAAAGTAAATAAAAAACAGCATGGGGTCCCCCCTCCCATCCATACCAAGCCCTTCGGGTCTGGTATGTATCTTAAGGGGTAACTTCACACCAAAATGTAAACAAAAAATGGCATGGGGTCCCATCCACACCAAGCCCTTCGGGTCTGGCATGAATATTAAGGGGTAACTCTATGCCAAAATTAAAAAAAAAAACTGCATGGGGCCCCCCCCCAAAATCCATACCAGATACTTATCCGAGCATGCAGCCTGGCAGGTCAGGAAAGGGGGGGGGACCCCACACGGTTTGTTTTATTATTTATTTAATTTACGGGAATTATTTTACATTCAGCTGTCAGTGGGGAACCCTGCTGACAGCTGAAACATTATCACATGGTTGTTGCTACTAAAATCCCGCATGAGTTATTTTATCAACTCATGCGGCGTTTTAGTAGTGAAAACCAATGCAGCATTCATGTTTCAGCTGTCGGCGGAGTTCCCCACTGACAGTTGAATGTAAAAGCATTGTAGGAAATTCTAAATTTTTTTTTTTAAAAACGGCGTGGGGTCCCCCCTCCCATCCATACCAAGCCCTTTGGGTCTGGTATGGATATTAAGGGGTAACTCCATGCCGAAATTAAATAAAAAACAGCGTGGGGTTCCCCCCAAAATCCATAGCAGACCCTTATCCGAGCATGCAGCCTGGCAGGTCAGGAAAGGGGGAGGACGAGCGAGCGCGCCCCCTCCTGAACCATACCAGGCCACATGCCCTCAACATGGGGGGGTGCTTTGGGGCAGGGACGCTCCCCCCCAAAGCACCTTGTCCCCATGTTGATGGGGACAAGGGCCTCTTCCCCACATCCCTGCCTGGTGATTGTGGGGGTCTGCAGGCGGGGGGCTTATCAGAATCTGGAAGATCCCGCCCCCCCCACATGAATGAGTATGCAGTACATGGTACTGCTACTAATTCACCAAAAATGCAAAAGTGTAGTGTAAAAAAACACAGTACAGGGTCTTTGACAAGTCCTTTAATAAAAAAATGTCCCCCAAAGTAGATCTAATGTCAATCACGGCGACCCGAAAAAAGAAAAAAAAAAGCTCCGCTCTTGACCGAGGCTAGCTGCCTTATGCAACCAGTCTCACTGAGAGTTCTTAAATAGGTAAGGGGCAGGGCCAGACGGGGACATCATCCGAGTGACCCCGCCCCATGTGACCCCTCCCCTTTCCTGACCTGCCGGGCCGCATGCTCGGATAAGGGTCTGGTATGGATTTTGGATCTGAAGAGCTTGGTATGGATGAGAGGGGGGACCCCACACTTTTTTTTTTTTTTTTTTTTATTGCAGACCTTTATTTTTACATTCAGCTGTCAAAATAAATATTATCTAGACCTTCAAAATAAGTAAAATCATTACAGAAATAATTATAATGGATAAGAAACAAAAATAGAATCAATAGAACTAAGGAAATCAAATTAGAATACATAGATATGCCTAGTGCTGTTTGTTAAACACAGTGAACGCGACCGAGTGTCTTCTGTCAAAGGACTCCACACAGAGATTTACTATTGAACAGCGGCTAAAAAGCAGGCGCCCACAGAGGACGTCTAAAATGTGTTCTGCACATGCGCATTTATATCGGCCAAATACGCTGCACAAGCATCTAGTTCTTCATTGTGTCAACTTGCTTAAAAAAAAACTTTTTAATACATTTTAAATTTTTTTGGAAATGGCAGATATTGTTTAAAGTGAAGTCCTGATATTTGGCAAAGCAAATTTCAATGTGAACATGTTTCTGCAGTGATTTTTCATGGTGTTAGATGTGCCTCTTAGCAAGTTTGCTGTTTGAGTCTGATTCCTGATCTGTGTCTCATTAGTAAATTCGATTTGGTGTCTACTTGTTGATGCTTCTCTTTAGTAAATCTCTTAGCGGGGTAAAAGTAGACGGTCGCTAGTAAAAAGTAGATGTTCGCCCACGGAAATGCACCTAGGCACAATAGTAAATCAGGGCCTGAGTGCCTAATAAAGCCCTTCTCTAAATTGTCAGCAACCCACTTCCTGAGCAACTTTAATATTGGTTCTTACAGATTGAAAAAGGAGACCAAAAGGTATTTCTGCCCTTGGGAGCAGTTCAATGGGACAATCATAAGGGCAATGAGGAGGTATTTGATCTGCATTCTTTTTTTATCACAGACATCCCTTCTTATTTCAATGGAAAAAAGCCTCCAAACTGTTTTAGTGTATACATGTGCACTGCCAAATCCCTTGTATTAACCAATTTTGAACAGCACCCCAACAAGCCATTTTTTCATGAAAAAATCAACGAAAAATAATGTGCCTACGTGCCCAGTATTTAATAATTTGAACTAGATCCTATTTTGAGCAAGACCGCCAGCATCTATTTTAAAGTCTAAAAATCAACATCAGAGTACAATACATTTTCAGAAAGATCGCTAAAATATTTTTGTGCTAATGTTCCGAGTATTTCACCTTTTGTACTAGGCTTCAATATAATCAAGATCCCCTTCCACAATTTTAAAATCAAGAATGTAAACTACTTTGTACTCTTTCCTGGGCTGAGCTATCAAAGATAGAGGCCAAACATGATTTACTGTGAAATAAACATTACATATTGTGCTAGCAAAGGCCAATGGTCCAGACTGGACACACAAAAGTCTGAGGGAACCCTACTCGCTTTGAAGGGTGAATCATATGGTTTATATGCTTTTTGTTATTAGTAGGTGCACAATATTTTGACCCTGAATAGCTGTGTGTGCATAACCTCTGACTTTTGAAACATTTGTAGTAGGCCCCATATTGAACATCTATTTTATAATCAAATCTAGAAATCAACATTATGTGTCATTTATTTGCAAAAAAACCCCCACAAAATTGTGTAGTACATACACGGGCAGTATAAATTACTTGTACTAGGCCCCATTTTGTAAAGGACCCTTCAAATCATCAAGAGATTAGAGAAACAAAACAGGCCAAAAATTGTTATGTCTACTTTTGGACTATAAAGTTATTTGCACTGGGCCCATTTTGAACAGGACCCCAAATGACTTTGTAAAATCTAGAAATCATTAGATTATTATTATTATACAGGATTTATATAGCACCAACAGTTTGCACAGCGCTTTATAAAATAAAGTTAGACATTACAGATACAATACAATTTGATACAAGAGGAAACAGAGGGCCCTGCTTGTTAGAGCTTACAATCTAAGAGCTAGATTGTGATTTATTCCCCCACCCACCCAAAAAAAAAAAAATAGCAAAAAATTATTTTGCCTATGTCTGTCAACAGCCATTTTAATATCATATCATATAGAAATCAATATTCAATACTATGCAAGTGGCTTTTGTAGACTGTTTTCAAAGGCAGAGCCTTTAGGTTCATCAAAATAGTGTAACACCTATGTGCACAGGTTTTAAATAATTTGTACTAGTCCTCTGTTTGAACTAGACCTCCAATATAAATTTTTTAATTAGAATTAAAGAAGAACTCTGAGATAGACAAAAAAAATCCCCCCATTAGTACACCCCTGCACCAGTTAATATATTTGTGAAAATCCTTATCATTGAAGAGAAAAGTCTGACTGAATTTTCAGGAAGTCATCTCTGTAATTCAAAGATAACAGCATCTGCTTTGCCAAGGAGCCAAGGAAGAGTTGTAACAGCAGGGATTACATCATAGTGTCTCCTCTCTCTCTACAGCAGGGGTCCTCAAACTACGGCCCGCGGGCCACATGCGGCCCACCGAGGACAATTATCCGGCCTCCGGCAGGGGCGTGTTTGCCGCAAGGAAGTACAGGGGCGGGCAGGGGGCTGCTGTATCTTACCTGGCTCCGTGTCCCAGTCCCACGATAATCCAGTCCAGGAAGCGCTGCTCCTTCATTCACTTTGGCCACTCCCTCACTCCCTCGGCACTGCCTCCTCACCGGTGATTGGGCGCCAGAACTGTAGCTCAGGAAAGGCACACAGGCGGCCAATCACCTGCGAGGAGGCGGAGTGTCATTGGTGTCAGTGGGAGGAATAGTGCCCCATCATTGGTGTCACTGATACTAATGAAGGGGCATTATTCCTCCCACTGACACCAATGATGGGGCACTATTCCTCCCCCCACTGACACCAACGATGGGGCACTATTCCTCCCCCCACTGACACAAACGATGGGGCACTATTCCTCCCCCCACTGACACAAACGATGGGGCACTATTCCTCCCCCCACTGACACAAACGATGGGGCACTATTCCTCCCCCCCCACTGACACCAACGATGGAACACTATTCCTTCCCCCACTGACACCAATGATGGAGTACTATTCCTCCCACTGACACCAATGTTGGGACATTCCCCCCCACTGACACCAATGACGGGGCACTATTCCCTCCCACTGACACCAATGACGTACTATTCCTCCCACTGACACCAAAGATGGGGCACTATTCTTCCCACTGACACCAATGATGGGACACTATTCCTCCCACTGACACCAATGTTGGGACACTATCCCCTTTCCCCACTGACACCAATGACGGGGCACTATTCCCCCCCCTACACTGACACCAACGATGGGGCACTATTCCTCCCCCCACTGACACCAATGATGGGGCACTATTCCTCCCCCCACTGACAATATTGATGGGGAACTATTCCTCCCACTGACACCAATGATGGGGCACGATTCTTCCCACTGACACCAATGATGGGGCACTATTCCTCATACTGACACCAAAGATGGGGCACTATTCTTCCCACTGACACCAATGACGTACTATTCCTCCCACTGACACCAAAGATGGGGCACTATTCTTCCCACTGACACCAATGATGGGACACTATTCCTCCCACTGACACCAATGTTGGGACACTATCCCCTTTCCCCACTGACACCAATGACGGGGCACTATTCCCCCCCCTACACTGACACCAACAATGGGGCACTATTCCTCCCCCCACTGACACCAATGATGGGGCACTATTCCTCCCCCCACTGACAATATTGATGGGGAACTATTCCTCCCACTGACACCAATGATGGGGCACGATTCTTCCCACTGACACCAATGATGGGGCACTATTCCTCCCCCCACTGACAATATTGATGGGGAACTATTCCTCCCACTGACACCAATGATGGGGCACGATTCTTCCCACTGACACCAATGATGGGGCACTATTCCTCCCACTGACACCAATGATGGGGCACGATTCTTCCCACTGACACCAATGATGGGGCACTATTCCTCATACTGACACCAATGATGGGGCACGTTTCTTCCCACTGACATTAATGATGGGGCACTTTTCTTCCCACTGACACCAATGATGGGGCACTATTCCTCCCACTGACACCAATGATGGGGCACGATTCTTCCCACTGACACCAATGATGGGGCACTATTCCTCATACTGACACCAATGATGGGGCACATTTCTTCCCACTGACATTAATGATGGGGCACGTTTCTTCCCACTGACACCAATGATGGGGCACTATTCCTCCCACTGACACTAATGATGGGGCTCAATTCTTCCCACTGACACCAATGATGGGGCACTATTCCTCCCACTGACACCAATAATGGGGCACGATTCTTCCCACTGACACCAATGATGGGGCACTATTCCTCATACTGACACCAAAGATGGGGCACTATTCTTCCCACTGACACCAATGACGTACTATTCCTCCCACTGACACCAAAAATGGGGCACTATTCTTCCCACTGACACCAATGATGGGACACTATTCCTCCCACTGACACCAATGTTGGGACACTATCCCCTTTCCCCACTGACACCAATGACGGGGCACTATTCCCCCCCCCTACACTGACACCAACAATGGGGCACTATTCCTCCCCCCACTGACAATATTGATGGGGAACTATTCCTCCCACTGACACCAATGATGGGGCATGATTCTTCCCACTGACACCAATGATGGGGCACTATTCCTCATACTGACACCAATGATGGGGCACGTTTCTTCCCACTGACATTAATGATGGGGCACGTTTTTTCCCACTGACACCAATGATGGGGCACTATTCCTCCCACTGACACTAATGATGGGGCTCAATTCTTCCCACTGACACCAATGATGGGGCACTATTCCTCCCACTGACACCAATGATGGGGCACGATTCTTCCCACTGACACCAATGATGGGGCACTATTCCTCATACTGACACCAATGATGGGGCACGTTTCTTCCCACTGACATTAATGATGGGGCACGTTTCTTCCCACTGACACCAATGATGGGGCACTATTCCTCCCACTGACACCAATGGTGGGGCACTATTTCGCTCCGTAAGACACACTTGGGGGGAAATGTCTGTGCGTCTTACGGCCCAGTATTCCCACCGCCGTTGTATGTCCGCAGTCTCTGGTCATCTCCTGTACTGTGTCCGCAGTCTCTGGTCATCTCCTGTACTGTGTCCGCATTTGTTCATAGTTTTTTTTTTTTAAACTATAGTCCGGCCCTCCAACGGTCTGAGGGACAGTGAACTGGCCCATTGTTTAAAAAGTTTGAGGACCCCTGCTCTACAGTAAAGGAAACTGTTCCTATCAATCTCTGGGAATCACATTGAATGAGGTCGGATACACTAGGCCTGTACTGAATGTGTACTCACCCACTTTAACATTAATCACGCCCTCTCACTCTCCAGCCACACTGCTCAGCACCACACAGCAGGACAGTTACGTGACAATCTTATAAATGCACAGCATGCATGAGCAAAATGTTCATTTCATTCTATGTAGTCTACTTGTGTGTGTGGAGTGCTTGGAGCGGTGCCAGTATGTCTCTTACACTAGCTTACTTTAATTAAATATTTAATTCTGCCTCCTCTAGGTTTTCTGTCACTGGCTGCGGCTGCTATCTTCACATGAAATCTCTCCATGTCCAGCCACAACAGCAGATAAACCAATTGATGAGAGACTGTAGCCATAATACAGCAGATGACTAGAAACATATCCCATGGGGTCACAGACAAGAACACATACAGCAAGGAAGGTGTTGAACCTCCCAATGGGGTCACAGAAGTGGAAAGTCTCTCTCCAGTGAAGTCACAGAGGCAGGAAGTCTCCCTCCAGTGGGGTCACAGAAGCAGGCAGTCTCCCTCCAGTGGGGTCAGATAAATAGGAAGTCTCCCTGCAATGAGGTCACAGAAACAGGAAGTCTCCCTCCAATGGGGGTCACAGAAACAGGAACTCTCCCTCCAGTGGGGTCAGAGAAATGGGAGGTCTCCCGCCAGTGGGGTCACAGGGACAGGAATTGAGGGGAAGTTTCCCCCAAGTGGAGTCACAGAAACAGGAAATTTCCCTCCAGTGGTGTCACAGGGAAAGGACGTCAAGGGAAGTCTCCCTCCAGTGGAGTCAGAGAAAATGGAAGACTCCATCCAGTGGGGTCACAGAGTCAGGAAATGAGTGGAAGTCTCCCTCCAGTGGGGTGAAATAAACAGAAAGTCTCCTTTCAGTGGGGTTACAGAAATAGGAAGTCTCCCTTCATTGGGGTCACAGAAACAGGAAGTCTCCCTCCAGTGGGGTCACAGAAACAGGAAGTCACCCTCCAGTGGGGTCACAGGGACAAGGAAGTTAGAGGAAGTCTCCCTCCAGTAGGGTCACAGACACAGGAAGTCTCCCTCCAGTGGGGTCACAGAAACAAGAAATCTTCCTCCATTGGGGTCCCAGGTCAGGAAGGGGAAGTCTCTCTCCAGTGAGGTCACAGAAACAGGAAGTCTCTCTTCTGTGGGGTCATAGAATCAGGATGTTAGTGGAAGTCTCCCTTCAGTGGAGTCACAAACAGGAAGTCTCCCTCCAGCAAGGTCACAGGGTCAAGGAGCGAAGGGAAGTCTCCCTCTAGAGGGGTTACATAAACAGGAAGTCTCCCTTCAGTGGGGTTACAGAAACAGGAAGTCTCCCTGCAGTGGGGTTAAAGAAACAGGAAGTCTCCCTCCAGTGGCGTCAAAGGGATAGGAATTGTTGAGAAGACTCCTTCCATTGGTGTCACAAAAATACAAAGTGAGGGAAAGACTGTCTCCAGTGGTGTCACAGAAACAGAAAGTAAAGGAAGTCTCCCTCCAGTGGGGTCACAGAAACAGGAAGTCTCCCTCCAATAGGGTCACAGAAACAGGATATTTCCCTCCAGTGGGGTCTCAAGGACAGTAATTGTTGGGAAGACTCCTTCCATTGGTGTCACAGAAACACGAAGCGAGGGGAAGACTCCTTCCAATGGTGTCACAGAAACAGGAAGTCTCTCTCCAATGGCATCACAGGGAAAGGAAGTGAGGGGATGTCTGCCTCCAGTGGGGTCACATAAACAGGAAGTCTCCCTCCAGTAGCGTCACAGGGATAGGAGGTGAGCAGAAGTCTCCCTCCAATGGGGTCACAGAAACAGGAAGTCTTCCTCTAGAGTGGTTACAGGGTCAAGAAGTGAGGGGAAGTCTCCCTGTGGTGTCACAGGGACAAGAAGGTCACAGAAAAAAGGTCACAGAAGTCTCCCTCCAGTGGGGTCACAGAAACAGGATGTGTCTCTCCAGTTGGGGGTCACAGAAACTGGAAGTCTCCCTCCAGTTGAGGGTCCTCCAGTGGGAATCATAGAAACAGGAAGTCTCCCTCCATTGCGGTCACAGAAACAGGATGTGTCCCTCCATTGCGGTCACAGAAACAGGATGTGTCCCTCCAGATGGGGGTCACAGAAAAAGGAAGCCTCCCTCCAGTGGGTTCACAGAAACAGGAAGTCTCCCTCCAGTGGGATCACAGAAACAGGAAGTCTCCCTCCAGTGGGATCACAGAAACAGGAAGTCTCCCTCCAGTGGGAATCACAGAAACAGGATGTCTCCCTCCAGTGGGAATCACAGAAACAGGATGTCTCCCTCCAGTGGGAATCACAGAAACAGGATGTCTTTCTCCAGTGGGGTCACAGAAATACAAAGTGAGGCGAAAAATGCCCCCCCAGTGGTGCCCTTTAGTGGGGTTACAGTATCAGGATGTGAGGGAAAGTCTTTCTCCAGTGGGGGTCATAGAAACAGGAAGTCTCCCTCCATTGCGGTCACAGAAACAGGATGTGTCCCTCCAGATGGGGGTCACAGAAAAAGGAAGCCTACTTCCAGTGGGTTCACAGAAACAGGAAGTCTCCCTCCAGTGGGATCACAGAAACAGGATGTATCACAGGGACAGGCATTGTTGGGAAGACTCTTTCCATTGGTGTCACAGAAACACAAAGCGAGGGGACATCTTCCTCCAGTGGAGTCACAGAAACAGAAAGTCTCCCTCCAATGGTGTCACAGGGACAGGAAGTGATGGGATGTCTCCCTCCAGTGGAGTCACAGAAACAGAAACTCTCCCTCTAGTGGGGTCACAGGGTCAAAAAGTGATGGGAAGTCTCCCAGTGCTGTCACAGGGACAAGAAGGTCACAGAAACAGGAAGTCTCCCTCCAGTGGGGTCACAGAGACAGGAAGTCTCCCTGCATTTGGGTCAAAGAAACAGGAAGTATTTCTCCAGTAGGGTAACAGAAACATCAAAGTGAGAAGAAAACTCCCTCCAGTTGTGTCACAGAAACAGGAAGTCTCCCTCCAGTGGTGTCACAGGGCCAGCAAGAGAAAGTCTGCCTCCAGTGAGGCCATAGAAACAGGAAGTCTCTCTTCAGTGGGGTCACAGGATCAAGATGTGAGGGGAAGTCTCCAGCAAGGTCACAGGGTCAGGGAGTGAAGAGAAGTTCCAGTCTGTAGCTGGCACCCTTATTTTCAGCTGAAGATAGTTTATCTAAATGTGAAACAGCAAGGCCATATCCTGAACTGCTTAGAAAGTCTTTTATATGTACAGAAAGTGAAAGAGGAAATATATGCATTGTGACATAATTGCTGATATGTATACCCTGTAGGATGCTTTTCAAGGCGCTTAGCTTACAGACACTGGTCTAGCTAAGTCCCAGCTGGTAAATAAAATGTTTGATTTCCTCAAGTTTGTGTCCGGAGTTTTACCTGGAATTCCCAAAGTTGCCATTACAAGTGGTTAGTAAGAAGAATGCCCCTGCTCCATCATCAATGCAACCTCCGTACACACACGTTCCGCTACCACTGCACACGTTCCAGCACTGTTAATTCCTGCTCACATGTTCCATCACTGTAACACCTCTGCACACATGTTCCATCCCTGTATCCCCTCTGCGCACATGTTCCATCCCTGTATCCTCTCTGCATACATGTTCCATCACTGTACTCTCTGCACATATATTCTATCTCTGTATACTCTCTGCCCTCATGTTCCATCGCTGTAGCCCCTCTGCACATATGTTCCATCCCCGTACACCCTCTGCCAGGGCCGTGGATAAGGGGGTACCACCAGTCCTCTTGTACAGGGCCCAGGCCAGCAAGGGGGCCCAGGCAGCTGGATGAATCAGATGTGTGCAGGGAGGGTGATTGGTATGATGGGAGGGGAAATTACTGGAACCGATCACCTTTATGGCCCTCCCTGCAGAAGCTGAAAGCTGGCTTCTTCTCCTCTCCCTTCTGCTTGCTTTCAGCTACTGCAGAGAAAGCCATACAGGGGATCAGTTCCAGTAATTGCCCCCTTGCTGCACCCAACACCCTACCTGTGCATCATATGTTTCACCCTGCCAGTTTCCCCTGTGTGCCCCCACCCCCGCATTGCTGCCGACCTCCCTCCTCTTCTTCCCACCAGCAGCTGCAAGCACAGAATAGGATTCTTCAGGATGGAGAGTGGGGGAAGGGTGCAGTAAATAATTCCTGTCCTCTGCACATGTGTTATTGCTGTATTCCCTCTGCACACATGTTCCATAGCTGTACCCCCACTGCACACATGTTCCATCACCCTATTGCTGCCAGGGAGGAATCTGAGCCTGTGGCTCACAGTTAACTCCTCAATTGCCAGACAGTTAATCAGTGGGTGCTTTTAGTAGTACAATGTAAAGGTGGCTGACAACTGAGGGGTTAACTGTTAGCCACAGGCTCAGCTCTCTCCCCAGCAGCTATGGAGTTAAAGCGGAGTTCCACCTGAAAAAAAAAAGTCAGCAGCTACAAATACTGTAGCTGCTGACTTTTAAAATACAGCCACTTATCTGTCCCTTGGTCCAGCAGTGTCCTCACCAACTCTGGTTTCACCGGCTGTCTTCTTTCCCTGGCGCCGACATCTTCAGTGTGGGCACCTGGCTGTGACAGCTTATGGCTTCACAGCTGGGTGCCCACTGTACATTCGCGAGAAGCGCTGCACTTTGTTAATGGCCCCGTAGTCTTCTGGGACCTGTCATGTGTCCCAGAAGACTACGGTGAGGGAGGGGGGAGGACAACTTCCGCTTCCAATTGCCTAGGTGATCGCAGATGAAGTGTGAGTGGGTACCCGTCAAATTCGGGTACCACCACCCCCCCCCGATCCCCAAAGGTGCCAATCCTTAATGGGGATTTGGGGACAAAGGCTTAAAGTGGAACTTCCCTTTTTGGGTGGAGCTCTGCTTTAAGTCTGTATAACAGCTCAACTTCCTCCCCAACAACTATGGGGTTAAGTCTGTATAGGAGCTCAGCTTCCTCTCCAGCAGCTATGGGGTTACGTCTGTGTAGCAGCTCAACTCCCTCCCCCCTTCTCCTCTGCTTATACAGAATGCCCATAAAATTCCTTCTCTCCCTGTGCTTCTGGGGATTAGCACAGGTAATAGTGATAACTCATGTCTGTCCTCCTGCTGGGCTGTCACAGTGCCTTCTGAATCCCCAGTGAAATCCTTTACCCCAACCTCCCTGTTTTGTTGTCAGACATGTATGGAGTTAAAACCTTTCAGCTCCAGGCTTGCTGACAGCTGTTACTACTGGATGGGAAGAGGGGCACTCTGCCTCTGAGGGCAGTTCAGACTTGTCTCAGACTGGTCCGCCCACTGCAGCTAGCAGGAATTGCATCACTGCTGCTGACCTGAGAACTACAGAAGGGATGTGCCAAGACCAGTGGCTGGAGGAATGCAGGGCATATCAGCCACTGGTTTTACAAACAGGAAGAAACAGGAGGTTAACCTCATGATTTACAAAATGTGCATGCTGTTTCTCAGAAACTACAGAGCCAACCAAAAGACGGACTACATATTCCAGGAAGGTAGGAAAGTAGCAATAAATCTGTGTTAAGAAGTTTTTGCCTGAAGTTCTGCTTTAAAGATTACAGTACTCAGTACTTCTGGAGTCTTAAGTATGTTGTAATAGTCCCCATTTTAAAAAAGACCTACAACATCCATTGCAAAATCTGGAAAACATAAGAATGTCATTTATTCCCAGAAAAAGGGGACCAACTACCATTTGTGAATATAGAATTCAAAATATCAGTATAATTTATTCCTCTGAAAAACCCACAAAATATTGTTGTGTGTATGTCCATATTCATTTATTTGTACTCATTTATTCTTGGAAAAACACTGAACATTATGTAGAGAGTACATTGCCAGCAATAATTAATTTGAATTCAGGCATAAACTTGAGCAGGACCACCAACAGTCATTTCAACATTAGGGACCTTAAATCTATATGGAGCACATAGTGGAGCATTTTGTTTTTTTTAAAGAAGATTTATTAGGTTTTAACATAGTACAACCACAAATAAATGATGATGCAGTTATGACACCCATGTTACAACAAATCTGGTTTAGGATATAATATTGTAGCAAACAAACACAACATGACTTTAGTGCAAAGTTAGAAAGTAGGAAAAGACATAGATGCAATGCTAAGGTATACCTGTTGTATTGACGAGTAATAAGGAAAATGGATATGAAAAGATTGAAGGCGAGAAGTTTGCATGGTGTGCATACCGGACGTAATCTGGCGAGGATGTAATTTGCCAGTGGATGGTGTTGAACAATGGGGATGTACATAGATGTCAGCAGTGTCCCACCAGTATCGTGTTCAAAATACAGCACAAAGAAGAATATCTAGAATCGAATGGTGGGAGTACATGGTAGTGTTAGTGGTAAAAAGAGGTTAAAAAAACAAAGGGGAATGAATAGAAGAGGGGGGGGGGGGGGAGTCGGTGAAAAAAAGTAATCAG